>NW_026622786.1:10128078-10431109 GCF_023065955.2 Ursus arctos
GAGAGGGCGTTTGCGAGAGCGAGCCAAGGGGAGCCGGCCAGCCGCGGGGCACGCAGCGTACCTGCTCTCTGCCCTGCCTGCTGGTCGCATGTGCTGCGCCCTTCAGTTCCCACACCCGCGCTCTGAGGCCGGGAGCACAAGTACAGCTTGTCCCTACCGAGCAAAGCGAGTGCAGCACACCCTCCTAGCAGTATGCTTAACAGCCAGCAGGTGAAGGCCCTGCAAGTTCCAGGTGAGTGAGGCACTCCGAGGTAGCTTCTTGCAAACAGCCCGTTCAGGGGCCAGCCGAGGTCAGTCCGTCCTCCGTGCTTCGCTCTTTGGTAAAGCAGAGCTGCTACAGCACTACAGAAAAGTTGACATGTCTTTATTCCGTCGTTCAGATGAAGGTGTTTCACTGGCACTGAAAGTGAATTGTGCTAGCTATGTTTAGCCCTTTCTCTTTACACGCATTGTACTAAATGCTCCGTAATCTCACTTAATCCGGGCAGCCAACCTCAGAGTGTTTTGTCCACTTTACGTTTTGGAAAGCTAAGACTCAGAGTTTGCGAGGCTTGTTGAAGGTCACAGCTCGAAAGTAGCAGAGCCAGAGTGTGAATCTGGGCTGATCTGGACTCCAAACAGTATGCTCTTAACAGTTACGCTGCTCTAGATATCTACCCCTATTTTCTGCTTTAAATAAAATGCTTTCTGAATCTTAATTTTCAGGGCTTGTAAGGAAGCATTTTTCAGAGCATGTTTTCTAGGTTCTCGACCCCCCCTGCAAACCAGGCTTCCTTCACTATCCTTTTGTTCATTGCAAGGACATAATAAATGTGGGCTGAATTTGTGAGCTCAGCACTGGGCTTAGCAGACTTTGGTTAGAGGAATTCAGCTGCAAGCCACTTGCTGCCCAGCCAGACCCTCAGAGCGAAATCCAGGGGTGCAAGGACCTTGGCTGTGCAGTAGCAGTGGTATTATAATAGGGCCTCCTTGGGTCCTGCCTCAGAGGCCTTTCCATCCACCTGTTCTAAGGAATGCACTTGCCCTTCCCCACAAGTTATTGGGACAAAATGTCCTATGTTTTCACCTTTATGTGGCTTCAGATGTTGGATTTAATTAACAAAAATTCTGCAGCAGAAATGTGGTTATGAGTCAGGGATGTGTACGTGTGTGCTCGCTTGCGTGTGAAGCCAGTCTCTCAGCACCAGCTAAAAATGTGAAGCTGCCGGTCGGTGCTGGGAATTGAGGACACCATATGCTTGCATTTCTAGGTCTTCCTAAGAGTTACATAACTGCCCCCAAAGCCAGGGGGCAGGAGCAGGGCCAGCCGTGGGAGATGTTTCCGAAGAGGAATGCTGAGGAAGGACTGACCTTGAGAAGACAGGGAGTTCGCCAGGCCGTGGAATGTTCCCAGCCTCGGGGCTCAAACAAAAACTGTATTCAGAGAGTGAGTGCTCTGTTGAGAACAAGCCCTGTCTGTCTCCCTGCTTTGTCTTGGGGGTTTATCAAGGTGAGCCCTTACTCTATGGGCCACTGGCTATTGAATTTAGAGCTGGGCACAGCTGCCAGACCAGGGCCCTGGTAATCCTCCCAGCCATCTCTAATTAGCAGGCTTTGGGGCCCAAGCATCTTGAGGGCTAGGCAGAGGTGAGATAAGAGCTCTAGCCTCAGCTATTCACAGAATATGGCTCCAGAAAGGCATTGTTGGGAGAGGAGAGCTGTGGGAGGGGACAGCCAATCAGCAAGGGCTTATCAAAGGCTCATTCTGTGGTCATCTTTGGGGGAGGGAGGTATCTGATTGGCCCCTTGCCTTGTAGAGAACTCCCCCCACCACCCTCCCTGCCCCCTGTCTTGCTTGACTAGAGCTTATTTTTCTTTCAGGCTTCAGTTCCGCGGTCTGAGACCTAGAGCAGCATTTTTCAGACTGTGGGTCATGACCATTAGTAGCTTGTGTCATCAATGTAGTGGCTCACACCCAGCATTAAAAAAAAAAAGCTGAACAATAAAGTAGGCTATCCAAGCACATCAGACATAATAAAGGTCCATGTTATTTCACTTATGTGTATGAAATTCTTATGATGGTAATAAAAAAAAAAAAAAGGAAAACCTCTGGTTTAGAAGCTATCTATGTTCATATCCTTCTTACTACAGCATCAGAAACCCTTGCTCGATCTAGTTTAGATAAAAAGGGCATTTATTATATTACTTAAAAGGAAGTTTAGAGATGGAGCAGGCCCTAGGGTCATTGATACAGGCTCCACCGTGCTATCAAGGATGCCAAGCCTTCGTGGTGGGTTTTAGCCTCGGGCTGGTAGCAAGATGGCTGTGCAGAAGCTCCGTGTCACATCCATAGAACATCACAGAGAGGAGACTGGCTGTCTTTGTGTCTCTGTAGAATGAAGACATCCTTCCTGGAAGCCCTCTGTCTGCCTTCTCGACATCAGTGGAGAATCAGTCACAACTCTGGTCTTACGCCCGCCCCTGGCAAGGAGCATATGACTCCCACGAATAGATGTCCCTCTGGAGCTGGAGCCGGGAGGGAAGGGGCATATCTGATCAGAAACAGGGTTCTGACCGTGCACTAGAAGGCAGAATGGGAGAAGATGCTTTCGGTGTCTAAAACTGACAAGTGACTGATGGCTAGAATACTCAAGAAATTTCTACAAGTCAGGAAAAAGAGAGCAGCCCCAACAGAAAAATAGACACAAGAAAAGCCAACAAACATGACAAGATACCCAGTCATTGTTAATCACCAAAGAAATACGTATTTAAATGAGGTTGTACACCCATTAGATTAACAGTTAGAAAGCTGGGTAATTCCAGTTGTTAGCAACCCAAATACACTGCCGGTGGGAGTATGGACGGATGCAGCCATTCTGGAGGGCAGTCTTGTCTTCTTGTCAAGTGATGTAAATGTGTCTACTGTATGATCAGCGATTCTGCTCCCAGGGCAATTCTGACAGAGGCCACTGGGGACATGTGTGACGATGTGCCCTGACACTTGATCTGTGGTGGAGGGGACTTGTCCACAATTCTGTCCGTTACTGAAAAAGAAAAGGTCACGTGTGGTGGGTACACCAACAAGGCACTATGTATCACTTAGGGGTGATTGATTAGAAGTACCCATGGCAACATGGATGGATCTTAAAAACAAAGTGGTTTTTTTTTTTTTTCAATAAATCTACTTGGTTATGAATTTTTTAAAGGTCATTTTTGTTGTTAGAGACACATACTGGAGTATTTCTAGGTGAAATGACATGGTGTCTGGAATTTGTGTTAAAATACTGAAAGAAAAAAGTGAGCATGGGGAAGGGAGATTAGAGGAAACAAAACTGATAAATGTTGGTAATTGTTCCAGCCTAGTGATGGCTACGTGGAGCTTTGCGATATTGTCTCTCCTTTTGTGTACCTTAGAGATTTTTCATGACAAAAGCTCAAAACAGCACTCTTAAGGGCAATGCCTGTATTGCAAGAACACATTCACATAAAAAGCTGCGCATTAAAACGGTACCCGTAGCGCAGAAGGATGCAGTGGAAGGTGGTTATGGCCAATAAAAGGGAAAAGAAAAGAGAAAATCTTTGGTGTTCCATCTGAAAGGCTGAGAAGACTCCGGATGGCTGCCTGCCTCTGTTGGAACGTGGGATGGGGAGGGACAGCATTTGCAGGCCAATGAGATTTGCCAGTGCCCCCTTTATTTTCTCCAGGAGCCTCCTCACCCCCAAGGCTTGGTGAGGCTCCTCCTGTGGGTTTCTGCAGCTCTGGGGGCCCTCCTCTTCCGGCGTTTACTCCACAGCATCTTACCACACCATCTTCCCCAGCACATGTGCGTAACGGGGCCTGGGACTGTGCTGTGTTTGGCTCAGTGGTCCAGGCTCCTCCACACTGGCTGCACTCTGTAAAATCAGTTTAATGGAAAACAATAGCCAAGGCTTGTTGGGCATGATCTCATTTTATTCTCACACCCCTGCAAGGTTGGTAATCGTACTTTCCCTATGGGATCGACAAGGAAATGGAGGCTCAGAGAGGTGAAGAGACGTGCTCAGAGTCACACAGCTCAAGCATGGCAGAGCCAGGATCCAGGCAGACCTTCTGCCCTGAGAACAGATATTCTCCATCACTCCTTCTCCATCACTCCATCCAGGCAGCCCCCGAGGTGGGAGGAGAAGCTAACATACCTGAAGCACTTTGAGAGCCCCAGCAGGTACTCCCAAACCAAGAGCCGAAGGGGATGGTACAGGCTCTGGTGTTAAAGGCGTGCTTGAGAAGGAAATGGTGTGATCAGGGAGACGGGAAACAAAGGAGGAGAGCTTGCTACAGGCAGCTGCAGGAGGCCAGCATGCGATTGAATCCAAGAACACTTTTTCTAAATTGTGCAGGGTTGAAACTGGAGGCTGAGATTCAGCCCTCCCCCACGGAGTGTCTTCCCTTCTAACAGTTCTTAATCAGTGGTTCTCACTGGGGGGTGGTTTTGGCACCAGGGTCATTTGGCAATGTCCGGAGCGAGAAGGGGTAATTAATGGCATCGAGTGGGTAGAGGCCAGGGGTGCTGCTAAATGTGCTACAGTGGACAGGACCGCCCTCCCCCGCTCCACAAACAAAACATTATCCAGCCCCGAATGTCAACAGTGCCAAGAATGCGAGAAACCCTGCTTTAAACCTATAAATTGCTCTTAGCCTATAAGATAGTTCTGACCATTCACCCCCTTTACTTCCTCCAGTCCTCCTCTCAGCTTCCAGAAACGCTGAATACAAGGACTTGGCAGAGACAGGGCATTGTCAAGAGAAGCCTGAATGCTGGCAGGGCCTAGGGCGTTTCATGTGTTGGAGGCATTATCTCGTCTGATGGTTCATCACGGTCCAGGACCGTTGCACCATGCTGCCTTCCCACTCTCTGATGCTTGCTTCTGGTTGGTGTTTAACAAGCAGCTCTGGGAAAACAAGCCCCAGTTACAGTGTTTGATAATTTCCGTGTTGCAAATATTCCAACCTTGGCCAATTTCAAGCTACCTGTGTGAAGTTGGTGGGCTTGCAAAGAACCGGAAAACAACAATCAGACGAGCTCGTAAGAGCTAGCTCTCACTGCCCACCTTCTAATCTTCCATATTCTCTCTTCAGCCACACAAACACTTAACTATGGAGCCAATGGCTTAATGAAAGTTTATTTCTCACTCCTCCAACATGGGTATTTCTTTTTATTTTTTTTTAATGATTTTTTATTATGTTAGTCACCGTACAGTACATCCCCAGTTTCCGATGTAAAGTTCGATGATTCATTAGTTGCGTATAACACCCAGTGCACCATGCAATACGTGCCCTCCTTACTACCCATCACCGGTCTATCCCATTCCCCCACCCCTCTCCCCTCTGACGCCCTCAGTTTGTTTCTCATAGTAACATTGGTATTTCTGATACAGCTCTCCTGTGTGGCCTTCATCCAGGCAGCTCGAGACCCAAGCTCCTTCTGTCTTGCAGCTTACCCTCCTCTAGGGCAGCAGCTCTCAGCTGGAGAGCTGGAGACACAATTCCCCAGGGCCCTGATTCAGCAGCTGGGGGGCCTGGGAATGGACATTTTCATACAAGTCCCCAAGTGGACAGGACAGACCAGTTGAGAAGCACATTGGAATCATCTGGAGAGCTTTAGCAAATCCTGATGGCTGGGTTCCGTGTCCTGACATCCTGATCTCATCGGTCCAGGAGGCAACCCAGGCATGGAGATAAAAAAGAAGGTTCCTGGGTGATTTCAGTGTGCAGCCAAGGATGAGAACCCCTGCTTTAAGGGCCTTACTATGTCTTTCACAGGGGAGGCCAGGAAATGTGGTCTCACTGGGCATTCAGGTAGAAAGGGAGCATAGTTTTTGTTGAACAGCTAGCGGGTCGCTACCATACCTACCCCTAACAGCTACTTTGGAACAGTTGTACCCAGATGGATGCCCATGTGTGTGAACCCACAAGTGTCAATGAGTCTATGTGAGTGTGGGAATTGCTGGCTTTAGGGCAAGTTGAGATGAAAAACTACCAGTGGCAACACAGGGTGTGTTTGAGTCCTTATAGGGAGGTAGCTTGGTGTGGTGGAAAAACCAAGGCCTATGGATTTGTGCTCAAACCCTTCCTCCACCACCTTTTATAAGTTACTAACCCCTCCGAGTCTCAGTTTACCCCCTGTAAAGTGGGAATAATTTCTACTTCTATCTACTTCACAGGAGTAAATGAAATAAGCATTAAGCTGCAAAGACAGAGCTGTAGGCAGATAGTACAGGTTCCACAAATGTCTGTTCCCTTTCCCTTAGAAGATACTGTGCCATTGGCAGCACAGCTCAGGAGACTGGGACAGATAACCTGCAAAGATTCGGGGCTCCTCTCCCGGTGCACACATGAAGAGCTGAGTGTGCTGGCGAAGGGCTAGCTGGCTTTCAGCGTTCTGCTGTCTGTTCTTTGGGAGAGGAGGAACCCACACACAGTGGACTCTCATTGTAGCAAAGGATGAAACTATGTTTCTGGGACGATGTTTAGTTGGCATGAACATCCTCGGATGTCTGCCATTTTAGGAGAACTTTAAGACCTTGCAACCAGTTTTAAATGGAGCAATGATTTACGCTACAGAAAGATTCTTTCCATTACTGAACTACTTCTTCAGTCAGTTCTGCTTTCCAACGCACAAGTTACACCGAGGCTTCCTGACTGCGGGAGGGGAGGGGATCCTTGCTGCCTAGAGAAGGCAGGGCCAGGAAGGACAGCTTTGGAACCACTGGGCACTGAAGGGCAGGCATTAACGCTGAGGCTGCAGGAGGTAAGGGACTTGCGACCCTTCAGCTCACAGCCCTGCCACCGCCTGGGAAGCGGATGTGCTATCGCAGATCTGGCCTGGCATGAGAGCCACCTGCCCTCACGCTTCCCAGTTACACAAGCTGCAGCTTCGTCACCCAGCAGTGCCCGGGGGCAAATCCATTCGAGTAACAGTTCCACGGCATGTGCTTAATTTCCAAGAAACTTTCTCCGTGATCTTGTGTTTTAACACCAACTCTACCCTTCCCTGTTCTTTTTCATAAAGCCACTGCCCTTCTCTGGTTCTCGGCCCCAGCACCAGCCTTCCGCCGCTAATGCCAGCGCTTGCCTAGCACTTGCTTATAAGTACCAGCTGCAGAGTTTCAGGAGCCTGGATGCTGAGCTCAACTGTCTGGGTCCGAGGCCGACTCGCCCACTTCTGCCACGTATTAGCTGTGTGACTTCAGGCAAGGCACCCCCCTTGTCTGAGGCTCGCTTTTCTCATTTGGAAATGGTTGTGGTTTAGGACATTGCATGGCATAAGTCGCTGTTTCTGTGACTGGGGATCACTGAGCAGGCTCTCTTCGGTTTATCTTCAGGGGACGCTTGGAGCACAGCTGCGGTGGAGATGTGCGGAGAGACGGGGAGAGGAAGTAGGTCACCCGTTAATGAACCTTTATGAAGAGCCAGGCGCTGGGCCAAGCCCTTTCCACATTTTGCTTCACCTTATTCTTCACAGCACCCCCTAAGGGAGGTATGGCAGTCTCTTCCGTTTTGTAGACAGAGAGGCTCGGAGAACGTAAATGCCTTGCCCAGATTGCCTACCTATTAAACCAAGGACGCAGGCTTTCCCGGTCACCGCTGAGACTACTGCTCTCTGGGCACACGGCGCGAGGAGCAGGAGAATGAGACTCTGTGGGCCCATGCCACTCCACCAGCAAGCCCGGGCCCAGCCAGGAGGCTCCCCACCCTGCAAACCTCTGAAACTGCACACAGCAGGTCGGCCTGCAGGAGGGCAGGAAACCAGAGCCCACCAGCTAGAGCCTTGCCTTTGGAAGCCATATGAGGCTGTGGACAAGTCCCTGTGCCTCTTTTCTCTTCTTTCCATGTTTTTCATAGGTCAAGTGATTTTATTGTCATTTTTGAAATTGAGGTATAATTGAAATCCATATTAGTTTTAAGTGTACAGCATTTGTATGTATTTCAAAATGATCGCAAGAAGTCTAGTTGACCTCTGTCACCATACATAGTTACACATTTTTTTCTGATGAGAACTTTTAAGACTTACTCTCTGAACCTCTTTCAAATGTGCAATACAGTATTAACTGTAGTCACTATGCTTTACATTATAGCCCCAGGGCTTATGTATTTTATAACGGGAAGCTTGCACCTTTTGAACTCCTTCAGCCATTTCGCCCACCCCTCCACCCCTGCTTCAAGCAATCGCCAATATATTCCCTGTATCTATAAGCTTGGGTTTTCTTTGTTTTAGAATCCATATGTAAGTGAGGTCATATGGTATTTGTCTTTCTCTATCTGACTTCTCTCATACAGTAATGCCCTCACATGCCATTCATGGGGTCACAAATGGCAAGATCTCATTTCTTTTATGACTGAATAATATTCCATCAGACACCATACCATCTTTACTCATTGAACCATTTGATAGACACTTAGGCTGTTTCTGTGTTTTGGCTATTGGAAATCGTGCTGCAGTGACATGGGGGCACAGATAACTTGTAGAGTTAGTATTTTCATTTTGTGTGGATAAATACCCCGAAGTAGAACTGCTGGATCATAGGGTAGTTCTAGTTTCTCCAGCTTTGTTCTTGTTTCTCAAGATTGCTTTGGCTACTTGGGGGTCTTTTGTGGTTCCACAGAAATTTGAGGATTTTTGTTCTAATTCTGTGAAAAATGTTATTGGTATTTTGATAGGGATTGTGTTGGATGTATAGATTGCTTTGGGTGTGAGGGACATTTTAATGAGATTCTTGCAATCAGGGAGCATGGAATATCTTTCCAATTGTTTGTAGCATTTTTAATTTCTTTCATCAGGGTTTTACAGTACTTTTTCAGAGTACAGGTCTTTCACCTCCTTGGTCAAGCGTATCCTTAGGTATTTTATTCTTTTTGGTGCAATTGTAAATGGGATTGTTTTCTTAATTTCTCTTTCTGCTACTTCCTCATTAGTATGTGGAAGAAATGCAACTGATTTCTGTATATTAATTTTATATCCTGCAACTTTACTGAATTCATTGATTCTAATAGTTTACTGATGGAGTCTTTAAGGTTTTCTATGTATAGTATTAAGTCATTTTCAAACAGTGATAGTTTTACTTCTTCCTTACCAGTTTGAATGCCTTTCATTCCTTTTTCTTGTCAGATTGCTGTGGCCACGACTTCCAGTACTATGTTGAATAAAAGTGGTAAAAGTGGACATTCTTGTTCCTGATCTTAGAACAGCTTTTAGGTTTTCACCATTAAGGGTGATGTTAGCTGTGAGTTTTTCATATGGCCTTTATTATGTTGAGGTGTATGTTTCCTCTGAACCCGCTTTGTTGAGAGTTTTTAATCATGAACAGATGTTGAATTTTGTTGAATGCTTTTTTTTAAAACATCATATGATTTTCATCTTTCATTTTATTTACGTGGTGTATTGTATTGATTGATTTGTGGATATTGAACTATCCTTGCATCCCCAGACTAAATCCCATTTGTTCATGGTGAATGGATCCTTTTAATGTATGGTTAAATGTAGTTCGCTAATATTTTGTTGAACAGTTTTGAATCTATATTCATAAAGGATATTGGACTGTAGTTTTCTTTCTTTGTGGTGTCTTTGTCTGTTTTTGGTATCAGGGTAGTGCTGGTTTCATAGGATGTATTTGGAAGCTTTCCATCCTCTTCTAGTTTTTGGAATAGTTTGAGGAGAATAGGTATTAATTCTTTAAATGTTTGGTAGAATTCATCTGTGAATCCTTTTCATCCTGGACTTTTGTTTCTTGGAAGTCTTTTGATTATTGATTCCATTTCATTGCTGGTAATTGGTCAGTTCAGATTTTCCTTTCTTCCTGATTCAGTTTTGGGAGGTTATGTATTTCTAGTAATTATCTATTTCTTCTATATTACCCAATTCATTGGCATATAATCTTTCATAGCAGTCTCTTCTAATCTTTGTATTTCTGTAATGTTGATTGTTACTTCTCTTTCATTTCTAATTTTATTTCTTTGGGTCCTCTCTCTTTTCTTTCTTGGTGAGTCTGGCTAAATGCTTATCCATTTTGTTTATCTTTTCAAAGAACCAGCTCTTGGGGTCATTCATCTTTTCTATTGTTTTTTAAGTCTCTGTTTCATTTATTTCCACCCTGATCTGTATTATTTCATTTTTTTCTATCTTTGGGCTTTGTTCTTCTTTTTCTAATTCCTTTAGTTGTGTGACCAGATTGTTTATTTGAGATATTTCTAGGTAGGCCTGAATCACTATAAATTTCCCTCTTAGAACTGCCTTTGGTGTGTCCCAAGAATTTTGGACCATTGTGTTTTCATTTTCATTTGTCTTCATGTATTTTTTATTTCCTTTTTGATTTCTTTTTTTTTTTTAAAGATTTTATTTATTTATTCGACAGAGATAGAGACAGCCAGCGAGAGAGGGAACACAAGCAGGGGGAGTGGGAGAGGAAGAAGCAGGCTCATAGCAGAAGAGCCTGATGTGGGGCTCAATCCCATAACGCCGGGATCACGCCCTGAGCCGAAGGCAGACGCTTAACCGCTGTGCCACCCAGGCGCCCCTCCTTTTTGATTTCTTTGTTGACCCATTGGTTGTTTAGTAGTATGTCGTTTAGCCTCCTTGTATTTGTGGTTTTTCCAGGTTTTTCTTCTTGTAATTGATTTCTGATTTTATATTGTTGTGCTTGGAAAAGATGCTTGATATGATTCCAATCTTCTTAAATTTATTGAGACTTGTTTTATGGCTTAACATGTGATCTATCCTAAAGAATGTTCCATGTGCACTTAAAAAGAATGTGTGATCTCTTGTTTTTGGATGATGGAATATTCTGTATGTATCTGTTAAGTCCACCTGGTCTAATGCATCATTCATAAACACTGTTTCTGTATTGATTTTTCTACCCAGATGATTGATTTATTGATGTAAGTGGGATAGTAAAGTCACCTAATGTTATTGTACTACTGTCAATTTCTCCCTTTATGTCTGCTAATACTTGCTTTATGTATTTAGGTCCTCCAATGTTGGGTGCATACATACTCACAATTGCTGTCTCCTTTTGTTGGATTCGTCCTTTGATCATTATGTATATATGGCAGCATATAGATGTCTCTTGGAATTTTTTTTTTCCATTCTGTCACCCTATGTCTTCTAATTGGGACATTTAGCCTACTTGTAAAGTAATTAATAGGGTTTACTTATTGCTGTTTTGTTAATTGTTTTCTGGTGGTTTTGGTAGTTCTTCTCTGTTCCTTTCTTCTCTTATTCTCTTTCCTTGTGAGTGATGACTTTGAGGTTATGCTTAGCTTTGCTTGGCTTTCTTTCTCTTTATTTTTGTGTATCTATTATAGGTTTATGATTGCCCTGAGACTCATATATATAACATTATATATATATATATATATATATATATATATATATATATATCCTAAGTATATATATTCTCTCTATATATATATCATCCTAAGTATATAGTAGTCTATATTAATTGTCACTTAAGTTAGAACATATTCTTGAAGAACTTTATTTTTACTCCTCCCTCTACATTTTATGTGTATATTATCATATTTCACATCTTTTTTATTTTGTGAGTTTACATTTTTAGGTATAATTGATTTTTACTACTTTTTAAAATCTTTGTACTAACCTTGTAAGTGATTGTTCTGTATGTTTGCTTTTACTCATGAAATCTTTTCCTTTCTAATTTACTTCTAATTATGGCCATTTCCACTTTAATAAAAAAGTAACTTTAACATTTCTTATAAGGCCAGCTTAATGGTGATGAACTTATTTAATGTTTGGGGGAATTCTTTGTCTCTCCTTCAATTCTGAATGATAACTTTGCCAGGTAGAGTATTCTTGGTTGTGGGGTTCCCCCACCCCTTTTAGTACTTCAAGTATATCATGCCATTCTCTTCTGGCTTGCAAAGTTTCTGATGAAAACTCAGCTGATAGCCTTATGGCATTTCCCTTATATGTGACCACTTGGCCTTTTTCTTGCTGCTTTCACAATTCTCTCATTATCTCTATTTTTTGATATTTTAATTATTATGTGTCATGGTTTGGAGCTCTTTAAATTCATCTTGCTTGGAACTCTCTGTACTTGCTGAACCTGGATATTCGTTTCCTTCTCCAGGTTAGGGAACTTTTCAGCTATTATTTCTTCAAATAATTCTTCTGTGCCTTTGTCTCTCTCTTCTCCTTCTGGGACTTGATGTTATCCAAGGGATCCCTTAACCTATCCTCATTTTTAAAAAATCTTTTTTCTTTTTGCTGTTCAATTTGGGTGCTTTCTGTTCTCCTGTTTTCCAGATCATTGATCCATTCTTCTGCATCCTATAACCTCCGGTTGCATCCTTCTAGTGTATTTTTCATTTCAGTTGTTGTATTCTTCAACTCTGAGTAGTTTTTTTTTTATATTCTTTATCCCTTTCTTGACATTCTGAGTTCATCCACTCTTTTCTCTGTCTGGTGAGCATCTTTATGACTATTACTTTGAACTCTATTAGATAGATTGGTTATCTCCATTTCATTTAGTTCTTTTTCTGAGGTTTTGTCTTGTTCTTTCATTTGGAGCATAGTCCTCTGTCTCCTCATTTTGCCTGATTTTCTGTGTTTGTTTCTATGACTTAGGTGGAACGGCTACTTCTAAATTTGAGGGAATGTTTCTGTGTGTGGTAGAAACTGTAGAAACTGTGTGCGCCTGGTGACTTTGGCAGGGTGGCTGGGTGGAGATGTGGCTGGTGTGGGCTGAGGGTCCTGGGACACTCCATGCTGGAGCTGCCCTGGTGGGATGGCTAGAGCTGAAGTGGGCATGGGCCAGGGACGTTTCAGGGCTCTCAGTGCAGAGGGCACCCTGGGAGAACAGCTGAAGCTGAAGTGAGTGCAAGCCAGGGGGCTGTGAGGCACTCCACACGGGCACACTGCTAGGGCAGTTGGAGCTGAGGCAGATATGAGCCATAGGTTCCTGAGGCACTCTGTGCTGGGGGTGCTCTCGCAAATCATCTGGAACTGAAGTGGTGCAGGCCTAGAGTGTTCCAGTGTGCTTTGTGCCTGTGTCACCTTGAGGAGACAGCTGGAGCTGTAATGAGCACTGACCGTGGTATCCTGGTGTACGTTGCACTGGGACCACCTTGGTGGGACACCTGGGGCTTGTGTGGGCTGGGGGATGGGGCTCACTAAAGTGGCAGGCCTGGGGCGTCTGGGTGGCACAGTTGTTAGGCATCTGCCTTTGGCTCACGTCATGATCCAAGGTCCTGGGATCAAGCCCCACTTCGGGCTCCCTGCCCAGTGGGGAGCCTACTTCTCCCTCTCCTTCTGCTGCTCCCCCTGCTTGTGCTCTCTTGCTCACTCTCTCTCTCTGTCAAATAAATAAACAAAATCTTAAAAAAAAAAAAAGTGGCAGGCCAGCTAAGGTGCTTGGATCCTGCTCCTGTCTATGTTATCAAGGTGGAAGGGGAACATATCTCATGGTGTTTGCCAGTCCCTCTGACTCAGAGGGAGTTCCAGCAGCAGCCCTGCCATTTTGTGGGGGTCTATGCTGGTTTCTTTATATTCTAGTTGCACTTTTAAACCATGGCTTTTTTCTGTGCTCCAGAGTAGATGAATCTGCTCATGGTCCCGCAGTGTTACCCTCCCCACTACAGTTCACGGTGCTGGGGCTAGAAGTTTCTTTTGTTACCGTGTCTTCATCTCTCTTGCCATTCTCTATAGGGTCTCTCTGTTGTTGTGCAGAAGCTGTTTGGTCAGCCCTCAGTTCTTTTTCAGGGGGAGCTGCTCCATAAGTGGGTGTAGATTTGGTGTGTCTGTGGAGGAGGTGACTTCTGGGTCTTCTGTGTCACCATCTTGGACCGGAACCAATCTTCTTTCTTTTTCTTACCTAATTGCTCTAGCCAGGACTTCCAATACTATGTTGAATAAAAGTGAAAAAGTGGGAATCCTTGTCTTGTTCCTGATCTTAGAGCAGAAACTTTCAGCTTTTCACCACTGAGTGTGATGTTCACTGTAGGTTTGTCATATGTGACCTTTATTATGCTGAGGTATGTTCTCTCTGTAACCACTTTGTCGAGAGTTTTTTTTTTTTAATCATAAATGGATGTTGAATTTTGTCAAATGCCTTTCTGCATCAATTGTTTTTTTATTTTGTTAATGTGTATCATGTTGACTGAGTTGTAGGTGTTAAACCAGCTTTGTATCGCTGGAATAAATCCCATTTGATCACGGTATATGATCCTTCAATGTATTTAATGTAATATATCGTATTTAATGTATGTAATGCATTTTAATTTATTGTTTGCTAATATTTTGTTGAGGATTTTTACATCTATGTTCATCAGGAATATTGGCTTGTAAATTTTTCGTGTGGCATCCCTGTTTGGTTTAGGTTGGCCTCATAAAATACATTTGGAAGTGTTCCCTCCCTTTCTATTTTTTGGAAAAGTTTGAGAATGATTAGTGTTAATTCTTTAAATGTTTGGTAGAGTTCATCAGTGAAGCCATTAGGTCCTGGACTTTGTTATTTGGGCGATTTTTGATTACTGATTCAATCTAACTAGTAATTGGTCTGTTCAAGTTTTCTATTTCTTCATGATTCAATCTTGGTAGTTAGTATGTTTCTAGGAATTTATCCATTTCTTCTACATTGTCAAATTTATTGGCATATAATTGTTCATAATCTCTCATGATCTCATCTATTTCTGTGGCATAAGTTATAATGTTCCTTCTTTCCTTTCTGATTTTATTTGAGGCCTCTCTCTCTTCTTGGTTAGTATATGTAAAGTTTTGTCATTTTTTTTTCATTTCATAGAACCAGCTGTTGGTTTCATTGATTTCTTCCTGTTGTCTTTTTTATTTCTGCTCTAATCTTTGTCATGTATTTCTTTCTACTAACTTTGAATTTTGTCCCTTGAGGTGTAAAGTTAGGTTGTTTGAGATTTTTTGTTTGTTTCTTGAGGTAGGTATTTATCACTACGAACTTCCTTCTTAGAACTGTTTGTGCAACATCGTAAGTTTTGGTATGTTGTATTTCCATTCTCATTCGTCTCGAGGTAACTCTTTTCATTTATTAAGTTTTTAATTTTAATTCCACCATAGTTGACATGTAGTGCTATATTAGTTTCGGATGTACAATATAGTGATTCAACAATTCTGTATTACTCAATGCTCATTATGATAAGTGCAAGGTACTTTTTGATTTCTCCTGATTTCTTTTTTGATGTTTTAAGTAGTATGTTTTTTAATCTCCACATACTTGTGATTTTTCCAGCTTTCTCCTTATACTTAATTTCTAGTTTCATACCATTTTGGTCAGAAAAGATACTTGATGTGATTTCAATCTTTTAATTTATTTTTTTTTATTTTTATTTTTTTAATTTTTTATTTATTTATTCGACAGAGATAGAGACAGTCAGTGAGAGAGGGAACACAAGCAGGGGGAGTGGGAGAGGAAGAAGCAGGCTCATAGCAGAAGAGCCTGATGTGGGGCTCGATCCCAGATCGCCGGGATCACGCCCTGAGCCGAAGGCAGACGCTTAACCGCTGTGCCACCCAGGCGCCCCTCAATCTTTTAATTTATTAAGAATTGTTTTGTGGCTTAACATACGATCTGTCCTGGAGAATGTTCCATGTGCACTTGAGAAGAATATGTATTCTGCTGCTTTTGGTTGGTATATTGTCTAGATCAGATGATCTTTTTAACAGATACGTAATATGCCATATAGGGCTGATGTTTCCTTATTGATTTTCTGCCTGGATGCTCTATCCATTGATGAAAGTACAGTATCGAATTACCCTACTGTTACTATATTACTGTCTGTGTCTCCCTTTAGGTCTGTTAATATGTGCTTCATATATTTAGGTGCTCCTACACTGGGTGCATAAATATTTACAACTGGTAAATCATCTTGTCGGATTGACCCCTTCCTTACCATTCTATAATGCCCTTCTTTGTCTCTTACTACAGCCTTTGTTTCAAAGTCGGCTATGAGTATAGCTGCACCAGCTTTCTTTTGGTTTCCATTTGCACGGAATATCAAATATCTTCTCCCATCCTTTCACTTTCAGTGTGTGTGTGTCCTTACGTTTGAAGAGAGTCTCTTGTAGGCTGCAATAGATGGGTCTTTTTTTTTTTTTTTAATTGTTTCAGCCACTCTGTCTTTCAATTGGAGAAGCTGGTCCATTTACATTTTGAAGTAATTATTGATAGGTATATTCTTACTGCCATTTTGTTAATTGTTTTCTGGCTGTTTTGTTTTTTCCATTTTCTTTTGTGATCTGATGAGCCCCTCAGTGGTATGCTTAGATTTCTTTGTCTTCGGTGTTTATCTTCTGTAAGTTTTTGCTTTGTGGCAACCATGAGGCTTACATATAACAACTGGTATTTATAACAGTATATTTTAAGTTGATAACAACTTAAGTTTGAATGCGTTCTAAGGCTCTACATTTTTACTCCCCTCCCCACCCCCACGTTTTAGTTTTTTTCTTTTTTTTAAGATTTTATTTATTTGAAAGAGAGAGAACATGAGAGGGGGAGGGTCAGAGGGAGAAGCAGACTCCCCTGCTGAGCAGGGAGCCCGATGTGGGACTCGATCCCAGGACTCCAGGATCATGACCTGAGCCGAAGGCAGTCGCTTAACCAACTGAGCCACCCAGGTGCCCCCACGTTTTAGGTTTTTAATGTCACATTCTGTATCTGTTTATCTTGTGTATCTGTTAACCATCATAGTCTTTTAACCTCCATGCTAGCTTTAAATTGATTGATCCACCATCTTTACAACATTAGATTATTCTAAATTGTTCTGTAAATATGTATATTTACCTTTACCAGTGAGATTTATATTTTTATTTTTGGTACTTTCTTATATTTTCTTGTGACGTTCATCCATCTTTTCCTGAGTTCGGTGAGCATCTTTTTGACCACTATTTTGAACTCTTTATTGAATAAATCATTTATTTCTGTTTCATTAAGTACTTTTTCAAGGTTTTATCATGTTCTTTCATTTGGAATATACTCCGTTTTCTTCCTTTTCCTTGGCTTCCTGTGTTGGTTTCTACACATCAGATAAAGTAACCCCCTCTTCCCATCTTTAAGGAGTGGCCTCATGGAGGAAATGAACCTTAGAGTTCAACCCTGCCTGAGCTTTTGGTTATCTCAAACCTTTGTGAATGTCCAAGCATTAGTTTTGGTGGCTCCCAGTAACTGAGGGTGGGCCAAGATCTGTCAGCGTCCCAAAGGGGAGGAGTTTAGTCAGCACCTAGGTTCAGGCTGATTGGAAGCCAGACCCTTAGGCAGCAACTTTTAAAGAATGCAAATACATACAGTTCTGTGGGACAGCAAGCGTAAGTCCTCCTGGACACCAGAGCCAGGCAATCTGAGGTGTCCTCTGGGTAGTAGTCCCAGACATTAGGGTATCAGACAAGTGTACGAGTTTCTTTCTGGGAGATACTGGCGGTCTGGAGCAAGGCAGAGGGACAGTGCAAAGATGGCGTCCCCGGCCTCCATCCCCACAGTGCATCTTAGTAAGCCCTTAGGTATGTACCAAACCAGAAGTCTGTCCCTCAGGCTAAAGCTCCTGAACAAGCAAGTAGGTCTGTCACAGAGACTTGGTGTGTCTTTCAGTCTGCTGTCTGTGCAGTGCCCTGGTGGTGACAGCCGGCCAAGAACCATTCCCTGAATTGTTAGAGTCCCATGGGATCCAGGAACACACGCCCTGCTGGTCACTGAGTGCTCGGTGATCGAGGGGCTCCCCTGGGTGACAGCCATAAAAGCTGGGGCACCAGACACATGGACAAGCTCCTCTCCAGGAGATACTGGCACTCTGGAGTGTGG
Organism: Ursus arctos; assembly: GCF_023065955.2. Taxonomy (NCBI): domain Eukaryota; kingdom Metazoa; phylum Chordata; class Mammalia; order Carnivora; family Ursidae; genus Ursus; species Ursus arctos. Next base: position 10,145,872 of record NW_026622786.1, read on the forward strand.
CAGAGGGAAAGCGAGAAGGTAGCACCCGCCCGCTGAGCTCTCTGGAAAGGATGACAGTAGGGCCTGAACCGTGTGCTTAATTAGAAGCTGGCCCCTCAGGCTGATGCTTTCGGATCAGCAAATAAGCCCCTTTCACAGAAAGCCTGCGCGCCTCAGTTGGCTGCTTCTATGCTGGTCCCTGGGGCGAGGAAGTCTGGGCACAGGCTTTTCAAGAGCAGTTCTCTTGGTTTGCTATAGAGCCCTAAGGGTCTCATGGACAGAAACCCCGTTGGTTTCCCATGCTCAATGTTTTGGGGGCTGTGTCTCAGGTGAAGGTCTTAAAAGCTGGAGTGCCCAATGTGGAGTACAAAGCCTTTGCTTCTCAGGGGAAAGCTCGGTTTTGAGTTCCCTCCAGTTGCGGGCACTCATGCCAGGGGTGGGGTTAATGGCAAGATTGTGTTTCAGCCTCGCATACCTGCTGCAGTGTGGGGTTTCTTGTTTGCCTGATGTGTAGGCATCACTCTAGTTTTTAGGGTTTTTTCCAGGGGACATTGTTCCATATACAGCTGTAGATTTCATATGTCTGTGGAAGGAGGGGAGTTCAGGATCTTCCTGTGACACCATCTTGAACTGAAACCTGCCTTTCTCCTTAAATAGGGAGTACTGGCCACCGTGCTGAATGCCAACTTCTCTTTTTAAGGCACTGAGCTGAGCATGAGGGATAAAACAGAAAAGACGGGTGCCTGGACCTCACAGAATTTCCAGGTTAGCAGGGGAAAGTGGATATGAAATAAATAATTACATAATTGAATAACAGTATTGTGAGTTCTGTGAAGGAGTAGAGTACTGATCAATTATCTTAATAGGAGATAACAGCCTAGTTGGGGCAAGGGCTGGGAGAGTTTATGAGATCATATGAGGCCTAAGACAGGGATTCAAAAGCTCTGGGACCCAGGCGTGTCCAAGGACCTGTGTCCCTCTTGGTGTCTCTGTGTTCGTCTGTAGATCTCTTTGCCCTCTACCATCATTGGTCATGCTCTCCCACTGACCTTCTTGACATCCTAATTCCATGCATGGCTTCTTCTGAGTCCTCTCTAATTTTCAATTTTAAAGTTTTAGGAGAGAGGCAGAGGCCCTAACTCAGATTGCTGGTAGACCTGGGCATGGATTTCTCTTGGGTGAAGTGTCAGCTCTGATTTAAGAAACTGAGATTCAAGGTAAGGGCGAAATGTTAAAAATATGGGAAAAAGTCTGGTAATGAGCATTCATTCATTCAACAAGTACTGAATGTGCCACATGTTGGGGAGGGTATGGCCTGGACTGTATGCTCATGAACTTGTGGTTTACCAGGGAACACACTAATAAACAGGCATTAAGTGCTAGGTGTGCAAAACGCAAGAGCCCACTGAGCCTTTCCCAAGAAGGAATTACGCCTGAATGGTATCCAGAAAGTTGAGTCAATTAGCCAGGAGAATGCAGGTCAGGCCAACACGAGGTGAGGTGGGGGGCAGTGGGGGAGGGGTTGCCAAGGGGACTTGCAGGACTGTGGGGGCTGCAGTGTGTAGCATAGGAGGGACTTCCCAGGAGCCTGAATGAAGGAGCAGAGAGGTGTGTATGTGCTAGAGTCGAGGGTGAAGACATGGATCACTGGTGGGAGAGGCAGCCAAGCGGAGCTTGGAAGGTGGGACAGAGCCATGGTTCTTCGATTTTGGCGTGCATCAGAATCACCTGGAGGGCTTACTAAAACACATTGCTGTATCCCACACCTCCAGTTTCAGGTTCAGTCCCTCTGTATGAGAAGGTGCATTTCCATTAAGTTCCTGGGTGATTCTGGTACAGAGACAACACGCAGAGAAGCACTGGGTTAGAGGAAGGCCGAGAGTAAGCAGACTGGCCAGGAGTGAAGGGCGGTGCTGGGAGAGAAGGGGATTTATCGAGCACCAGCCACTGTGTTGGTGTCTTTACGTGTAATTGCAGTCCTTTCAACAATTCTGAAATGTCATCCTTATTCTAGAATCCTTTACACAGAGAGGCAAAATTCTGTGCCCATGGCCAGTCAGTAAGTGACTGTTTAGGCTAGGACACAAGGCCTGTTCTCAGCCACCCTGGACCGGACAGGGATTGGTGATTGACTGCATGGTGGCAGGGGCCACAGCAAGTATGGGAGACAGAAACTTCATGGGACTACCAGCTTTCTGATTTGGGCAACAGATGATAGATGGCATTGCCTAGGGCAGGTTCATTTTGAGAGCCCTTGAACTTGGGTTTGTCTTTGGGGTTAAGACTAGCATGTTATGCTTTCTGAACAGATACAGATGTGCAATAGACAAGTGGATTCAAGGGTCTGGGGGCTCAGGAGAGAGGACCAGACTGAGGGGTTGGAAACCATCATGTGGGTGATGTCGTGTTAAGAAACCCGATTATGAGGCGGGCAGAGGGAAGGGTATGGGGACCTCCCTGAGGAAATGAACGGCCAAGGAGCAGGCGAAGAGGAGGCTGAAAGCTAAGGACTGGGCAGCGATAATGATGGTGGAAAGATAAGGGGTCTGGTTTCGGGAAGTGTGTGATGGAGGCATAGGTGCTGTGGAGGCTGAGTAGCGACTGAGATGTGCTGCTGGTGTAACAAGCAGGTCAGTGGTGACCTCAAGCAGGACCCTGTCAGTGGACTAGTGTTAACGGGAGCCAGGAGGCGGAGGGATGAGGAGGAAGTGAGCAGGTCGAGGCAGGAGGTCGGTCGGCATGGTTTCGCTGCAGATTTGTAGGGGTGGACAGTATCTGGGGTCAGTATTCAGGAGCTGCTTCTGTCATTGTTCTGGAACCTTTCTTAGCTACTACGGACAGGGCTAAAGGGAGAATCTGAGTGTGAAGCAGAAGTGAACCCAGGCGTTGAGTCTTGCTTTTAGAAAGCTTGGAAAGATCTGGCCCCTTAGGAGGCCTGGTTTGGGTACCAGTTTTACCCATCACTTAGCTGTTTCCTCCAGAGCAAACTTTGGGCTATAAAACTTTTGCTTCAGAGGATTGTCAGAAGGTAGAAGTGCTCTGGTGGAAGGGGACGGGAGGTTCAGAGACTCCCCTGGTCCTGCTTCACCCTCCCTCCGGGTGTCTCGAAGCCTCGGGCTGCTTAGAGCAGGGGACTACCTGGGGTCACCCCTAGCGTTGACCGTGTCAGCCCGCTGTCACCGTAGTAGTGTGTTTACTGCTCTGTTCTCCGGGGGTGCCAGAAAGCACACTGACGGGGGGGGGGGGGGGGGGGGCGGGGACAGCACATTTGCCAGGGCTGTGCAGGTTCCAGCACATGGAGGGGCCTCATGACTGCTGTCACAGCGAGAAGCCCAGCATGTCTTCCAACAGCCAGTTACCACCTGTCCCCTGGTCCGGTGATCCGGACAACTTTCCTCCTGGTTTCCTTATGTGGGGCTGGGCAGATGGCTCTTTAAGATGACTGGCTGACAGGTGCAGAGCTTATCCCGGGGTGAAAGTCCTGGGGGGAGGAACTGCTGGGTTAGACTAAGGGCAGACCACCCAGCCCTCCCAGTTCCTCCGGTGGGAGGGGGTAGGGACAGTGACAGCCAGTATGTGGGAATTCTCTGTCTCCCTTCCCCTCCCGTCTGCTCGGCTTGGAAGTGAGTGGCAGGCAAGAGGCATGCGCAGCGAATTAAACTTCCAGAGGAGAAAAAATACTTGAACTCCTCCTCTGATCACCCGCAGCCCACGCTCACGCTGGTGCCAGCGCTGAGGACTCTGGAATTACCTGCTTGAAGCAAGGACAGCCTCGGAGCGGGCTAGTTAACAGCAGTCAGGCTGGAGTACCGGGCCGGCAGACGGAGGAGGGCGTTTTACACTCCCTCTCTGAAAGCAGGCGTTCTCAGACTTGACCCTGAAGTAAACAGATCTCTTACCTTTTTTTCTTAAGTGCCTCCTGGCACACGAGCACTTTCTGAAACGGAGCCATGTGCTGCTACATTCGGAGCAAGCTATGTGAAAGGGAAGCGTCGGGAGACACACACGTGCCGCGGGACTGTGTGTTTACGTCGGTCTCTGCCGCTCAGACACACCGCACAGTGCTCGAGGCTGCTGTGGCGGGGACCGATTGGTGGCCGGTGGGCCGCGGGCTGGGACCAGGCTGGCGACTGTTCTTACACCAAGCGACTTAATCTTTCACAGGACGTGTTTTTCCACCAAGAAGCAGAGGATCGGCAGCAGGTGGAGTTAGCACGAGCCCATTCACCGAGGGGCCCATAGGAGACCGGGTCAGGCGAGGCCGTCTCCTCAGAACCAGAGCCTCTGAACAGCGGTTCTCAAACCTGACCGTGACTCGGGATCGCCTAGACAGCCGGTGAAGCCAGATGGCCGGTTAGCTCTGGTTCAGTGGGTCTGGGGTCGCGCTGCTCACCAGGTCCCGGTCGGTGCCGGTGACTGGGCTGCGCGGAGAACCGCACTCAGACATCCGGGCCACAAGAGGGATGAGGGCACGAGACAGATTCCATTATAATAGCCATCTTTATTTGTAAAAATCCAGATATAAAATGTATTCTTTCAGTCTTTCCAAGTTTTCCTTTTTACAAAAACAAAAAGGCACGTAAAAACCATCCCCGCTGTCATTCCCATAGACGATGTTTTTCAGGCAGCCCTCCCCCCTCCCCCCCATATAGCTACATGCTTCATTCCGGGGCGTCTCGCTTCCCCCACATGCTTCGGTGCTTTCCTACCAGGGTAGAGTTCCGAATTCCAAGACTGAAGTACACAAAGAGGGGGTGGGGGGTGGGTGCGAAGTGTGTGGCGTGATGCCCCACGGCGTGCAGGACACGGGGTCTAGTAGTAGGTCTCCTTCTCTACCCAGCCTGGAGGCAGCAGACAGAGACACGGGCAGTCAGTCTAGTGCACAGTGCGGGAAGGAGTGACGAGGAGCGACCCGGGGGTGACAAGGCCCGGGGCGGGGGGTGTTCACCCAAATTCAGTGCTGGACATCAATGGTTTTTGTTTTTAGAAAGGACATGTTAATTGGGAAGATGCCTCAGATTTCTGACCGACTTCCCACCGTATCACACTGGGTTTTAGTTGAGTCTGAGACCCTCTGGGGAAGGGACTGTGGCTGCAGGCAGTCCAGTGGCCTCAGCCAACCAGACTGATCCGAGGAAACAGAAGCCACAGAACTGTGGCCTCCCCCACACCCCTCCCCCACGCCCCTCGGAAGCTAAAAGGTCTGTAATTACCGCCAGGGCGTCGCCTGATGATGAGTTTTCGGACTTCGTCGTACACGAAGATGAGGAGAGAGTAGGGGAAGGCACAGAACCACCAGGTAGGTCTGGAAAGAGAGGCAGGTACGATTTACACGTGAACACCATTCAAGGGAAGAGAAAGTGTATCCTCAGCGACAGTGAAGAGCCTGGAAGGAAGAGCCCTGTACAGTCATGACTAACCACTAGCCATCGCTGTGGGCCACCGAGCATGTCCTTGAGAACAGAATGCTGCTCCCTGTACCCAGAGCCCACAGGAGCAGAGGAAAGCAGACTGCAGACTTTCCGAACAAATCCCCTTCCCACCCTTAGCTTGGTTTTTAGGATTTGGTTTGTAGGGGGAGTTGGGTTTTTTTGTGGACCATCCCACAGCAAAGGGACATTTTCTTTCCTCGCTTTCTAAAGCTTAAGCAGCTCGAGTGTGATCTGTATCTCTGTCCTGGCATTTTGTAGATTAAGAACTGCCTGTGTGGGTCAAAACCAGTTTCCCTGCCCCCTGCGTTCAGGCAGCTGTGTGCTGAATCCCAGTGCTGGGGAACGAAAACAGCCGAGCCCTCACAGAGCAGAGGCCTTTGGGAGCCCGGCGGGCTGCTGCCACGGTCCCCAGCCTGGAGACAGGTGCGTGGGGCAGCCTGGTCAGAGGGCCGTGCTTTCCTGACGACCAACTTCTATGGTCAATGTGTGAGGGAGGCTGTCCCAGGACAGAGGCCTGGCACTCTCCTCCCCTTCTGGGGGCTAGGCGTCCTCAGCTAAGAGAGGATGACCTCCTTTGACTCAGCCAAGCAGAGTAACTAACCCACCTTCCAAATGAGGTAGAAGCTGTTGAGGAACGAGCTCTCTCAGAACAGAACATGGCTGGAGGCACTACTCCCTTTCAGTGTGACTCCCCAACTTAGCCTGTTAGGGAACTGGGCTCTCCTACCCTCGCCTTGACAAACAATGACTCAGCTCATAGGCTTCAACTTGGAAAAGGCTTGCCCCCGTGTATGCCAGCTCTGTGTAACGTGCCAGGGATACTGTCAAAGGAGAGTTTAAGGCTGACAACCTAGTGGGAAGCAGGAATGACAAGTAATAGCAAAGAACGGGTGCAACTGCACGTGTCCAGGAGGGCAGGATCACACTGGGCAAACCAGGGAAATCAGCCCTGACGGACTCTCTGGCCTGATGGGGTGGGAGGCAGCATCCTTACCAAGGACATATGCAGGGAGAGAGAATATTGAATTCACCTAACAGGAGCTTGAATGGCTACAAGAGAAGGCTGAAAAGACAGCTGGACAACAGCAGACAGACCCCAGATGCCAGGCTACCCTTGCACAGAGGGGATGTCTGTACAGCCCCAACAAGAGGCCAGCGAGGCCGACGGAGCTTCGCTACTTGAGGGAAGGCGTCAGGCTACTAGAATTCGCAGTTCTGATAAACCTGCGTTTTTCACATACGCGGTTTACCACGAAGTCCTTCACTGAGTTGAAGAGGCCAGTCTGGTTCTAAGCAAAGAGTCAGTGGTGGGCTTCCTTTGGTCTACTCTACCCATGGCCCACCTCGAGCTTCTCCCACCGCCTTCGAGAGCAGAGGATTCAGAGGCCCACGGAGGTGGGGGCCTGTGATGGGACGGGCGAGGTAAGTGAGATGTGCACCTGATCCCCAAGCCCCAGGACCCCAATGACAACCGGACTGTTGACGTTGGGGACCTGCGCACTCACGCAGGTAACTGGAGAGCCATCCCAGTGTCCGTTGGGCCTGATCTCAGCCAAATCCTAAGCACCCTGGTCAGGGCTTCCTAATTTCCAGTCCCGAGGAATTCTCGTACGTGCCACCCCAGATTCCTGAAACTAATAGCTACTAGCGCACGTCACGAGAGAAGTCTCGCCTCTGTCTCACGCTTTGTGGGGCCAGGTGAGGAGCGACTTACTTGAGGGGGTACATCCTCAGGGCCACCCCCATCCCAGGGCAGTAGGAGAGGAAAGCAGCAAGCGCCGTCTCCTCGAAGAGGCCGAATATTAAGATCTTGTTCCTAAAATCGAGGGGAGAGAAAGCTTAAGAACGCGAATCGGAGTTTCTCTTCTAACGCTGTGTGTTCAATGGCAGACCACTGTCTTTACGTATCAATGTTGTACTCAGGAACTTGAGGGCAGATGAAAAGCAGCCCTGGAGAATCACAGTCGGCTTTCTAAATCTGTTCCAAATGGGAGATTCCAGAAACTGCCATGTGTCGGGTGCCAGGATTTTGCAAAGAACTGAGAGATCACCGGACCCCTTGTCTGAGGGCCCTGACCGTCCTCTACTCACTTCATCCCCTGTTGGAAGACGGAGTTCCTCCTGGTCTTACAGATGACCAGGTCGGCCCACTGCACCACCACGATACTGACGAAGAAGGCCGTGTGGCAAGTGAACTCCACGATTTTCCTCTGTTCGTAGGTCTGAAACACAGAGGGCAGGCAGATGAGCCCGGCGCTTGGCCCGCACGGCCGGGGGCTGAGCGGCCACCGTCCTCGGGGGCCTGAGGAGCTCCCCATTGCTCAGGCCCTCGCTCACCCACTGCTGCCCATAGCTGTCTTCCACATCGTTGATCCAGCGGTCATCCCAGTCCACGCGGATGCCCAGCAGGTGGGTGGGGAGGAAGCCATTCTCAGCCAGAATCACGAAGTACGTGAAGAAGCCCCCCAGGGCCTGGATCATACCTGCAGGTGCGGAAGAACAGTCCTAACCTGGTCCCAGGGCACTGGCACACACTTCATCTGACCGCCGCGGCAGGCCTGGGACGGTACCTCGGGGCCGTCTTGGGCACTGGCTGAGAGAGGACTGGGAGGACGGAGGACCCCCAAGGGCACAGCCCTCGCCTGGCACCCTCTTCTCCTTTTGAGTCACTTTTCGGGCTTTAAAAGGGGAAGACACGCAGGCCTTGCTCTTAAACACCCACTGCTGTCATATGATCACGTGTCTCTCCCAGGGCAGAGCCTTTTTAGGGGAAGAATGCTTCCCTATTCTTGTAGATCTCTGCTACAGTGTGACTTCTTTCCCCTCTCCGTTTTCACACATTCCAAATAGCGAATGTGGCACCTTCTGACCCAACCCTCCCCCTCCCCCACTTTCAGGACCCTTCTCCCCTGGCACCTGATCCCACCCCACCACCCTGAGCTCCTTAGGGCAGGATTTCATCCCATGCTCGGGACCCTAGTCGTCCTCCTCAGAGTTAGGTCTTCCTGGCCATCAGCCAAGTCCTTGTCACGGGGGTGAGCAACCGTTAACCAGTCTCTGCCGTATTTCCACAACGCACTCAGCTGCTCCGTTTCACCCAAGTGTCCACAGTGATGCAACCCATCAATCCAAAGGCCTGGGCTGCTCCTGGTGGCCTCCCCGGGTTCTCCTGAAGGCCACTAGGCAGGGCGTTTAGGATCACAGGGCATTCTCACTGCCCACCACCTAGAGAACACCTGTCGGCTGGTCATGCTCCACAGACAGCGGGACTCAAGCCCTGGGGGTGGGGAAGGTGGGGGTGCAGGGCCTTCACTGGGGGTGACCCGCCAGCCAAACCTTCAAGCTCACGTGATTTCTTCAAAGCCTAACTCTCTACCCAAATTAGTGACCGACACTCTGTCTCCAGGAAACCCCGCCTCTGAATGAACCGTGCCTCGCTTTCCGAGGGGCAGCCTCAGCGCTCAGGCAGCCGAGCCCCGTCTCGAGAGCTCCAGTCTCCACAAGGAAGTAAGTGGGCAGCCAGCAAAACATTTCTTCTCGCCCGAGAGCACCTCGTACAACACTCCCCTGCGTCTCACCCTATGTTCTGCCTCCTGCTAGATCTGAAGCCTGAGGAACCAAGCCTATCTGAGCCCCCACCGCCTCCCCTGTGCTTCCCGCTCAGTGCTGGGGGGGGAGGGGCACTCACCGATCTGCCCGTAGGCCATGCTGATCAGCCGCTCGTTCACAAGCTTGTCCGTTTTGGGGTTTCTGGGCTGTCTCTTCATGATGTCGCTCTCAGCTTGCTCGTACGCCAGGGAGATGGCAGGAACCTGGGGAGGAGAGGCGAGAGGGAAGAGTACAAAAGCTGTCGTCAGATACCAGGAAGCTGACACCATGAACGTTTTGTTATAAAGTCCTTGCCCCCTCCCCTTTAAAACTGGTTTTCATACTAGGAGATGCTGTTACCAGTCCTATCAAAAAGAAAAAGAAAAAAAAAAGAATCTTCCCTTTCATATGATGTTGCTATCTGATAGACAGGCGTTGCCAGCTGCCCCGAGGACCGGGAACGCCGCTTCCTAGGGGCCGAGGCCGTGATGCACGCTGGGTGCCACTTCCGCCCAGCCTGACTGGGTGTCGCAGCAGCAGGTGAGCGAGGAGGGTCTGTCGCTGCCGTGCCAGTCACTTACCATGTCAGTGCCCAAGTCAATGCAGAGGATGGTGACGGTCCCCAGTGGTAGTGGAATGTTTGCAATAATAAATATCAGGAAGGGGGTGATCTCTGGAATGTTACTGGTCAGGGTGTAGGCAATGGATTTCTTCAAGTTATCAAAGATCAGACGACCTGGGAGAGCAAGAGGTTGGTTTTTTGTTTTTTCCTGTAGAGCTTAAAGAGATGGGCAGGCGAGGAGTAGACAGAGATGGGCAGTACCGGGATGAGTTTTTGGTGAGCACTTTAAACAGTGCTCTCTCACCTTCTTCTACTCCGGTCACAATTGACGCGAAGTTGTCATCCAGGAGAATCATGTCAGCAGCTTGTTTAGACACGTCGGAGCCAGCAATCCCCATGGCAACCCCAATGTCTGCCTTCTTCAAGGCTGGAGAGTCGTTCACACCGTCGCCAGTCACAGCCACGATAGCCCCCTGCCAGAAGAAGGGGGGTGGGTCTCTAAGAGCCACACGGTCCAGGGGCCTAGGGGTCGAGGCATCCCAGGCACATGCCTCAACCTGCCTCTCCTCACTCCAGACCCTGCCCCTTCCTTTCCTGGGAGACTCTCAGCAGGCTCAGACCCGGCTCAGCCAGAAGCCACCCAGCCACTATCCAAGCACAGAATTAAGGAGTGATGACAAACCCAGCCCCTCCCCTTACTAACAAGGGCCCCTCAAAGCCGGGCCTCTGGTGAGTGGACCTCTGGAAAATCCTACTCCTTTAAAGTCTTTTCAAGGTATGGGACAAATCTCCTGGCTATTCACATCCCCAGTGTAGACATTAGGAGTCTGGACTGCTATTCCAAGCAAGTGTAGAGCCTCAGACTGGGCCACGGTGAAGACATGTGTGGTTAAGTGTGTGGCTCTGTTAAGCCGTGATCAGGTTCCCCTTCTCACTGGAGCCGTGCCTGGAGCTTCTACCGGCACACAGGCGGGGAGTCTAAGAAAAGCGGGGCCCTGTCTCTGGCCCTGGTGCTGCGATCACAGAGCCCGCTGGCTGCCCGCTAACCTGTCTCTGGCAGCCTTCCACAATGATCAGCTTCTGCTGAGGAGAGGTCCTGGCAAACACGATCTCCGTGTGGTACTTCAGAATGTCATCCAGTTGCTCGGAGGTCATGTCCTTCAGGTCGCTTCCGTGTACCACGCAGGCCTTGGCATCTCTAGATCAGGATGGGGAAAAAGTCACCCACCGCTTCACCCGCACGATGCTCGCACTCTGCAGGACAGCCCACAGCCAGAGGGGGTCTTCCCCGTCACGTAAGGGCTTCTATCTGGGCAGCAGTCCACAGGTTACAAGGCACGTTCGTGCGTATTAATTAGAGCTCACGCAAGACGCACAACCACCTGCGGGGCGGCCTGCCTTTCCCCTTCCTTTCCCGATCTTTATAGAGAACCCACAGGAATGATACGACCAAGTTCTAGATAGTAGGCCAAACCCTCTCACAGCCCGAGTGGGTGAGAGAGCCCCACACTAACAAAACACCAGAACGATTGTGCTTTGTCTCTGTTACTGATTGTACTTTACTGCTCACGTTCCTTTATGGCCTGAACTACCTGGGTAAGTTAGTGTGGCCGTGGAAACAGACTTGGTGCTCAGTGTCAGGTCGTATGCTCCGCGGTTAACAGCATGAAACCAGGAGGCTCGGCTGCAGAGTGCGCCGTAGGACAAAGCTTCAGCTTCCCTGCTCTGCAAAGCGGGACTAACACCTACCTTCACAGGTTACCACGCAGGTGCTGAGAATTCGTAAGCACCACCTAAGTGACGGCTGTAATGACCTGCTCTCATTGAAACCCTCCCCTGCAAGGACAAGGTTGCCTTCTGGAACTGCAGGGGCCTTCCCTATTCAGAGCAAGCCTAGAAGCAGACCATCATGGAACCAAGCTGATGATTCCCAACGACCCCCATTTGCACATTCAAGGCCAACCAGGCTTTGAGGTTCCTGCCTTACCTGGGGTTCACCTGGCTCACTGGGATGTTGAGACGGGCAGCGATGTCTTCCACAGTCTCGTTGCCTTCTGAGATGATGCCCACGCCTTTGGCAATGGCTTTGGCTGTGATTGGATGGTCTCCAGTGACCATGATGACCTAGACCAAGAAACGGGGCAATTTACTGAGTGCAGCTGCCTAACCAGGCAGGAGTAAATATTAAGGGTGATTCATCTTGGAATATCAAAAGGACAGGAATGCAAACCTAAAACTGATAACCTTAACCAAAAATACAAACATGCACCTGTTTATGGAAAACACAAAGCAACATCCAGATCTGATCTTGGTATATGATCACATAAGATACACGACGTCCGTTCTTCCTTTTACACAGTCATATAAGAAAACTCAAATTTACTACAACTGGCAAAAAAGGGGAAACAACGGTAAAAATCTGATGCAGATCGGACTATAGGGCAGGGTGCCACATACTGCTGGTCAGCAACTCCAAACCCCCAAACTGGCCCAATATGGGAGAGACCAATTTGGGAGAGAGCATAAATATGTAAAAAGAATTCGAAATCTTGTTACTGCTTTTCTGACCCAATGATTATATTCAGAAGACTACACTTCAGAATCCACAGAGTCAAAGTGGTGGGGGAATCATTTCTACAAAGCTTTTCAGGGCAGTGGTACCAACGAGAATGAGAGAGTGGAAACAAATCAGACAGCCAGCACCAAGGCAGGCTAAACTGCCCCATTATCAGTGCATTTCAACAATGTTCCGTGACTTAAAAAGACAGATACAGAGGACACCAAACATTCATTAAAAAACCAGTGAACTGAAAACCGAGAAGACCTGCTAGTCACTGCATCAAGCGGATCAATGTAGAACCAAGTACTTCAAACTTAAAACCTTGTCTTTTTGCTCTTTTCAGTGATTCCTATATGCTTCCATTTCTTTCCCCCCAAATGTGTTTTTTTTCTTTTGAATCCCTCATCTGCTGTCTACATCAACATTTATTTTAATACCATTTGGCCTTTTCTGGTGGTAACCAAAGCTTTGGAGCTAAGAAACTCATCCTCCCGGTGAGAAAACGAGCTGGCACCACGTGGCTCCCACGGGGCCACGCAACTAAGCAGGGCGCCCTGCGACACGAAGATGTGCCAAGAAGGTACACGGTGCGCCTACCTTAATGCCAGCACTGCGGCACTTGCCCACGGCGTCAGGGACAGCAGCCCGTGGAGGGTCAATCATGGAGATGAGCCCCACGAAGCAGAGGTTTTCAACAGGGAAATTCACATCGTCCGTGTCAAACTGGAACCCTTCAGGATACTGTTCATCGGGCAGAAAAAGGTGGCAGAAACCTGCAAGGAGGGCAGCAGGGGGTCTGTGAGGACAGCGGCCGCTGGTCCTTCAGACGGTCTACCTCTGGCTACAGGCTGAGTTGAGAATACTGTTTCAAGGTCTAGTTTTAAAACCATGAGGTTTTATTTAACATGTACGGAGGCTGTGGAGTCAGAAAAACCATGCATGTGGCAGAGTCCATCACCAAACCTCAAAGGATACGCCCTGTCCAGCGTGGAGAAGATGGAATGAGGACAGGACTTCGGGGCTCTACACCTGCCCACTCGGGTGCTTAGATTTTGCAAATCACGTAATTATTTGTCTCTGCTGCTTTCTTTAGAAAAATTGAGCCCCCATCTCTGCTCACTATTCATCTAGCCGAAAGCCATTACCCACTAGCCCACCAGTGAGGGCCAGCCTGTAAGCTATCTCGAGGATAAATACAAAGCGACACATTCTGCCCAAGGCGCTTATCACATAGTATCATCACTACAGGACCAGGACATTCGAGAGGTTCTTGCGATGTGGTGGGAAGGTTACAATGTTCCTTAAAGTGGTAGGAGGTGGCAACATGGGTTCACAGAAGACAGAATGCTTCTACTTTGGGCTGGTAGACGTGGGGAAATGACACCTGACAGTGATTTTTCAGTGGAGAGAGACGTAAGACAGACACCTCACATCAAATGAGGGAGCAGGTATGAACCAGAGCACGGGCCCAGGCAATCAGTTCTGAGTTACTAAGCTAAGCGGAACAGGAAGAATTACATCAATGATGGCTTTTTATCTGTCCGCCTCCAAAACGGCGCAAACACAGCTTTCTCCATTACATTCTACACTGAGTATAATGTACTTCTCGTCTGCCCTGGCTGACACACTCAGAAGGACAGGTAGCTCCCTAGAGGAAAACTTTACTGCCAGTGTCATTTGTGAGCGGACGCGTAAGTTCTGGTGTAAATTCACAACCACTGTGCCAGTCAGGAAATGGTTTCACTCTAGAAGCCCTGGGAATAATTTTAATTTCATTAAGTTTGTAGGTCATAGTCCTAGCAACAAAGGTTTGATGATAAGGCTCTTCTTCCCCGTTTTTTTTTTTTCCAGGCAAACAGAACTGACCAGCATGAGACCAAAGGTCTAAGTACGAATCCGAAGCAAACCAACAGGAATTTGTTGCTCGGAGGCCCCAACACACCAAACATCTCTCCAGCCCTTCCTATTTTCAGAATGGGGAGCAGATCGAGGAGAAGGAGGAACCCTCCGGGAAGGCTATGGGGAGGTCAGGACACTGCACAATGTGTACCGGACTGAAGGCCGTGCTGCTGGCTGTCCCCGTACCTAGCACTCGCTCTCCGAGGCCGCCCAGCTCCAGGTAGGCGTTCTGAAAGGCATCCTTCAGCTCCTCGTCCAGGGGCTGCTCCTTGCCGTGCAGGAGGATGGAGCTGCAGCGGTCCAGGATCCTTTCGGGGGCGCCCTTCATCACCAACAGGTGTCGGGGCTCAGACGTGTTGGGGTTCTTGTGGATGGACAGCTGTAAAGGAGGGTGGAGATGTGGACGGCGTGTGGCAGTCGGAGCGGGGAGCTCAGCACACTCACTACTTAGTATGTGTCAGTGACAACCACCAAGGTCTCCTATTTCTGAACTTGGGTGTCCCACACCCTGTAGCTTACTTTGCATGCTACCCAAAACACCAGCACAGCGGATGTCATCCTAAATCCCTGGCACGTGTTCACACATAAGCCTTTCCTGAAAGGCAACTGGGAACAGAGGGACGGACACATACGTGGCCACCTCGCCCCCTCCCCACACCCCCACTCCAAACCGGAAGTAAGTATTCCAGAGGGCCCCAACACGGTAGGAGGCTTCGTCTATCCTACCAACACTCAAACACATTAGGATTTCTTACACCTAATCCAGGGCAAAATATAAAAGCTTGCATAAAGCTGGGAGAATTCATTCTTTGAAAGCATGTAAGCTTGTAACATTTCAAATGGGACGAGAGCTCTCCCTCTGGCTTCCAGTCCTCCCCGCCTGCCCCCTGGCCCGGCCACGCCACCTGGTACTTGTTGGTGGAGTTGAAGGGGATCTCCACGATCTTGGTGTAGCGCTCTCTCATCTCTTTCACAGAACCGCAGCACAGCTCGATGCACTTTAAGAGCGCGGACTCCGACGCGTCGCCCGCAACTGCCCGCTGCAGAGACAGCAGCCGTGAGCCCGCCTGCAACGCTTCACCCGGGCTCCACCGAACACCTCCGCTCAGACACACCCCCCAGCTCCCTCCTCCTCTGTCTGCACTCTTTTCCCCACCCCAATTCCAGCCTCTGGGAGAAGAGGGGCGTCTGAAGGGGTCACCCACCCTTGGGAGGAGCATAACACAGTCTTCTAACCTACTTTAGCCCCCCTTTTTTTTTAAATCTTCCCCCGTTGCAAAGTCTCGAAGCCAACACTATTCCCAAGGACGTATTTCTGGTTACAAATCTGAAAATACCAAGTGAGACTCCCAAGTATTTACAGCACCTACAATTTAAAAGAAAATCCCTTCAGTTCCCAGGACTGGGGGCAAACTGTCTGTGTCAAAGGCAAAATAGAGGGCTTTCAACATAATTCAATTGTGCAAAATTATCTGGGCCTGAATGGTGTGAACTGAAAGCTATTATTAGCTCCAACAGTCATATGATCAGCTAACATTTTAAGTTAAAGCCCACACCTGACGTAACACATACTTGTCTTGGGTGTGATACACCGGGACACACTAGACACACTAAGCACATTCTTAGCTGTAGCCAACCGTTATATGAACACTTGAGAACTCTGACTGCTTCGGGACGGCCCAGGCAGATGAGAAATTCATGTTCACAAACACAGCAGCCCCGTTTAATAAGAAAGGTGGCCAGGTTTGGTAAGAAACGTGAAGTCAGTGGCATCGTTTTTACCAAAGGCCACTTATTAAAGCAGAAGAGAGCTGCATGCCTTTTTTTGGGGGGGGGGGCAGTAATAATGCCACTGACATGGCCCCACCCCCTGAAATCCTCAGAAAGACAGCCCATGCTCCCTTTCTGGCACTTTTAAATCGGGAAAGATCTGATACCTGTTGAGTCCTTTGCTGAAAGCCTAGAAGATTTCCACTTTGAGGTAAGGAAATGCATGAAAGCAGGCATCTCAACTTTTATCCCAGGATAAACAATATCCTCCTCTAATCAACATCAATTCCATGCCAAGAACACCACCTTCAAAGGATACAGGGGTCCCATCTTCACAGGAGAAGCCCCCTCAGCTCCATCTAAGTGAGCCTTCTTTCTCTCGACAGCCTGGTTTCTACCCAGAACCACCCCGGCAGCCTTGCTGAGAACAAGGGAGCCCAGAGGGCCTCACACACGTCTTCCTCATCCTAAACAACCCCGCGAGACTATGACCTTTCCAAGACTGTCCCCACCGGGCAGCACAGTGAAACCCCAGTCATTTCACATTTCACATGAATTCCATGAGGCTGAGCTGCTTTTTGCACCGTCGGTAAGCAAGTGGAGAACAAATAAGATAAGAGAAACGGCTGAGCTATTTTAAGAAAATAAATGGCTTAAGGGATTTACTGGAATCTACTGTATCCTAATATGCAAATACGATTATCGAGTCACAGAAGCAGCCCTCACTGTCTGCTGGGTTAGGAGATACACGCTCAGAGTGGTAAAACCGGCTTTTATTCATTCGGTTTCTCACGGTAAGGACTGCCTCCTACCTCTGGTCAGTTTTTACTGTAGAGTCCCTTTTCCTGGACCTGTACGCACCACAGGGTGACCCTAAGTGCTCTGGGATCCCCCAGGCAACGCAAGCTACGTACAGCCGAGCGTCACATGGAGGGTGTCCTACGAGGAGCAGTTCCCTTACGGAACACAGAGGGCACACGCTCAGGTGGTGGTTCTTGTGGGGTCCCTATACCCCGCAGGGCAGCCTACCCGCTAACAAACTCCTTAGCATACCTTAAGGATAGGGAGGTTTTCCTGGTTTGCCTGAAACACCGCCCTGTTACAGAGACCCGCAATTCTGGACAGAGAGAGCCAGGTGGCTGAACTCTTGTCAAATGAGACACCTGATGGAGGCAAGAAAAAAAAGACAGGAAAATAATGCATTACCTTTGTATTAAGGTCCCATAAAAAGTGAAACGATACATCTCATTTCCCGACTAATGGAACTCATCAGGTTTCAGGGCAAAGCCGAGAGAAATCTAAAACCCATTCCCTTAACTCCTTACCAAATGATAAAAACAAAAACCAACTTAAAAAAAAAAAGGGGGGGGGGAAGTCATGTTAGCAAGTGAGGCTACAGTGTGGGGTGGGCCCGGGGCCTTACCACTCTGATTCTCTGTTGTGTCGGCTTCATGGATTTGATTGTCGAACCACATGTGGGCCACTGTCATCCGGTTCTGAGTCAGAGTTCCAGTTTTATCCGAGCAGATGGTGGACGTGGACCCCAGGGTCTCCACGGCTTCTAAGTTCTTCACTAAGCAGTTTTTCCTTGCCATGCGTTTAGCAGTAAGCGTCAGACACACCTAAAAACCATTAGGAACCAGATTACTTCAATCTCAACCAAGACGGAACTCTATACAAACTCTGGCTCCATCCTAATAGGGAAGACGCTGGTCTAAAATTACACCTCTCCAACCATGCTCTGAAGTCTGAATCCTCATGGGAACATGTATAGAGGGCTTTCCCTGCCCCCATGAAGCAGAGATTAAGAAAAGTGAAATTAGCCAGGATTTACCACATTGTAGTTCTCCTGCTCACCCCCAAATTCTTCCCCTCTGTTACACTGTTGTGGATCATGTGGTAAGATCAGGTCAAGACTTAGGCCTATTTAGGCTCTGGGGTTACTATCTTCCATGTAAAAACATGCTGAGCCTCCTCGCTATCTAACCCGGGCATTGGCTCTGAAGAGAAATCGCACACAGGCTCTGTGACCAACCCTGAGTCAGCTGCTCTGGAGTTGGGGGGGGGGGGGGTCTCACATGCAGGCTGATGGAAGAGCGAGCGCGGTTCCCCCCGCCAGCCGCTTACCGTGACGGTGGCCAGCAGCCCCTCCGGCACGTTGGCTACGATGATGCCGATGAGAAAGATGACGGCCTCAAGCCAGGTGTACTCAAGGATCAGAGAAAGGATGAAGAAGGACACACCCAGGAACACGGCCACACCCGTGATGATATGGATGAAATGCTCAATTTCTGCAGCGATGGGAGTCTGGCCTCCTTCCAGCCCAGAAGCAAGTGTGGCAATTCTTCCCATCACCGTGCGGTCCCCAGTGTACACGACAATGCCACGCGCGGTGCCTTAAAAAAGGGAGGGAGGGGGAACCGTACCACGTCTCATCAAAGAAGTCACAGATTTTGCACAACTACCCGGCATGGCTAAAAAAGCCAAAACTACACGTTTTCAAGGGCCAGCTCTTTGGTGGGGTATACACTTTTAAACGACGGGGACTCTGGCGAAGGGCTTTCTATCCGGGAGGACAGCAGCTCCAAAGGCCACTGCCAGGTTAGCACGGCCAACAAAGGAGGCTGTTGCTGGAGGTGGGGGGAGAGGATACCCCCAGGCTTCCGGAGCCTTCCGGCCAGCAAGTAAACTGCATCTGCTGTGCCTGGCCACAATAGCCAGACAAGGAGCCAATAAAACCAGAACAGAAATTATGTCTACGGTTGTTGTTGTTGTTACTGCCCAAGGTAAACAGCATGCTATGAACAGGAACGCGCCTTAAAACAGCCTACCTTCCACACAGTTGGTTGAAAAGAAGGCAATGTTCCTCGTTTCCAGGGGGTTTTCATTTGTGAAGTCTGGAGACCTGGTCTGGGGCTCCGATTCACCAGTGAGCGAGGAGTTGTCCACCTGTCCGTGAGACAAGTAAGAGGGCTGTGTGAACACACGCCGGGCCGCTCTGCGAGCTCCTCCGCCTGAGCCCCGGGGGCCCCGCTGAACCCACCTTGCAGCCGTTGGCAGATATGATTCTGAGGTCAGCAGGGATTCGGTCTCCTCCTTTCACTTCCACCAGATCCCCGACTACAACTTCCTCCGCATTGATGCTCATTTTCTCACCATTTCGAATCACAAGGGCTTGCTTTGGGAGAAAACAGTTTACACCACTGAATCAGAGAAAAGCGGCTACCAACGAGGACCAGGTAGTGTTCAAACAAGAAAACCAAATTCTAGAAGATCTCTAATGTGAATTATCTGAGTGCATGACAAGGAGATTATTAATCTTTCTATTTATGCAAGTTATAAAAGCTGGTTGGGAGTTATCTGCGAGGTGGCCCTCCTGTTCCCATCGACTCGGAGACCTCAGCTTCACACTAGCGCATATTCCCGGGGCTGCCCGTGGAGAAGGGCAAAGCAACAGGTACCTGGGGAACCATGTTTTTGAAGGATTCCATGATCTTGGAACTTTTAGCTTCTTGATAGTAGGAGAAACAACCCGTTATGATGACCACAGCGGATAGTACCACACCAAGATAGAGCTGGAAGGGAACAAACAAGTCAGGGCCGCAAGCTCACAGTAAGCAGCTAGGAACATTCAGTTAATTTTCGACTGAACAAAAACCAAATTTTTTAACACGTCAACTCATGTCTTCTTAGACGCTGTGCACAGGAGGGTCAGAAGTGGGGTCCCACAGACACTTGGTCACTACACCTCCTGAGACTTTTCCATCTGTTTCTCCTACTTTATTAAAACAAAGATATATTCAAAACAACTTGTGACTTCTGAGGATTGGCTACCAAACATCTCTGGATGTGCGTTATGGGCCAACATTAGAAGCTGTGCTCTGCCATCTGCCTGGCGGCCAGCCCCGGGCCAGGACTGAGCAGGGCTGCAGCCCGTTCACAGCAGCGACACGCAAGGTGGACATCCAGCCTGAGGTGCAGCTAGCAGGTGGGAGATGAGGGAGAAACCCTAAACGAGGAAGGAAGAATGGATGGGCCTTGAAGACAACAGCTGCTCACACTGCCTTCCCTCGTGTTTGTTTAGCCTTGAAGGCTTATTTATTTGAGAGAGGGGCAGAGAGAATCCCAAGCAGACTCCTTGCTGAGCATGGAGCCCAAGGAAGGGCCCGATCTCATGACCTGAGCGGAAATCAAGAGCTGGACGCTCAACCAACTGAGCCACCCAGGTGCCCCCTTCCCTGGTTTAAACCCATCAGCTAACCAGTGGTAACCAGTGGAAAAGAAGTGGGTGGCAAAGACCAGGATACCTTACGCATACATAGCAATCTAAATTAGCGCTATAGAACTCACGTTATCATTCTGAGGTTCCTCTTCCGTAGCAGCCTGGATGCCGTAAGCTAAGAAACAAAGAATTGCTCCAATCCATAGTAACATCGAGAAACCCCCAAACAGCTGCCGACAGAACTTGACCCATTCGGGAGTGGTGGGAGGCGGGGTGAGAGCATTGGGGCCGTCTCGAGCCAGGATCTCAGCAGCTCGAGCAGTTGTTAAGCCCTGAGAAGCAGAGGAATATAAGTAAGACACACTGCCCCAGAACATACAAGCGAATGTACCCACGTGATAGCTGGAGGGCCCCAGTAATGGGTTTATTAGGAGGAAACGAAATTCCCCAAGCTAGAAAGCCTGTAAAACCTGGCAAGTTCTGATGAGGACCCTCTCCTGGTCCGGGCACACAGCCGCCCAAACTTCCTGAGGAGCCCACAACACCCAGACTGAAACTGGTTTTAAGCTGATCCATGGACATATCTGAATCCAGTCTGACCTTAAGTTTAGGCTAAGGGACTCATGCCAAATTGAGTTTTTACCAAAAAGATAGCAATGCTAACTCATGGATTCAGTACTGCAAATTCAGAGCTCTGAGTCCTCTTGCGTATTGGATCTGTCAGGGAGGGGAAGAAAGAAACCCTCTATAAACATCAAAAAAGGAAAAAAAAACTTCTCTGTAGGAATCCAACCTGTGAATGGTTTAGTAGCCAAGTTTTCAGTATAAAAGTCTATCCTGTGGATGGTAACTGAAAGGACAGTCGGGCTGGGAGGGTTCACACAGGGGGACATCCCAGCCCACCCCCAGGAACCCGCCAACTTCAAAGCATTCACTGAAAAAATCCACTGTACTAAAGCCGCGCGCTCCTCTAAAGGGGCCTTAAAACCACGATACGTGGACGGCACACAGTAAATACAAGGCTCCCCTGACAAGGGGAGTGTGACAAGGGGAGACAAGGGAAATGTGATTACTTTCATATTATCAAAATATCTAAGGAATAAGAAAAGACAAAACCAATTTTTGCCCAAAGTATCATTAGTACGTAGCTTGCATTCACGTCATTTTAAATATCGGAGTTACCTAGAGAGCATGAAGAACAGGGGGACAAAAGCCAGGCAGTTAAGGGGACATGAGGACTCGGCTGGGACCACCCCCCCAAGTTCCTGATGGACGCCCAGGGCAGAGGACCCGACACCCACCACCTAAGCACTCCCTCACGCCAGGCTCGGAGTCCGGTGCCTCACAGCAGCCACCTTCATTCTCCCGACAACCCCTTCCAGGCACTGCTACAGGTGAGAGCATGCGCTCAGGCCGCCCACCAGCGACTGTCAGCTCTGTCTGTGAGTCAGCTCCCCTCGGAGCCCAGGGTACCCCGGCCAGCAAGCTGCTTACAGCTTCTTGAGGATTTATGGAAATAATGGCTACACGTTGGCTAGCACTCAGGTTTAGTCCGCCGTTTTTACTTCTTGCACAGAAATAACAAACTGCACCCCCCCCCCACTGTTTTGACATGGTTTGTGTGGTAAATTTAATACCCAAATCCCCCAGGTAACAGGGATACACAACACGTGCTTTATGGAAAGACTTCTTTAAATGGTGTAAAAAACAAGTTTCAAATAAATGCTAGAATCATCAAGGTTCTGACACCCTGCAATGGAGCTAGATGGCAAAAGTGCAAGAACTGAAGAGTGGAAGACTGAACTCACTGAAATAGTCAACTCCATTTCATGAACGCAGAATAAAGACAAAGACTTGTGACCGAAAGGTCAGGGAATGTGCACAGCTACGGAGCCATTCCATTTCAAATCCCGGGGCTTTCCCTTTTTGGATCTCACCTATTAGAAAATGGGGAAAATAATGTCTACTTTCGAAGTGTCAGGCGCCCACAAAATACTAAGGAAGCACCCAGAAGCCCAAGCTTCGCAGGTGGCAGAGTGCATAGTCAGAAGCTGCCTGTCATCATTCTCCTCCCAGAGGCCCCAGGCTTAGGGGCTACGCCACGGGGGAGATGCCTTAGGGACCCAGGATTCTGTACAAGTGGGAACTGACAACATACTCGACTCAGGTCTGTTCCGTATTTGCGATGAAGTTCGTCAAGGCTAAGTTTATGGTCATCCTAAGGGGAAACAGAAACAAAAGAATTAAACACTGTACCATGAAAAAAGATCAGGAGAAAGCATTCATGTGACTCATCGCTAGTATTAACTAGGCTCAGCAAACGGGCTTTCCTTCCGTGCGGAAGGTGGCAGACGTCTCACCGATGCCCAATGGCTCGGCAACCACACAGCCCTGCGCTGAGAGCCCCTCCCCGGAGGACGGTGAAAGCCCCTTGCTGCCTGCCAGGACTTCAGGAAAGCCCAGCAGCCTCGGAGCTCGAGGGAAACCTTGTTTGCCTTCTCTGACGACCAGGCAGGTTCTAGACAGGCTGTGTCCATGGAAGCCTCCCCAGCTGGAGGGGTTCAAGGTTCTGTCCCTAGGTTTGGTATAATCCAGAAGCAGAGAAAAGCGAAGGCCCCTGGTGCCCCCGATGTCAAGCACAGTTCCTTCTGTGGACCTCTGGTTACGCTGGGGAGTAGGGGGGGAAGGAGATAACTCTCCCAATGCACTAACAGCCTGGAAAATGAAAATTCTCCGTATTGACCTCTACGGTTTGGTACGGTCTGTAAAAACCACCGCAATGACTGCTTTACTTTTAAAATGAAGCAAGCCTCTGACTGAAGGATTTTGGGGGTGGGGATTAAACACCCAACAGGTAGGACACAATTAATTTATAAGGAGAACAGAAAGCAACTTGCCTCCTAATACTTACCATAGAAACTTCTTTCTTCAGTTCATCCATATCCCTCTCTTTCTTCGCCTTCTTTTTGTCGCCATGCTCTGAAACCGCTGCAGGTTCGTATTTATCACGTCCGACCTACAGGAGAACGCGGGAGAGGTGACGCTGTGTATTATGAACACGCGGAAGGTTCTGGAGCAGGGTAGTTTAGCAGTCCTTCAGAGAGCCAACATTTCGAATAGTCAACGGGGCAGTAATCGTGGACACGTATGGGAACGTATGTGCACACACCACGAACTAAAGAAAAGCAACCACTATTGCAACTATCGCGCGCTCAAAACACGCCATCCGCACGCGAGGGCGTCAAGACCAGGGGAGAAGTGCCGGCAACCACCGAAGGGTCCCGCCAGTCACTTCCATCTGGGGCGAATGGGGAGAGGGTTGTGCTGTCAAAATCTCTATACCGCCACCTTCCATCTTCCCCACTGAGAGAGAACGAAATCATCTTCACATTAGTAACTGAGAGTAGAGTGCCAATGCCTTCGCATTCTGGACCAGTCTGAGTTAGACTCCCAGCTATGCATCCTCGGGGGAGTCACGGACTCTTAAGCTTCAGGGCTGTCTTCCCTTGCACGGGGAGAATGGTTGCGCCCACCTCCATGCAGTGTTTTCTGGGAGAACCAATTAAACAAAACACTTGGACCCAAGTCACTTTTATTACTATGTTTAAATCCGGAGCTTTGCAAAGAAGCCATTAAGGATCAAATTTAAATATTTTTAGGGCTTATATAAGAACAATGAACTGTTCATCTTTTCTTATATATACAAAAAAAGTTGGCCTAAGAATACTTAAAATTATTTAAATAAAAGACAAAAAAAAAAAAAAAGAAAAGAAAAAGTCTTCTCCCTAGTCTCCAGCCTGAAAATAAACCCCCCAAATGGAAGTCACTGGAAATGTTTTGACATAAGCAGGGTGTAGGAAAAGCATGTACATTACCACATAATTCACAGGATCCACCTACGCCTCTTGAAAACTGGAACGATTTTTAGAGAAAATGTTGATTCTATAGTTTAAATTTAGATTGTTCCACATACCCCTCCCCCCACCCCGTTTAACATGCTTGGGCTTATCTACACAAAGCCTGATCTTGGCCTTCGCTCCAGACACCCCCAGCCCACAAGCGCCTCCCACAACCACCTGAGAGGGGGGCAGGGGAAGGAGCGAGTAGCATTTTCCTTAAAATGGATATCTGTAGTGCTGTTACTAGGTTGCCTCGTAGCTCCCCTTACTGGCTTCTAACCTTCAGAAGTACCCTGCCAGCTACCAAGGCAGTTAAGTGAGATCCCGTGTCCAGATCAAAATTCTACTGTGCTAAAAATCAAATTACCAAAAAAAAAAAAAAAAAAAAAAAAAAAAAAAAAAAAAAATCAAAGGAGATAGGTGTATTTCAGTCACAGCTGAGATGGTCGCAAAGAAACACAGTATTCACTTGAATCTGAAAACACCCTCTCTTAAGACTCTAAAGAGAAATCCTGCCCCAAAGGAGCTGGTGGTGTCCACAAGCAGAGCCATTTGTATTATTTATGCTGTTCAACTCCTGTGGTTACTTCTGCAGTGTTCCTTGACTAACTTCTCCCAACCCAGTGGAGTTCTTTTGTTTCTATCTTATCTGTTAAGAATGAAGCAGGTCTAAAGATAGTCAGCATTCTTGAAATTCTCTCCACTGTGGAGCAACCACATTGCTAAGTGCCTCTTTGCAGAGAGCCCTTGGTGCCAGTGTTAAAATGGAAAATCATCACACACTGAAAGCAAACACACAAATAAAACAAAAAGAAAGGACAGGGCTTCCACCAGACAAGAACCACAGTCCAAAGTGGAATTTCTTTCACGCATTTAATGGGAAAGCACATCACTTAAAAATCATTTTAAAGGCACTGGCTAGGGAATCTCTAAAGGACGATGTGGTCGGTTTGTATTGATTTTTAAAATACAGTTCACAATTTCGCTTTAAGCAAGATATCATTAAAACATTTAATTTAAATATATGAAAATCAGATTTAAAAATCTCTCTGCCTCACCACCTAATATGCCTTATTCTCAGACTTTCATATTTTCTACTCCAAAAAAGGGGGAAAGGATGATAAGAGAGCTAGGCCCTGGACAGGTTCCAAAGTTGTATCCCCATTTACAGAAAAGTATCTTGCTTCCAGCCTCGCAGTTATCAATGGTTAAGTTGGCTGGGAGTTTAAGTTGGCCCCCACCTCCTTCCTCATCAATTCATGCTACTGAGGCATAGTTTTAGATGAGGACATTTGTGGAAGAGACACGGGAAGTATTAGCATGTGGAATTTCTTCTCCTTCAAGATTTTAATTTTTTTAATAGGCAATGTTTGTTCAGAAGACCAGATGGCTTCTTTTACAATTCAATTCTTCCTTACAAGTAAAACAATGATTTAGTATTCGCTTATTGTGACAGGAACTAAATATTCCTTAAGTCCCTATAGGTCTCGATTATCACAGATTCAAAGCAGAAAAAAAAAATCTGTGTGTGTGTGTGTGTGTGTGTGTGTGTGTGTTTGGGGTAGACGGAGCGCAGGGTGGGCTACGGAACAATGCTAAAAAAGAAAAAAATGGGTAGACAGCATTTTCTTCATTATTTCTTTTAAAAACATTTGAGAAAAACAAGAGAAACATGGTTTTCCCAATCAACTACAGGAACCTTTCAGCTCTGGGCACTGGGCACACATTCCTACTTCTTCAATTAGAAAACTCAGATCAGGTCTCCCACACCCACCATGCTCCCTGCAATGGCGCCCCTCAGGGCCCCCCTGAGGTCTTTGAGAGAAGGTACAATGGAAGCTCAAGGATCCCATGAGGCCCTTCACAAAGGGGACATGGGTGAAAATGATGAAGTCAAGTTAGGTTCTGGTTTGTGTGTGTATGTGTTTTTTTCCACTGCTAATTTAGGAAGTGGGAGGTCACAAGGAGGGCAGGGGCTTGCCCAGTGTGACACAGCTGAAAATGGGTCATTACTTCATCCTGTGCTTCCCAGAGATTCCATGCTCTCAAAGATGACCTAGGGAGTTTTGCTACCGTTGGATCTGGGCAGAGGGAAAAGGTGCCCAGGAGATGGGAAGAGAAAACTCTCGACAGGAGAAACCAAGGTTAACACAAGTAATAAAAAACATGGACCACCCCCCAGATGTGCTGCTTCTTCTCTGTCAGTAATTAACAACGTAAAGGGGGGACCTGTTCCCACCACAGCAACAGATGGGCCTGGGGGCAGAAGGGGGCTCGGTGTGCTTCAGACTTCTAGACTGCTGAAGCCGCCTATGGGGTACTGGGAAGCTCCGAGGTCCATGCCCTTGAGACGGGAATGCTGTGTGCTTCAGGCAAGCCCCCGGTCATGCCGGCTGGCTGGGGGACCCTGGACAGTCAGCCTCAGCTGTCTGTCCCTACGATGGCAGTAACATTTGGTGTGACGACTGACTGAAGAGTCTAGAAGGCATTCTGATCGTCTGATTCATCAAGGGGCTGCCGTCAAGTCTGAAAACAAAACACCTAAAATCCGAGCTGTTCCTAAAACCCACACGCAAACAAAAACTTTGCACTAACCGGAGGGGCCAGAAGGAGCGCTATACCCTCCTTCATGTGGGAAAAAAGAGGGGGGGTTGCCCATCTTCCTGGGATCCTGTATTACTAAATCGTTCTCCAACACAACTGTGCATGTGAAGGTACTCTGCAAAGCACTGCACCACAGTTATTATTATAACTGGGTTTTAATTACCCTATAAATTACTGCCATTCCTCACTAGAAAACCCCCTTCCACCTTAAACAACCACCCATGTGGGATTTTTTTTTTCTTCTCATCAGTTAAAACTTAAAGAAAATATCAGAAATGATCAAGCCCAGTTCATTACAACCTCCAGCTGCACCTAAATGACTAAGTGGTTTAGTTTACGTGCAAGGAATTTTCTAGCCAGGGATCTGAGGGCCCCGAGATGGCCGGGGTTGAGGGAGGACACGCTCTGCCTTAATACCGCAGCTGCTCTGCGGCCTGGAGCGGCATGTAGGGCAGTTAAGGAATGAATCGCTTTCTTCCGCAGGAGGTGACCCACAGGACCACCAGGCCTTCCTATTCCTTGTCACCCCCCCGAACGTGCAGCAGGCTGGAGAAGGTCATGCGGCAAAGCCGGAGCAGTGGGTCCCTTTGTGAGGCCAGCTCACGACCCCCATACTTGGGCTGTAGCCCACCCAGCTGGGGCGGGGGGAGGGCAGAAAAACCAGCAGGCTCCCTCAGCCCCAAACAAACTAGGCTTAACCTTCCTCCCCCATCTGCTGGTAAGGAAATTCGTAAGGAGCCTGCCAGCCTGCCCCACCTGCAATAGTGCACACCCGTGACCAAAAAAAAATTCTAGAATGTCTAAACAATCAATATCCTTTAGACGTACTACCTCTCTTAAAATATTCTTTGTTTTTCCAGCTCTTAAACACGAAACACAACCCAAGCCTGTTTTTTCATTGGGGTTAACTCTACCGCTATCATCAGGCACCCAGGTTTATGAAGAGTTAAGACTTTCTGCCTGTTCCCTCCATCCGCTGCCCACCTCACCCCTTTTCTCATCTGACTAGACCACTCTTTGGCTAGTGCTACTCAAAAGATGTTGTCAGGTTGAGAGACGAAGGATCACTAACTGGCACCAGCGTTGCGAGGGGACTGAATGAATTCCCAGTCCTCATCACTCCTCAGCTGGTACCCTGAGGCGTAGGGTACGAAGTAAACCAGCTGGCAGGCTGAAGAGGACAAAGGCAGCACAAAGCCCCAGACACAGGTCACCTGAACGGAAACAATAAAACAAATATGGCCCCATGGAAGCATCATGTGGAAGATAAAAGAAAAACACAAAAGGATAACGCCCCAAAGTGCCTGAGGGCCCTGGCCTCGAAGACAGCCTGGAAAGAGAAATCCGACACCAAGACCCACTGATCCCCACACCTGACACTCTTCACTATTGGGCCCCCAAACAATCCAAGCCCCAAAGACAAAGCACACGCCACTAAGAATCAACTCTTTGGATCACTACCAGAAAATACCTAACAATTGTTACTAAGTAGAGTTTGAATAAAACCAGATACAGAGATAATTAATGTTCAGATACAATTCAAGGTAGAGTCACAAAGAAACTAAGGTGTACTGGGCCCAATTCCCGAGGCTCAGGATACAAATGAAATCAGAGAGAAAAACTGCAGGGTGGGTGGGGGCTCTATTCTCACTGATAGAATTTGCTACCCAAACATCAGTCAAATGTGAAGAACTTCTTGTGGATTCCTGACAACAGACTTCAGCACAACTAATGAGGTGAGTCATATGCAAAGAACAGTCTCTCTGAGATTCCAGCCAAAGAATACACTTCCTCTCATACACTCAATTCATAGCAATGTGAGAAAGTTCAAACCTGACTTGGTTACGTCTCCTTTTCCAAAAATATAGAAATGAAGGAGAGTGTGTAAAAAAAAAAAAAAAAAAAAAAAAAAAAAAGCAGCCAGCGGGCTTTCAAATGCTCTTTACTTCACATTATCACTTACTGGCCATGTATTTTCAGAGTAACCCAGAACTGGACAGCTCTGGCAGGGCTGGGGAAACATTCTGCCCAGCGTCAGGCTGTCCAAACGCAGCCACTCTGATTACTGTGAGCCCATCTGATCTGACACTCGTGTTTCTTCTTCTGGCCTGCTAGCTGGCAGAGAGCCTTGGGCAGCTAGAAGGCACTGCAGCACAAGTGTTCACACTCCCTCCCATCACAGAGGGCTGAAAAGCAACCCCACCCCCAACACCTCTTTTTTTTTTTTTTTGGCAAGACTTTTACAAAGGACTTTTAGAAAAAAGTCAAGTCCCTTGCTTGAAAAGTGAAAGTACATGAAAACTCTAAGATGCTATTAAATTAGGAGGTTAGCAATGTCAAGGGATACTTCCACTTGGCTTTCCTCTGGAGGGTAATTAATAGTAGTTCCTATTATTTTCAACCCCTAATATGTTTTCCAGGTGAAAGAAAAATTCTTCTCTGGTTTTGAAGGGCTTAAGACTAAGTGATGAACAGGAAACCTATAGTTTATAAAGATCTGATCCCCCCTCAGTGCCAAACCTTGGTAAACCTGTGATGTCTGCTTGCACTGCACTCACTTTGGCCAAGACAGAGATGACTTCACTTGGTCCTCGGGGCGAGTAGTCTACCCACGAGCCAGTTGAGAACCTGAAGCTTCAGGGCTTAAAAAAATTTTTTGTTACCTTTTTGTTTTTAAATGAACAAACTAATCTTACTTTTGCATACAAAATCCTTCAAATAGTTAAAGCCTTTTTCTCCTTCTTAAGTTTGGATATCTTTAAGACAACACAGCCTGATTTGAACAAAAAGTCACTTAACTGCTCATTTGTTGCTAAAATAATCAGGAAGCAAGGACTTGGAAGGGTTCTGGGACCAAGCATGCTTGGGTACCAAGTCTATTGTGCTGTATAATTTTGAGTTCGCTTTTTACTTTTAAATGCAACTTGGCGATAACACTTCCAGAAGGCTGGATGTTTTAAGTTTTAGCCCTCACCTGGATGAACACATCAAATTTTTAAAAATCCCCCTGGGGGATGGGGGAGGGGGGGCTGCAGGGGTTAGCCTCCTCTCAAGCCTTCTCAGGTTTGTGATGCAGACCTCCCCCTTCCCTACCCTCCCACCCAAAGGTGAGTCACTAGTGTTACAAACTTACTGGCAGAGAACACTACAAATTAACAAACAGTAAGTTACCAAAAGAGGATACACCCTCAGAACAGAGTACAGAAAGAACCCTGAGCCAGGGAACTGTCACACTCACACACTGAACACTTCAGAGGCAAAAGGGGTGTGATGCAATCCCGGCCCTCTGGTCTGGCCCCAGTGCTGGTCAACAGTTCCTCCTGTACTTGCTCCTGGCCAGGCCCGGGCAACTTTCCACTCTGAGGACTCTGCCTTACGATGTTTTCAGTCTAAAGTACTAGCTTTATAGCAGCCAGGAGATTTAGTCACACTTTCAAGTTGAGCTCCAAAAGGGCAGCTGATAATGTTACCATACGACCAGGATTTCTGCTGACATGCTGACATGCGTATCCGTTGTGCAACCTTCACCTGAATCTCTTTCCCCTGCTCCTCTTGAAATCACCACCCATAAGCTAGGATTTATTTTCTAGGTAACTAAGTTAATATTCAAACAATGGGGAACGGCATGGAAGGACCTGGTGACATCCCCCCACTCTCCCCCCCCCCCCCACCTTCTGTAAACTTGAGAAAAGAGAAAGTTTTTTTGTGTACCTTTGGTGAGCTAAATAGTTGTGGGTGGCAGGCCTGGCTGTGGCTTTAAGCCAAGTCACTGGCAACAACAACCAATATGAAAAAAAGGGACAAAATCCTATTTCATCCAAGAATGATTCAGCAGGAGCTGTTCTTTCATTTTCTTACCAAAAGCTTAGGAACTTGATTTTTAAGGAGAAATAAAATCACCTGAAATGTCATCAAAACGGAGGCCCCCAAGGCAGTGGGAAGAAGAGGGGAAGAAATTAACAATGACCTTAAAAATTAGCTGCCAGCACAGGCTTCCTGGTTAACCAATTATCAGCAGGGCTTTAGTCACCACTCCACCCACATTTTAATCCCCATGTGGAAAAATCCCAACATTTCAGCATAAAATATCCTTCTGAACGTTGAACTATCCCAGTAAGTCTCTGGGGACAAAAGGGGTAACTTTATCCCACCAACACACATCTCTCCCTTTATGTTCAATTTATCAGCCTCCCCCAAAACGCTAACTACGAGCCAGCAGATAAGCAGCCTATCATCCTATGAACCAGCTTCAATTCCGTGTTTGCCAGCTTGTTATTAGGATCCCTCAGACATCCTGCCTGAACCTCCACAACCCAGGTGTGTGACCTTCACCACTGATGTGCATGTGTTCAGTTATGAAAGAGACACACAGATAATGTGGATGTAACTTAGTTACTCAAACATCTCTCGGGTCCATTAATTCAGTATCACAAATACCCCAGTTTCTTCGGAAGAATAACGCTGGAGTTCTGCATACAAGGCCACGTTAAGTGGGTGAGTGTTCAGGCTGGGGAGATCACAGGCTGTTCAGGAATCGGGCATGGCTGGTGTGTCACTAACCAACCATTTGACCTTGAACAAGTCACTTCACCTTCCTAGGCCTCGGGTACATATCCCCAATCACCACCACCACCCCCCCAAAAGCAGGAATGTCCAGCTCAGGATATCAACTTTTTTCTTTTTTGAGGAGAGATAAAGGGGTGAGCTTGAAGGGCCTGTTTATGGGAATGACCTCGGGTGTGATGGTGTGGTACAAGCACAGGCCACTAACCCACTTTTATGTCGTGGGGAGGAAAGAGGCTGGCACTCAGCTCTTTGCCTTCGGCTCTGTAACCTGGGCCAGCCCTCCACATTCTGTGCTTTTAAAAGATACCAGTTGTGCATTCCACTTCTCCCTACTCTCCCTACCAGGTCCAGGGCTTTCTAATTACCTCCTTCAAAATCCAAAATTAAGAATCCCCAAAGAACACACCCTGCCTCTTCCCCCACCACTCACGCCACACTGCGGAGCCCTGAAAGCTTCCGAAGACCTACTAGATGCCCGCACCGTGCAAGCCCTGGAGAAAACGGAGCGCCTGCTCTCCTACCCGTGTTTTCACGACCTGGTCATTTTCTCCCATGAATTGGTACTTTGGGGGTTATCTTGCATAAACTTTTCTCAACTTGACTTTGGCCCCGTTAGGGTCCGACGCTCGGTCTTCTGCTGTGGCTACGGGTTATCACAGCTCCGAGGCACCCAAACACAGAAGCGAGCTGTAGCTCTGGGATCCCCAGAGCTCCGTGCATTCTCCTCCCCTGCCCCGGAGACCCCTGGTTCTTTCGGTAACTGCTCTCTCCCGCGGCTCGGCGCTCCTACCACCGCGTCCTGCCCGCCGCCTACAGTCCTTTTTCGGGTTTATTGTACCCAGAGGCCCTGGTGAGCCAGCCTGTCCTCCTTCCAGGCTCATCCCTCAAAGAAAAAAAAAAAAAAACACCCAAAAAACCCCAACAAAACCCTCTACACACTCCTCTCCACCAGGGAAATGACCACTCCAGCCGCCCCAGGGCGCATCCAGTGTTTATGGAAAGCGTCCCATTAAAGCTCTCAAAAGTATACCTTAAAGGCCATCTTAGGGCGGTGAAGACACACCCTTTCTGGCACCAGCCAGCACGACCGGCTCCGCAGTGAAGGGAAGCCAGTTTTTTTTTCCCTCTCTTTAGGGGAGGGAGGCCGCCTCTGCGGGGAACTGGCTAAGCCCCAGTGCCGCGGAGAGTGGGAGCCTCACCCCCTCCGGGCCGCCCCCGCGTCGGAAGCCCCCGCCGGCGCCCGGACCCGGGCCGCGGTGGGAAGGCAGCGCGGGAGGGGCCCCGGCGGCGCGCCCCAGGGGAAGGGGAGGAGCACGCCTTTCCTCTGGGCACGGAGGGCGGAAGGAAAAGGGAAGGCAAGAGATGGGAGGTGAGGGCGGGCGGAGGGAGGAGAGGGGAGGGGAGCCGGCTTCGGGGATGCCGCGGCCGCCAGCTCCTTCCCGGGGCCGCCCCGCGGCGTCCACCCTCCTCCTCCCGGCCCGCTGCTCCCGAGCGCCGCCTCCAGGAGCCCCCGGCCCGCAGCGCGCGGGGACTCGGGGGTCCGCGGCCCGCCCTGCGCTCCCTCCCCCTGCCCGCCCTCCCGCGGCCCCCGTTGCTGCGCTCCCTCCATTTCCAGGGTGCGTCGTCTTTTAAGCCCGCCGCCCTGCCTGCCGGTTCCACGCCGCGCCGCTTCCTCCTCCGCCGACTCCCGCTGGCGGCGGTCGCCCTCCTGACTTCCTCCTCCTCCTCCTCCCTCCCGGCGCCCCGCGCCCCCTCGCCGGGCTCGCCGCACACTCACCCCTTTCCCCATGGTGGCGGAGGTCTGTGCCCGGCGCCGGGTCCTGTCGCTCGAGGCTCAGAGAGGAAAGAAGAGAGCAGCTCCCGGCCGAGCTAGCGCGGCCGGGGGAGCGGAGAGGAGGGAGCTAGGGCTGCCGCGGGGCGGGAGGGAGGGAGACCGGCCGGCGGCTCCGGCCGATGCCGCCGCTGGAGCTGCTACCGCTGCTGCTGCCACGTGTCCGCCTCCTCCCGCCGCTGCTCCGCGCCCCAGACCCCGCCGCAGCTCAAGCCCGCGCCTCCTCCTCACTTCCTAAAATATGCAACCTGCGTGTTTGCCCCGCCCACGCCGCGGCACGTCACCGTTACCGGAGCAACCTGACACCGGCCGCGGGCCTGGCTCCGCCCCCGCCCCAAGCCCCGCCCCCGGCCCCGGGCCGGCCGGCTGCGGCCAGTCGGGGCTCCAGGCAGGAGGGCGCCGGGGCCCCGGGGCGCGCGTGCCCAAGTCCCGGGAGGCCGCGGGCGCGCCACTGCGGGGCGCGCCGGCTGGCTGGGCCGCGGGGACTCTGCGGCCGTGCGGCTCCCGCGCCCCTCCTCCCGTCGCCCTGCGTGACTGGCCTGCTTTGTAGGACACGGGAGGTCCGCAGTGGGTGCGGGTACGCTTTCGGAACTGGGCTCCCCGAATCTCCGCGGACCGGGGACAGAAACCTCGCGCGGAGGGGCCTTTCCAGTGTATCAGGGAGCTCCTCTGGGACTAAGGGACGCGCCGGGGTGGGGGTGGGGGATAGGGTGTGAATGCAGCCGGCGCCCGCCTGAGGGACTCCAACTCCCTGCGCACTCCGAGCGCAGCGCCCACCTGCAGATGGCCTCCCCAGGCTCTCGGGTGCCCTCCCGAATGCCTCCTCTGCTCTGGGACCCTCGAGAGCCACTTCCCGCTGGGCCCCAGGAAGAAGAGGGTCTGGGCTGGCCTTGCAGAAGGTCCCAAGCGCCCTCCCCCTGCTTCTCTTCAGGACCCCAATGACCACCCAAAGGGCTTCCAATGAATTTATTCACGCTACTGTGTGAAAGAAACCCGCTTGTTTGCTGGGTTTGGGGAGTCGCTTTTTTAGGGAAGAAACAAGAAGCCTAAAGGAATGCCTGTCTTCAGCAAAAGGGGCTGACTTGCTAGCGACATGTTCCAGGACCTGTCTGGAGCCTCTTCCTGCCTCCCACCTGGCAGGGCAGCGCCCCTGCCTGCCCAGCCTTCAGTGCTGTGAGGGATTCTGGGCCTGGTGTGTGATGATAAGCCCAGGAACCCCCAGAGAGCCCCGGCTTGGCTGTGCTGTGAGACTTCTCTCCCATCAGAGCTTCTTAGCGGAGGCTGCTGTGGTTGAAGGCTTCCAGCATTTAGAAAGCAAAGTATTATTATTAACAATACTTGCAGGAAGTCAGATATATTCGGAAAGCACAAGATTCGCAAGAGAAAGTCTCTATGCGTCTCTGGGAATTACTACAAGAAACAAGGAAAATATTAACTTCCTAAGCAAGTTAAAGCTGACCCTGTGAACCCTTAGTATTAATTTAACATGAACAAATAAAGATACAAAGCTTGAAAGAAATAGGGAAGGAAGGAAGGAAGGAAGGAAGGAAGGAAGGAAGGAAGGAAGGAAGGGACAAAGGAAAAACTAGCAACTGTATTATCAGTTCCAGCATTAGGGTAATTTTTATTACTTCTTAAAAGAAATGGTTTCTTACAGGAGTCTCTTCCTCTTGCCCAAGAATGCATTGTTAAAGGCTGGCGCCTCCTCTAGCGATCTTCAGGCTTGGTTACATCACTCCAGACCATGAAAAGCAGAGGAATTGCAGCCTGGATTCAAATTCAAGACCGCTGGGGAAAGAGCCCTCAAGTCCAGAACAGAGTTCCCTGTACGGCTAATTCAAAGAGTGTTATCAGGGCTCTACTCCGGGGGTCTAGAAAATGGTTCATTCACGAGGTCTTATGGCCCCCATGACTGCTAACCCCTAGAAAGCCTTTGCTTGCTAAACATCTCTTAAATCGTTTAATCATCCCTTGGGCCCTGGTCTGAATGGAAAAAGTGCAGCAAGAACAGCAACAAAATGTAGAAAGGAAAAGCCTGAACAATGTAGATTTTTCCTGCCAGCTGATCTCCTTTTTCTTTCTTCCTGAGTAAAATTATCTTTTTTTTTTTTTTCATTCAAGAATGTAACCTTGAGACATAACGTATTTCCCTTTGTCTCTAGAGCTGTTTATTTGGCCCCTGGAAGATTGCTGAAGGTCCTTCCAGGAGGACCTCAAAGTTCTAGCTGTATTCCTGCATGGGGGAAAAGGCATAAAAATATAAGAAATGTTAGCTAAAATCTGTATGTTGCCTTGCCTTCACAAAGCATTTTTCCGTATAAAAGCCCCTTGGACTGTCACAAGTCCAGAGGGTAAAGGGTTTTAGCTGCATTTTATAGAGTGGGAAACTGGAGGCTCAGGGACTTTCTTCTCACAAAGCCATTCAGTTGGTGTCTGGGGGGAGCCTGGCACAACATTGCAAAATGGGAGCCAACCTCCCACTTCTAAAGTTTGGTCTCTGAGCATAGCACCAAGGAAGTTCTGGTGAGGATAGAGCAATTGCTTCCAAGCCTGCTGTCCTCACACTTTCCACATGCCTCTCCTCATAACCAGAAGACCTTCACTAGAGCCTTTTCTCCCCTAGCCTCGCTCTTCTATGGTCTCCTGTGCAGCATCTCAGGCAGAGAGCTATAATTTTGTAGAAATGCCCTACGTAGATGAACACACACTTCCTCCCCCCCATCCACCCACCCGATCCCACCGCCAGAGGCAGATCCCAACCCATTTTCAAGGTATTTGATAGTGTGTCATTTTCCATTGCAGTCTTGTTGGAAGAAATATAATTCAACGAAAAAATGTCAGAATATCAGAAAGGGCTTCACTATGACCCCTCTAAAGGTGATGCTTTCTCTAAACAGTACCCCCAAGTGCTATGCTTTCGGCCCCTCTGGGCAGTGTTCAGGGGTGTTTTTAGGAGTAAAGGTTATTGCCAGGAGTCGATGGCTAATTTTAAGAGGTGAAGAGAAAAACTGTGGTCAAGAAGCAAGAGTGGCAAATGCCTGATGGTAGAGAGTGATGGAAAGAAAGAATACTGCCTGGCTGTAATATGGAGTTCTGGATGGACCTATGGAATTAAGGCAAAGGGGCGGCATGGCGGGACTGGGCTGCAGACATTTCAGATTTGAGACGGGTACCTTAACACCTAGATGACTAAAGGGGGAAATCCTTTTCTTGGGAAAGCCTTCTTTCTTCCTCTGGGGAGAAGGTTCTGAATGGAACCTTAGAGATGAATACTCCCTCATTTTTTTTAATGGCACTGAATAGTCCCAGGAGGTGGGCTGAGTTTTGTGTAACTCCCAGAGCAGTGCAGGGGAGAAACAATACTTCCAGAGGAGAGGGCGGGGCAAGTTCTGCCTCTCTAGTCTATCTGCCTCTCGTCCTATCAGCTCTTCTTAAGCTCCTATCTATCTGCCTCTTGTCCTATCAGCTCTTCTTAAGCTCCTAACTCGGGACAGAATTAAACTGATCGGCCCAGAGACTCGGCATTCACAGACCCAAGGCTGCCAAGGGCGGATGGCCTCGAGGAGGATTTGACACAACCATGGAGGCTTGGCGCAGCCGTTGTGAACCGAGTCAGCAGATGTATGAAAAATATGATGCAAGTCAGTATTTTGAGCCAAGAACGCTAGTGCTTTGAACAAGCACTTGCTGAATTGAATAAACACACCATTGCAATTAAGGGCTTCAGAACGTGAGTTGGAGCCTACACCAAGTTAGCATTTTCCATAGGGAGCAAACACTGGGGGAGATCAATGAGCCAGGGGTCTGGAAGGACAAGGTTCTTTGGCCCAGCTTGTGCTAGAGGGGGTGTGGAGACAATCGTAGGCATGCATCTTTATCTTTCACGATTTCCTAGGTCCCCCAGAAAGCCTCCCAGCCACCACTGTCACTGTCACTGCATTAAAGCCAACTCTTCTGACTGTCCCAAAGTTCCTCCTAGACCGTATCTATCCCACCGTTGCAAATTCATTTTCTCCTGCCCGGCAGCAGACAGATTACCTCCTGCTTTTAAAGCACGGTTCTGGGCACACCACCAACACCCGCAATCTGTCGGTTAAATAAGTCTGACCCCCCCACCCCCACAACTTTTCCTCCCAGCCTCTGTCTTCTGCTCATCTCTTCATTTCCTTTTAAGGCTCTTCAGTACTCTCCCGAACAGATTTTCTTCTGTTAATGATTTCTGAAGCCCTCAAGTTTTGCTTCTGGAAATTCAGAAAAGTCAGCATTTCTTTGGTGCCTGTCCTGGGAGCTGTGATCAACCACACAGTGTCAAATCCTCAGTCTTCCCTTCAGCCTCCCTTTCCTACGACTGCCCCCTAAATCACTGTTCTTCTGAAGCAGTGTTTGTAAGTCAGATGCTCACTGTTTGCCATGGCTTTGACACAGAATCCTGAAATTCAGAGCCGGGATGTGCTCTCCTCCTCCACCATCCATCCACTCCCCACACACATCTACCCCCTCATTCCTATTCAAACCCTATTGAATGTTACAATATCCTGACAAAATCAACGGCCACTGAGGCGTGGCGAACAAAAATGGCAACAGAGAAAGGATCTAGACTGGAAAATATTCTATTGCCCGAGTGTCCTCTGCACTCCGACAGCAGAGTCATGGCGTCCGGCAGGCTTACAACCCAGTGTGGGCAAGCCTGCCCCAGAAGAGGCAGCAGGAGATAACTGCTGGGTAACGCTTCTTGTTCTCGGAGGCATACAGTCATAAGCACTAAGGAAATGAGCGTTACCATTGGGGTGGATAAATTTGCTCTTCCTGGCCTTTAAATCTTCCATGGAAAAACAATTGGGAAGGTTCTGCGGAAGATGGTTCTAGGAGAACAACACTCATCCATAGATGCTTTGGCCCAAGAGCTGGGTTTCAGGGACAGTGCAGATTTTCCTCATGATAGAGTGAGAACGGAAAGAAGACAAAACCATCGAAAAGTGGTTTGGTTCATTTACAAAATCTCCCAGAGTTTTTCTACAGCAGTAGAAAGTAACCAAAAAGTAGGTCAGGTACCAAAATAGTAACCAGCTCAATTCATTTTTAACAGCTTAGGTTTTACTCTAGAGGCTGCCATTTTGGTTGATGGGTGACCTCCACATGTGGACTCCTACAGATAAGCCGCTAAGGAAGGTTTCCTCTCTTTCCTCCCATCTCACCAAGACTGCTCTCCAGCTCCTACCTCTGGCATGCCACACTGTTTACACTGTTTAATGAAAGAAAGAGCTAGTTCATGCAAACAAAACAAAACAAAACAAAACACCACAAACAAACCCAGAATAGCCCTTATTGGGCATCTACTCTGAGCCTCGCACTGTGCCTGCTGTTCATGT
This sequence comes from Ursus arctos, assembly GCF_023065955.2. Classification (NCBI taxonomy): domain Eukaryota; kingdom Metazoa; phylum Chordata; class Mammalia; order Carnivora; family Ursidae; genus Ursus; species Ursus arctos. The sequence goes on from NW_026622786.1 coordinate 10,184,153, forward strand.
GTAAAGATGACCGAGACACACATTCTCTACCATCAAATAGTTCACCAACTGGCATAAAAGAAAGACACACAGAGATACTAGTAACATGGTGAGAGGTGAAGGAACTCTGTATGGGGCCATGTAGCTCTCACGGGGGCATGAAGGAAGAAGTGGTCGGGTCTGTCTGTCTGTAGAGGTGGAAAGCCTTCTCTGGCTGGCTCTTGAAGATGGGTAGGAGTTGAGGAAGTGGAGCAGAATGTGTTGGGGTGCAGGGGGGTGGACGTGGGAGGGTGGTTGCAAGCAAAAGCAGCACCTTAGGCAAACCCTTCGGGACACCAACTCCGTGTGTTGGAGGCCAGTTGTTTAAAATGGCTAGAGCGTGGGTAGTGAGGGAGAGAGCAGCAGGACAGAAGCCTGGAGAGGGGAGCAGGGTCCAGACTGTGGAAGACTTGGATGCCAGTCGAAGGGCCCGGACTTTATCCTGCGGGCCATGGGGAGACAGTGCCAGGTTTGGAGCAGGGAAGTGGCATGATCAGCTTTGTGCTTTGGAAAGATTTCTCTGGCAGTCTCAGAGTGCTGGGAGAAGCCTTCTCAATCAGGCCATTTATCAGAGCTCTTCTGATCGTATTATTGAATTCAGATTCCCAAGACATCTAGGTCTCCCCATATATCTTTGAGATGGCACGCTAATTTTATTTTCTTCCTTTTTTGTGCACACACACGCATGCTTCATTCCCATTATCATTCCCATTATCCACTCTTTCCCCCAAAACAGAGGCTTTAAAATTGCTGGATATGATGAAAAACTGGGATTTTGACATAATTTTAACAATCTGTTAACACACGACGACCTGACCCTGGAACATAGCTCAATTAGCTGGGAAGGTGTGGGCATCTCACTCTGTTTTCCCAATAGTTTTTGTAAACCTGAACTCCAAATAGGCCGAGGACTTGGTTGGCTTCCGTTTCCATCATAGATCAGTTCTTGAGACAGTTCCGCAGACCAAAGAAAGGTTAAGCCACCTGGCTCCCAATTTCTCATGTAAAGACTGGGACAAGAAGGGATAAAGAGGGGCACCTGGGTGGCACAGCGGTTAAGCGTCTGCCTTCGGCTCAGGGCGTGATCCTGGCGTTATGGGATCGAGCCCCACATCAGGTTCCTCCGCTATGAGCCTGCTTCTTCCTCTCCCACTCCCCCTGCTTGTGTTCCCTCTCTCGCTGGCTGTCTCTGTCTCTGTCGAATAAATAAATAAATAAATAAATCTTAAAAAAAAAAAAAGGATAAAGAGAACAGTGTAAAGGGCCAAATTAATGACAACTTTAGCTTCCGTTGTCTGGATAGTTCATGTAAAAGATGTTCCCGTATAAACAAATCTCAGCTCTTTATATTTGGGGGGACATCCCTGTCCATTTGACATTTAGCGTCTGGTAGTGGACATGGCAGTGGAAGTGGGGGGAGAAGGGGAGGGGGCTTGGCAATGATGCTACCATCATTGGACTCAATGGGGGAGTGGACTCAAGACGGCTGGTCAAACAACAGGACCCCAGTCAGATACCTCTTTCAAGCAACAGCATTTTCCTTATTCACATGAGACTTTGGAATCTTTTTATCAGTAACTATATCACCAGGCTGCCACAATCATCAGGTGACATGATACACTTGACTAATTAAAACGTCGCCCGCCACATAGTAACTGTTCAAACCGCCTAAGGAATTGTCCTGATTTCACATTCCTGCTCAGTCTGGGAGTAACAAGACGTAAAGGAGGAGGAAGGCATCCCCAAAAACGCGTCTAGAGGAGAAGGCAGTAAGCACAGAATCTACTTGATACTGGCTTTTCTCTCCCCCTCCCCCAACCTCCTTTACCCAACAGCAGGCCTGTCTGCCTACGCACAGGCAGCTGGGGGCAGCAAGCAGAGTGCAGAGTGCAGGAGTGGGCTGGGCAGAGGGTCAGTCTCCGCTTGTCTGATCTGTTTATCCCCTAACCGCAGGTGGGGACCAGGCAAATGAGCCCAGTAACGCATGGTGACACCAGCCCGGCAAGGCCATTTTCATGGTCAGAATAAGAAGCCCAAATAAGCACGTTCTGAACCACAGGGACAGATACAGCACAGCCTCCTTAGAAAAAAGATGGCATTGTCTCCAAATGCAATTTCCTTTTCTGATTTTTCCTTTAGACTTAAGACAAAACAAAACAAAACAAAACAAAAAAGAAAGCTACCACCTGCTAACGCAATCACGAATGAGTGGGGGAGCGTTTTTACAGCCTCCTGAGAGCAGACCCAGGAGGAGGCAGGGCTTCAGGACCATCACTCGTGCTCCTGGAATAAGCCGCCGAGTTTTCCAGGCGCTGCGCTGCGGGCCAGAGCTGCAGGGAGCCACTGCCCTATCATGCCTCTAATCTCATCAGCCACAAGCGCTCAGACTCCATGTATTTTCTCCCCCTCTCATTTTTCATAATGGAAAAAAAAAGAGAGAGAGAGAGAGAAGGCCATGTTAAAGTTCTGAATTAAGAAACAGTTGCCATCTGGGTAATTGAATCCTGCTTGCAGCAGGCCACCTGGTTCACATCAGCAACGCGTGGCAGGTAGGGAAGTGTCAGCGGAGGTCCTGTGTCGACTTCTAAACACAGGCCCACAGTCCATGTGCAGTGCGGACACGTCGCTTTCTAAATAGTGCATGTCGTTTTCTACCGCGTTCCCTCAGCGCCTGGTTGATTTCTTAGGCTGCCGATGTTTGGAATGACAGCAGTAACGTTGGGCTTGTCCATCCCCAGCCACCTGCTGCCTTTGAAAAACAAGAACTGAAAAGCCAGTTCCCTTTGGTTTCCTGTTTGGACATCCGTGTCATAGAAATGTGTGTGATTGAAATCACCTTGTTCTCCTAGAGGATTCAGGAGGCTGCTTCCAGCTCCTCCAATGGCGGAGAAAGGGGTGTGCAGCCTGGGAGGAACGCCCAGGGTCTCTCTATGGGGCGGATGCCACACCCTACCCTTCTCTGCAGCTTTCTCGTTTGCTAGCCACTCCTGTTCCCCAAAGAGGGGGAGGCACCATCAAGTTGCAGTCCTGTTCCCCAACCTCAGACACCCACACGCCAAGAGAAAAGGAACCCCTGGAGCACTGCTCGCACCTCCCAGCTGGGGCCCAGGGCATCTTCCATTTACACGCATAGATCCAGCTGGTGTCAAGGAGCAGGGCTGGCAAGGAAGAGATGCGGAAAGAAACAGAACCGCTGGGCACTTGGGTGGTCTTGAGCAAGTCCTTGTACTTTCCTCTGAACCCGTTTCCCACCTATCTGAAATGTCTACAGCAGGACTGAGAGCAACTGAGCAACGTTTGGGTCTTGAGTTGGTGGAGGGCCAGGGCGGTGGATAGGGTTCTTGCTTATGGGCAATTTGGCTTTTACAAAGGCCACTGAGCTTATGGAATGAAAATTCTACACCGGAAATCACCTGGTCCGACCTCCTCTTTCACAGGTGGAGTTGAGGCTGGGGGTGGTGGTGGTGCTTGTGCTTTTCCCAGCATGACAGAGCTCCTGCTTTGCCGTCAAAGCAGGACCCCAGCCCCTTGACTTGCCACTGCACCGTGCTGTTTCCTTAGCCTAAGGGCCACTAGAAAAGTGTCAGCTCTAAGAACAGAAATGTTTTTCGTCCAAACAAAAAAAAATGAGGGTTATTCAAAACATGTAATTTAAAGGAACAACTCTTTTAAAATAGAGTTTTCCATGATACCCTGGGTACTCATATAGGTTCATCTCAAAAATCCCACTCAGCCTCTTTTCATCCTTTTCTCAGGGGAGCCGTATCTGAACACACATGCACACAAACCCTCGCAGAGGTACACACACATGGTACACACATGCACACACATAGACAAACACACACACTACTGTTCGGAATTCCAGAGAATTCAAGGCAGCTTCTTCCTCTTTGCAAAATGGAATCAAGGTAACATTAAGTTAAAATCGCTTGTAGGATTCTTAGCTCAGGAAGAGCCCCATCTATTCTTTCGTCGGAAGCCTCGTCTTTTTCCAGTGACAGTCCCCTGGGCCCTGTGTCACATCGGTTTGGGGTCTCCTCAAGCGACTGGGTGATATTGTCCAGCGACGCTTCATGGCCATCTTGGTTCCAACATCCTCAGACTTTGCTCTTCCCTCTGCCAGCTGCTGGAGGAGGATATTCGGGGGAGAATATGGGGCCAGGGCCTGAGTGTGAAGCTGGGGTAAGGTTCAGCAGATGTTGGAGGCGGAACGGGGGGTCGAGGCACCAAGGCAGCCTCAAGTAGCCCGTTCCAACTCCCTGCAGGCTCACTTACGCGCCCTTGGCCTCAGGTCTCTTTTCTTAATCCAATAAGGCGGCGCTTGCCTACATTTGAAAAGGTGCCCTAAGATTATTTTATCTACAGTATCCTGTCCTGAAGCAGTTAAGTTCACCAATTTCCGCTTCAAAACTAGTTTCTGAGAGGGCTCTTCAGATATTGATCTAGAATCATAAATAGTTTACAGCCCCTGAGGCATTATTGTCTTTTTACTCTCGCCTTTCTTGCCAAATGGACGATGTCTCAAATCTCCATGTTCCTTCGCCCACTCTCCTTTCTCTCTCTCTGCTGCTACGTCTCTGCCTTGACACAGAACAGCCTCTGCCCCTGGCTCCTCTGAAAACGAGTCAGACTAGACGCCATCTTCCCGCATCTGGATCCACACATGCTACACGGAAGATTGGACCCCCACACTGTGGAAGGGAGGGGGGTGGTGGAGCAGTACTCATTCTAGACCCAGTTGCAGGGAGGCCGGAGGGACCCGGGAGCCCCAGTGCCCTGGGGGCGAGGGCTGCTGGCCAGAGCAGCAAAATTCTCCCCTTTCAACACAGGATCAGAGATCTCTTTGGTAACTGCGTTTTCCTTTTCAAAGGCGGCCCTTCTTACCATAAATCATATCCCACAGATAACAAAGGGTTGGGTTTTTGTCAGGGAGCTGCATCACGATTTTCCCTACATGTGGCCCACAGCCTCTAAAAACAGGAAGAAAACAGATCTGGTGAAATATTGAAAATGTTCTCTCTGAGCTTGGGGATGAGTGACTGATAGCCTTTACCACCACTTCTGCCCACGATCACAGAAGTCCCGTCCTGCTCTGTCAGCTGCTCAGCCTGTGCCCTCGGGTAACTTCCTCCTCCACACAGTGCTTGGCCACTCCTGAAAATCAGCTTGGCCCACCCCTCCTGTTTCTCCATCGCTGCTGGACAGCAGGTTCCCACGGCAGCCACACCTCCTCACCTCCTCCCAGGAGGTCCGAATCTCAGCCTTGGTGGCCGGGAAGGGAACCCTTTGACATTTCCAAGTATCATCACTTATTCACTACCCCACCATCCCCCACAATCCAGAGGGAGTCACTACTTTTGGTATTTGCTCCTTCTGCACCTCTTAGGGTCATCCTCAACCCTTTTAAACGGATACCCACCTTTTTTCCTGGTTGTACGGGGTCAGACGTTTTTCTATTAAAATTTCCCTGTTCAAATGACTGGTCTTGTTTCTGACTCCTCACTGGACCCTGGCCGATACAAGACCTTAAGAAATTCAGGAATAAAGAATGTTCATGGTTTGGAAGATGCAATATTGCAAATAAGTCAATCTCCCTAGTTTGAGCTATAGATTTAAGAAAGCGGGTTTCTCTAGGTGCTTCTTTGGAGGGTACTAGACAAATATAGAATATCCAACAATACTGGATTATTGCTGCGGTCCATTTCTGGGGACCACATGGAAAATCCTAAATCTGATCTTACCCATGGGATCTGTGTTATAGTTGGATGTTGCATTCTTGACCAAAGACTTGCCATCCAATCAATCAGAGTTACTAAATATGTCGTAGAGTCAAAAATTAGAGTTCCAATTAAGAGTGCTCAACCCTGGCTGAGCATTAGAATTATCAAAGGAGATTAAAAAACAACAACAACAACAACAACAAACCAATGCCTGGGCTCCACTGGGGATCAGTTGAAGTGAAATCTCTATAGATGAGCCCAGGCAATCAATTTTTTTTTGTTTATCAAAAGCCATAACCAAAAGAAAGAAAGAGTTGTTGTTTGGCACTTCAAAAAATTAAAAGAGCCACTTGAAAGTAAATCACAAGATTGATTGACTCTCCAAATGGAAATTTAGAGCCCCCGCGTTGATGCATGAGTCATCCCACATGGTAATAAGATGTTGCACACCGCATACACTGTCCACCAGGCCTGAATTTGAATTAGCGCCCTCAACGTACAATGTTCTAAGGCCAACGGTTAATGAGTTAATGAGTATTTAGAAAGATTACACGACAGGTGTCATGTCTCCGTATTGGAAATTTGGCTAGGAGCCTTTGGAAAAGAATAGACACACAGTCTCTGTTCTTAAGGGTTCAAGGAGAGAAGAGCACAAAGGATCTGAAGTTAGGCTTCCGGTAATTTACGAACACGGAAATGTTGTTCTTTGCTGACAACAGCATTTGTATCTGAAGTGATCTCAATCAGATAGAGCCAGTTACTTGGAAATTGTGATAATCCAGAGATATGTTTCAGGATTTTTCCCTTCCCTTGGCAGAAGGCTGGAGAGAGCTGACCCGGGAGGGGAGCCTCAGCACACCCTCTGGGTCTCCTCCAGGTTCAGTCAGCGCTGGGAGGAAGGATATCCCTGAGAACTAGCCACCAAGAGGCTCAGAGAGGAGACTGGCATTTCTCACCAGGTTTATGTAAGTGTGGCCAGGACCAAATCCAAGAGGTTGGTTTCTCTTTCAGATTCTAGTGCTTAGTCATGAATTATGTGATGTATGGCAGGTCACTTCATGATGCCTCAGCAATCCACTATTAAAATAGAAAAATTGTCTCTATTTCCTATCAAAAGATACCTTCAAGACAAATTAAATTCTATCAAAAAGATATCTGAGTACTTTTATCATCTTTTGTCCTGATTGTAAGAGTGGCATTTATTAAAGAGAATTTGGAAATTACAGAGAATAGTTATATAAGGAAGAAAATAAAACCAAACTATAATCCCATAATCATTTTAAACACTAAAAATCACAAATAAAGAGTATTTTTCAGATGTGGTTTTGTATCTTTTTTTAAAAAATAAGATTATATAATAAACATTTCCAGGTATCTTAAAATTCTTTAAAATACTATTTAATGGCTGCATAATATTCCATTTTATGGCAATATTAAGATTTGCTTGTTCATGGTCAGATATGCAATAGGAATATTTTTTAAATATAAAAGAAAGTTAATAATCCAAGAAATTTTGATCACTATTATTTATAACCGTACATTTGGAGATTTTAAAAATAGACAGATAACAGTTGGAAACCATCTCAGGAGCACAAAAAATGAGATTTAAAAAACAATCAAGAGCAATTTTATTTTTAAAGGTCAATTCGCTTACAAGGGACACAGAGAACATGCAATAATTGTCTATAACTGCATTTCCATTGACTTCTGAGTGGTAATTTTATCTTTAACACCCCCTACTGGTTTGCCTTGTGGTTTTAGTGTTACCATTTTCCTTAAAACAAAAAGAAAAAAAAGAGAAATAATTGTGATTTCATTAGAAATCTGTCACCTTTCCAGCCCTGTCTTCTTCATTCTTGCCCTCAAAAAAGTAAAGTGAGAAGAGTAGGAGCAAAAGAAAAATAGAGCAACTGATTATTACTTTATATAAATTAACCCCCCCAAGTCCACCCACTAGATGGAATGAACAGAGGTTGGAAAAGCCCAGAAGAATAAGGAGGAGCTATCTTCAAACCTTCTTGTAAGAACTTTGTAACTTGTTGCATTACTCATTCATTCAAGACCATTGCCATAGGCTCTATACCTCAGGTTACTCAGTTTATCAGAAAGATAAACTCAGGAATGTGTGAATTCACTGGAACTGAGGGGTTAAGTCAGGTCAGGGGCAGTGTGGGTTCATCCTCCTAATTGTTAGAACTCCAGGCAGATCAATTCAAAGTGCTCTTTGAGATGGCCCCTAACCAGTCAGTTATTTGCACCATCAAAGCACTTTCTAGCAAGTTCTATCCAAGGTGTGGACTTCCGCCACAGAGGCTGGTGGATGCGTATGTGCATTGTGAGGAAACCAGAGGAGCTATGACTCCATTTCTGATAGCTCTGGCTTCCCTTCATTCATTTGAAAAGCATTTATTGAGTGTTCATTCTGTGCCTGGCACCAATCTAAGCACATGAACAAGACAGACCATGTGCCCTGCTCCTGTGGGGTTTCTGGCCCCGTGGCAAAGGTGAACAATCACAAAGCAAGAAGAGGGAGTCTTATTTGTTTCAACTATACTTTTACATATGAGCAACCTTGCATTTGAATATAGATCATTCTAGATACTATTTGGGGTTCTGCTCTCCAGATTGCTATACAGTTCATTACAAGTCCCATGAAAATCACAGCAAGAATTTCTGGGCTTATAATGAACTGATTTTAAATTTTATATGGAAGAACAAAGGCTCTTGAGTAACCAAGCAACTTTGAAAAAGAAGAACCAAGGGAAAGAACCATTCTACTTGAAACTGAGACATTTAAGAAAAACACAGAAACGTGCAGAAGCAGCAAATAGGCCATTGGAAAGAATGAAGAGTCCCCAAATAAAACTATGCATCTATCAGAAGCAAGGAGATGATAAGGACAGATTAGTGAGCACATATACTGAAAGGATAGATTATTTAGAAAATTTTGGAGAAGACGGTCTTACTTAAATGGAGAAAAATAAACTTGAATCCCTATCTTCATGCGTTAAAAAGTAACTCAAAATGCAGTAATTTCAAAACGAGCAAGTAAAACTATAAAGCTAATTGAAGAAAACATTGGGGAATACTTATTTGCATTTGGGCAATAGAGAAATTGTTAAGTAAAAACCTCAACAGCTCAAAATGCCGAGAGATAAATTGATGAATGACAATAATAAACAATGGGAGGCTTGGGGCAGATGAAGGACATCACGAAGTTAATAGTGACCTTTGTTTGGTGACAGTCTAGAAGGTATTTGCAACACCTCAAACTTCAGGGTGTTAAGAGATGGAACGTATAGGGAAATTGTGCAAGTCAGCCACAAAACGATGGAAACGACAACAGAAAGAAAACGACAATGGATGTGTGCAGGCATTTCAACAAAAGGGGAATCCCGAGTGGCTGATAATCATGTGAGGAGACAGAAGTTCAGCCCAACCAGCAGTCAGAGAAGAGTCCAACAGAACCCCACTGAGATTGTATTTCACATCAGATTGGCAAAACCCATAAAGTCTGACAATACCAAGTGCTGGTGAGGATGAGTTGAAACAAAACATTGCACAACGGGTGTGGGTAGGTAAGTGACTGCAGCTCTCCAAGGGGGCGATCTGGAGATTTCTACTGAAATTATGTATTCATGATCCTATGACTCACCGATCTCCGTCCTGGGTACATACCTCCGAGAAACTGTCTGTAAGGAAAAACTGCACATGTCCTTCTAGGGATGGTTTCTCTGACCAGTGTAAGAACAGTGTAAGTACAGGAAATTTACATGGAAGTTCACGAAGTGTTTTGGCGGCAACTTGAGGGCTTGTTCTGAAATATATGGATAAGTACAGTTGGTATGTGCGTTTGATAGAATAGTATGCATCAGACAAGTATGAAAACTAGATTTACATGTAGCATATGGATATCTCTCAGAAACGTAAAGGTAGAGGATTAAAAAAATACAATTTATAGCACAATATTATTTATGTAATTTTAAAACATAGACCTATAAACACTTTTTAATGGATGTACATTTCTTTGAACGAACATACAGGATGGACAGGAGGATTACATTAGATATACCAGAGGGGGTACTGGAGAAGGGACAGAAGCGGGGGTGGGGGGTGAGTATGAAGGTGACAGGGAGAAAAGAGAGCAAAGACAGGCCCCGTGCAAACCAAGGACATACTGTGGACTGAGAAGAATGAGTAATTCGGTTCTGCAGAGAAACTTCAGAGGAGGGAAAAGATCCTCGTGGTTTGAAAAGACCCGAAAGATTTTTCAAGGAAGAGGTGGGATGTGAAGGGGTTCTGGGTACAGTAATTAGCACATAAAATGACAGTACATCACTTCTAGCATTTCCAGAATGTAATAGAATACCCTACCTATGAAATGTTTGTGTTTCCATGACATTGTATATACTTTCTCATCCATCTCATTTTTTTAAAAGATTTTATTTATTTATTTGAGAGAGAGACAGAGACAGAGAGAGAGCACAAGCAAGGGGGAGGGGCAGAGGGAGAGGAAGAAACAGGCTCCCTGATGAGCAGGGAGCCAGACTCATGGGACTCAATACCACGACCCTGAGATCATGACCAGAGCTGAAGGCAGACACTTAACCGACTGAGCCTCCCAGCCGCCCCTCAGCCATCTCATTTTTAAAACATAAACTCATTAAAAGTAGCTGTTACTATGAAGCAGAGTTGAGTGACAGTACTTACTTTTAACAACTTTTCACATATGTCCCTAGAGATATGTCCCTGTGTTGATTATGAAAAATAAAAAATATGGAGTTTTGCAGGTCTCCTCCATTAGTTTTATTTTTGAGGTGCTTGGTTTTTTTTTTTTTTAAACAAATTTCACACATTGTATTTGAGGCTCCCTATTGCTTATGTAAATGTTTGAATTTATTTTGATTCCAAAAAAACAAAAACCATAATGGTTAAAAAAAATCTACCTTCTTGGATATTTTGACATCAAGACGGGGTTGCCAGGGAGGTGAAGTAAGTGACGGACTTAAAGTATTATTTTTATAGGTGGCAATATTCGGTCTCAACTGACAAGTTAAAGTTCAACATAGATAAATGTTAGCTCCAGCATTTAGGCTCAATAAAATCAATTGCCCAAATAGAGAATGGCAAAAACCGAGCTCTATAATAATCAATGAGGACAGGACCTGGGATTTTACCATGGATCGCAGGCTTAATTTGAGGCTACTGTGTAATGTGTCTGCGAAAAAAGTTAGTCCAACATTTTGCCTGCATTAGTAAAAGTACAGAGTACAAATTGCAGGCAACCATGCTTTCTGTAGTCTCTACTGGCCAGATGTCAAATGGATGATTATGTCCAGTGCTAGATATTGAAATCTTCTAAAAAAAAAAATACCATCATTCATTGTAAAAATGTTGCCAAAAAATATATATAAATGGCCACTATGAGCAGCCATTGAGAAGGTCCTCAATATCATTAGTTATAAGGAAATGCAAATCAAAAACATAATGAAATACCACTTCACACCCACTAGAATAGCTTAAAGAAGATGATGATGGTAACAAGTGTTGGCAAGAATGTGGACAAAGGGAAGCATTTCATAAATTGCTGGTGGAAACGCAAAATGGTACAATTACTTTCGAAAAACAGTTTGGCAGCTTCTTAAACTGTTAAACATAAACATAGGACCCAGCAATTCCCTGCCTAGATATCTATCCAAGAGAAATAAAAATATATGTCCACACAAAAATGGGCTTACAGATACATATAACAATATTATTTACAATACTCAAAAGACAGAAACAGTCCAATGTCCATCAGGTGGTTAGTGGATTAAAGAAAGGCTAAGTATGTGAGTTGACAGATGTGTTAATTAACTTGATTGCGGTAATCATTTTATAGAGTATATGTGTGTCAAATCATCACGTTGGACACTTAAATTACATACTGTTTTGTGTGTTGATTATACCTCGATAAAGCTGAAAAATTAATTTAAAAAACCTGGTGCGGGGGTAGAACGTGCCACTTATCCACACACTGGAAAACCACTTGGCAATAAAAAGGACCAAAGTACCAGGATGTGGTACATCATGGATGAACTTCAAGAGCATCATGTTAAGCGAAAGAAGCCAGATGCCACATACCACGTATCGTACAATTTAATTTATACAAATTGATCGTCATATGAAAATACGAAGAGACAGAAAGTAGATTAGTGTTTGCATAGGGCTGAAGGTGGAAATGGGGAGTGACTATAAATGGGTTCAAAGTTTCTTTTCGGAATGAAGGGAACGTTCTAAAGTTAGATTGCTGTGATGGTTGTCCAGGTCTGTCAATATCCTAAAATGCATTCAAGAATACGCTTGAAATGAGTGAACTTCAAGGTGTATAAATGGTATCTCAATAAAGCCATTGAGAAAGACAAAAACAATACATGCTCATCATAAAAACTCAAGGAACATAAAAAGTTAAGAGAAGAAAACAAAAAACAATAACCAAAAATATAAACCAACAAAAATCCCACAAATTCTATCACCTGAAAATAACCATGGTCAACAGTTGGGGAGCAGCATTCTAGATATCTCTTTATGCACACTGACAATCAGAAGAAGATATAGACAGTAATGGGAGAGAAATAGTTTAGCACAATAGTATCATACCATATGTGCTATTTTTATCAGCTCAATCGTTAAATCAGATTTTGCTTGACGTTCATGAAATAGGTGTGATATTTTTAAGAGATGGGTAGGAAAGGAGGCTCTTGAATCAAATACTTGGATTCATATTCTGGCTCTGCCACTTGACACCTACAAGACCCTGGCAAGTTCTTGAACTTCTCTACACCTCAGCCTTTCAATTACACCCAGTGCCGATAATCATATTGGTCCTGCAGGTTGTTGTAAAGATTAATGAAACAATTCAGTAAAGAGGGTAGTGTAGCAGCTGACACAGAGCGAGCATTCAGTAAGTATTTACTACTGATTTACAGTGATTATTATCCCAACATCTTTAAGGCACACAGAGTGGGAAGCCCAGGATGACGAAAAATCCAATACCACGTCATTCAAAGAATGGTTAATGGTCACTGGAATGGTTCATCTGGAGAGAAGGATAAGGGGAAATAGCACGCATGACTCTATATTTGAATGTCAGAATTAAACCCCAAATATATATCATATGAACAGCCACATACATGGCAAAATCAATTTTGCAGATTTGAGATTATCCTGGATTATCCAGCTTGGTCAAATATAATCATAAGGGTCTTTATAACGGGGAGGCTGGAGAGTGAGGGAGAGAAGAGACATGATGATGAGCAGAAGAGATGGTCGTTGGGGCGTGGAAGGGGAGGGAGAGAGAAAGATTTGGAGATGTTGAAATCCTGACCATAAGGATGGGGGATGCAGCCAAAGAATACAGACAGGCTTGAGATGTTGGAAAAAATGGGGAAATGGATCCTCCCTAGAGCCTCTAATAGGAATGTTGTCCTGCAAACTCTGGTTTTAGAACTTCTTATCCCCACAAATGTAAGATAATAAATTTGTGTTGTTTAAGCCACTAATTTGGGGTAATTTGTTTAGAGAGGCAATAGGAAACTAACACAAGAGATTATACTAGTATCAGAAAAAAGAGACTTTAAAAGAAAAACATGTTACCAGGGATAAAGAGGGACATTTTATAATGAAAAAGTCTCAGTTCATCAGGAAGATATAACAATCATTTATATATATATTATATATATGTATAATATATATAATATGTATATATACATATATAAAACAACAGAGCCCCCAAATAAATGAAGCAACAACTGATGGAATTGAAAGGCAAAATTGAACAATAGTAGCCAGAAACTTTAACATCCCACTTTTAACAATGGATAGAACAACCAGGCAGGCAGTCAACAGGAAACAGAAGATATGAACAACATTATAAAACAACTAGACCTAACAGATTTCTAGAGAACACTCTACTCAACAAGCACAGAACACACATTCTTCTCAAGTATTCTGGAATATTCTACAGAATAGGCCATATGCTAGACTAGAAAACAAGCCATAAAGAGCTTAAAAGAATTGAATCATATGAAGTATGTTCTCCAACCACAATGGAATGAAATTAGAAATCAGTAACAGAGAAATTTGGGGGATTCACAAATGTGTGGAAACTAAATAACGAACCCCTAAATTGCCAGTGGGTCAACCAAGAAGGTACAAGGGAATTTAGAAAATACTTGGAAATGAATGAAAAGGAAAACACAAAATACCCGAACTCAAGGATGCAACTCATGCAGCACTTATTTTTATTTTTTTAAGATTTTATTTATTTACTAGAGAAAGAGAGAGAGAGAGCATGAATGGGTGGGGAGAGGGAGAGGGAGAAGCAGACTCCCTACTGAGCAGGGAGCCCAATGCGGGGCTCGATCCCAGGACCCTGGGATCATAATCTGAGCTGAAGGGAAACATGTATCCAACTGAGCCACCCAGGTGCCCCTCACGCAGTGTTTAGATGAAAATTTAGAAATGTAGAAAAGAAGAAAGACCCCAAATTCATAGCCTATCCTTTCACCTTAGAAACTAGAAAAAGAAGAGCAAACTAAGCCCCCAAAAAGCAAGTAATAAAGGCTAGAGTGGAAAATAATGAAATAAAGAATAGAAAAGTATTAGAGAAAATAAACAAAACCAAAATTGTTTTTTTGAAAAAATCAACATAATTAGCAAACTTTTAGATAGAGGAACCAGTGTGGGGAGGGGAAGAAAAAACTCAAATTACTAAATTGAGGAACGATGGAGGGAATATCACTACCAACATTTTAGAAATATAAAGGATTATAAGTGAACACAATGAACAATTGTATGCCAAAAATTAGATAATGTAGGTAAAATGAACAAATTCCTATAAAGACACAAACCACCAAATTGATGAAGAAATAGAAAATCTGAATAGATTTATAACAAGTAAAGAGATTGAATCAGTTAAGAACAAAACAAAACAGAACAAAAAAACAACAGAAAAACCCTAACAACTTCTTACAAAGAAAAACCCCTAGCCGAAATGGTTTCATTGGTGAATTATACCAAAGGTTTAAAGAAGAATTAATGTGAATCATTCACATACTCTTCCAAAAAATAGGAGAGGAGAGGATACTTTTCTTGAGGTCAGTATTACATTAATATTGAAACCAGACCAAGACAATGAAAAAAAATCTTGCAGATCAATGTATCTTATAAATATAGAAGCAAAAAATCATCAACAAAGTATTAGCAAACCAAAACCAGCAACTTCAAAAGGATTCAACATCACTACCAGGTGGGATTTAATCCCAGGAATGCAAGCTTGATTAAACACAGGAGAGCCAATTAATTTCATACACTATATTAACAGGATAAAGCACAAAAGCTACATGATCGTCTCAGTAGAAGCTGAAAAAGCTCTTGAAAAATTCCAACACACTTCATGACAAAAACACTTAACAAACTAGGAATCGAAGGGAACTTCCCCAACCTGTTAAAAAGTATCCATGAAACTAACAGCTAATATTATATTTAATGGCAAAAGACTGAATGCTTTCCTTTAAGACTGGGAATAAGACAAGAATGTCTCTTGTCAACATTTTTGAAATTTGAAGGTTTGAGCATGGACATTTAGGCAAGACAAGGAAGTAAAAGTTATGCAGATTGGAAGGAAGAAGCAAAACTATCCTGTTTGCAGAAGTTATGATCTTGTACATAGAAAACCCAAGGAATCCACAAAAATACTGTTGGAACTAATAAGTGATGTTGCAGCTGTAACACTGATATACAGAAATGAATTGTGCTTCTATACAGTAACAATGAATAATCAAAAAATAAAATAAAATTAAGGAAACATTTCCATTTATAACAGCAACCAAAAAGAACAAAATACTTCGGAATAAATGTAACAAAAGGAGCATAAAACATAAATAAATGGAAAGGCATCCCAGGTTTCTGGATTGGAAGACATAGTACTGTTAAAATGACAATACTCCCAAAGTTGATCTACAGATTCAGCACAATCCTACTCAAGATCCCAGATGTCTTTGTGTGATTCTTTTGTTTGTTCTGTTTTTGTTTTTGTTTTTGCAGATATGGACAAACTAAGCTTCATATGGAAATGGAAAAGCAAGAGACCAAGAAGAGCCAAAGTGATCTTGAAAAAGAACAAAGTTGTAGCACTCACATTTCTGCATTTCAAAACTTACTACAGAACTATGGTAATCAATACAGTGTGGTACTGACATAAGGATAGACAGATCAATGGAATAGAATTGAAAGTCTAGAGATAAACCTTCACATTTATGGTCAGTTGATTTTTACATGGATGCCAAGACAATTCAATGAGGGAAGCAATCGTTTTTTTAAGAAATGGTACTAGGACAACTGGATATCCACAAGCCAAAAAAAAAAAAAAAAAAGACAACGTTGGACCCCTACCTCACACCACATATAAACACTAATTCAAATGGGTTATAGACCTAAATGTAAGAACTAAAATTATAAAACTCTTAAGAAGAAAACATAGACATAAATCTTCATGGCTTTGAATAAACAATGATTTCTCAGATATGACTCCAAAAGAATAAACAACAAATAAACAAATAGATAAATTGGATTTATCAAAATTTAAAACATTGGTGCTTCAAAGGGAACGATCAAAACAGGTGAAAAGACAACTCATGGAATGGGAGAAAAAGCTTGCAAATCATTTATCTGATAAGGGATCTATATCTAGAATACATATGGAAGTGTAACGATTTAATAATATAAAGACAAATATTACAATTAAAAATAGGTGAAAGACTTGAATAGACAATTCTCCAAAGAAGATATACAAATGGCCAATAAGTACATACAAAGATTCTAACCTCATGAGTCATTAGGGAAACACAAATCAAAACCACGAGATACAACTTTGCAGCCACCATGATTACTGAAATAAAAAGGACAGAAAAAACAACTGTTGGTGAGATTGGGGAGAAAGCAGAACCCTCACACACTACTGATTGGAATGTAAAATGGTGCTAATCACTTTAGAAAACAGTCCACAGTTCCTCAAAAAGATAAACACAGAGTTACCATATGACCTAGCAATTTCACTTCTAGATATACTCAAGACATTGGAACATACCCACACAAAAACATGTGCACAAATGTTTGTAGCAACCTTATTTAATAATATCCCAAAGTAGAAACAACCCAAATGTTCATTAATTGATGACTGAATAAATAAAATATAATCTATCCATAATGGAATATTATTTGGCGATAAAAAGGAATGAAGTATTACTATACGCTACACTACAGACAAACATTACGCTTGAAAACATTATGCTAAGCAAAAGAAGTCATTCAAAGAAGACCACATATTACATGAGATCATTTATTTGGGAGTAAAAATAGATAAGTGGTTACCTAGGACTCTGAGTAGGCTGGGAGGATTAGGAGAGACTGAGGAATGTCAATGAGTACGGTGTTTCCTTCTGAGGTGATGAAAATGTTTGAAAATTGATGGCGGTGATGGCTGCACACTTCTGTGAATATGCTGAAAACCACTGGATGACACACTTTTTCTTTCACTAAGATAAAGCTTTTAATTTGGGACAGAAAAAGAGCCAAAAGGTAGATGTCATAATGTGTTATTTCATTTTGAGAAAGAACTTTCTAGTAACTAGATCCCCCTGCAAATGGAATGGGCTGTTTTTGAGTTGGCAAGCTCTCTGTCTCTAAACAAGAAGTAGTCAACTAGAAGTTGATAAATGTCTGTTAAGAATGTCAACCCTTCCCTTCTATGTAGCCCTTCACCCAGAGAAACCTCTTACCCCAAAAAGGTCTGGCCAGGATGTTTCCAGCCTCACCCAGGGCTCTAGAAACTCAGTCTCACGGGGGGAATTCTGTAACTTCTGTGTCTCGAAGTTACCCCAGCTGGAGGAAAATGGACGAAGTTGGGTATAGATCTACCAACTTTCTGCTTATTACTGGTTGAGGGCTGCGTCCAGAGCGTTAACTCTCGCAATTCCATCTTATCCTATGGAAAAGCCAAGTCTACTCCTGAGGCTGGAATAAGGCAGGGAGTTGCAGGTGCTCTCATAAGCTTCCTGCAGGTAGAAAGTGAATGTCGAGTGCCAGCATCTGCTATGACATCCCAGTCTCTAGCTACAGTCCAGGTGTCTGCTCTGGGCATCAGGCACATACAGGCAAGTCACTAGATTTCTCTACCTGTGCCCACTTCCAGAAAGATGGGACTTGAGTGGGGAGGAAAGCAGTGCTAGTCTCCACCTTTTGTAGTTCCCCAAGTTATCTCAAACTCAACCTGCCCGATGCTGGACTCATAATCTTCTCCTGCAGTCTGTTCTTCTTTCTATGTTTCTTGTCTGTGAAGATGGCCGCTCAAGGCCACAAGCCAGAGATCTTCATTAACTATTCTTTAACCCCAGTATCCAAACCGCCACCATGCTTGCCGGAGCCACTTCCCAGCTCTCTGGACTTTTCTCACTCTGCCGTGTTTCAAGTGTATGATTTATTCAAATGGGAATATGATGCAACTCAATAAGAAAGGGGTCTTGATGATTTCCTTGGTGGTGGCCAAGCTGAGTTTCCACGGTTCAGCGATTGCAATCATTGCCTTTGCTTTTCTCCCCAGCCAGGATGGAAGCCTCTTGAGGGCAGGGACCACATCTTGCTGTTAGCCTAACCTCGTGGCTCTGAGCCCAGGGCTGGGAACCAGTGTCTCAGGAATGCGTGCCGTGTGCTGGTCTGCTCTCAGCAAGGCCATCTTATCCATTAGTCACAGCAGGTGCAGCGGCTTAGACCCATATATTTTCAGGGGCCCATGGAAATGTTTTATTTTCTTTTGCAATTAGGAAAAAAAGATGCACATAATCTAATAAAAATAATGAATATATATTAATGATTCCAGCCTGGATCCTATTTGTCTTTATACCAACATCGTTGGAAAATATAATTGTTAATCTTTTTTGGGTTTTTTTTGTGGACGATGGGACCCTTGATGACAAAAGCGCCTAGAGCCCTCGAGAGTGGTAACGCAGCCTGGCTCTCGGGTCAGAGTCACTTCACCGAGAGGCAGGAAACTTCTGGACTTGCCTGGGGCTGCACTACTCTTGTTCCTTTTCATTTATGCTTGAAAGAAGAGCTCAGAGAACTGTGTATTCTGCCTTGTCCCACCTCCCTTTAAGACTCTAGGACAAAAATAGCCCCAAGGCCTTTTGGATTGGTTGAACCGAAGATAAGTTTAAATTTAAGAGGCTCTAACTTCAAACATGGGAGATAAGATGAAAAAAGAAATCCAGACAGTCTACTTTCGTTCTATCCCAATCAAACTTTTATTTCAAAGAACTATTTAAAGGACCTGACATATGTGAAACACAAAACTCTTTTTTTAAACCTTCAGGGATCTGACAAAGAGCCTGAAACGAGACCTTCTCCTTCCCACAGCATTAGGTACCCTGAGAGCGCCAAGGTCTGCGCTGCGCAGGGAGGACGCTCTTTTGGGCCTGCCCTGGGGCCATCTGCTGCCAAATTGCGAATTGCGTGTTTCCTGGGCTCCCTGCAAGTTGCAAGC
The DNA here is from genome assembly GCF_023065955.2 of Ursus arctos. Lineage (NCBI taxonomy): Eukaryota > Metazoa > Chordata > Mammalia > Carnivora > Ursidae > Ursus > Ursus arctos. The sequence continues at coordinate 10,203,470 of NW_026622786.1, forward strand.
TGCAAGCATTTGCCCAGCAAATCAGGTTAAAATGAACAAAGGCGGCCTCGAAGGGGGATGTCTCAGAGGGCACTGCCGGCCGAGGGGAGTGTGCAGTGCTTGGTGGGTTAAGGATGGGGTGGAGCAGGTTGGGGAGGTAGAAAGTTGTTGCTAGGCAACCAGCCCTGGTGCCTTTGTAAATGCGGATATATTTTGTTTGAAGCAGCAGCTGGCAGCCACCACCTTCTTTTATCTCCCTCCTCCTTCTCTCTATGCCCAGAGCACAGACCCGAGCTACAGCTCTCAGGGAGATCTGGGGAAGATGGAGTAGGGACCCGGCTCGGGGCTATAGAAAAAAAAAAAAAAAAGAAAGAAAGAAAAAACACATCCATGAAAAGACAAACAACTTTACAGCGGAGACCTCGATGGGTTCTGGATGTTTACATTTACTAATGAAGATCTTTGGCAAATTATTTCACCTTTCTGATGTTCAGGTTCCTTGGTTATAAAACTGGGGCTACAGCTCTCTTGCAGGAACACTAAGGAGGTGAGAGAAAACGTGTGCAGAGGACCCAGTCCAGCCCCGAGAACATGGTAGATACTCAGGAATCAGTAGCAGAGTGGCAAGAGCATGGGCTCCGGCACCGGGTTCCCGACGTCCTCATCTTAGCTCTGCCACTTATTAGCTGTGTGACCTCAGGCATGTTCATTAACCATCCTGTGCCTTTGCTTTGTTTGGCTTTTTTTCCAATCTGTGAAGTAGGGAATAAGAACCATACTTCCCTTAGCAAGGTCGTTTTTGAGGATTAAACCCATTCATAATGCAAAGCGTTTAGAACAGTGCCTGGCACATGGCAAGCACTCGATACAGGTCAGCGATGACTTGTGATAGCACCTGCAGCGTGCCTGAGTGTGTCTGCAGACCAGGGGCTGGAGCAACAGACTCGCACGAGCTCGTGTTCAAAGGGCTTTTTTATTTTGGCTGGGAAGACACGTTCGTACCTTGAGAGCAGCCTCTGTGTAGATGAAGCAGGGAGTTCAGGCGCGTCCAGATTCTTTGATCAACTGTATGGCCCTCTGCAAGTTCCTCGAGCTCTTTAAGCGGCAAGAGGCCATTTTGTGAAATGTGCATAAAAAGGATACCTACTCTATCTGGCCGTGATAAAGGTGACTTGTCAGGCGCTTAGCATAATGCCTGGCCCAGAGCAAGCAGTCAAAACCTGGTGGCCAATATCATTTCTAGAAATAGAGACAAAGACCAGAGGAGCAACATGGGATCTGTGTCTACTCCAAAAGCCAGACAGGAAAAGGGCTCCAGAGGGAGGCCGAGGAAGCTGGTTTGGGCTGGGCTCTGTCTTCGGGGTGTGGGGTTGTATGAGCCCAGGCACAGCCAAGGCTGCTTTGCCTTCCAGGTGACTAAGAGCGACAGACCAGGAAAGGTGTCCTTCCTCGGCAAAAGTTCAGACTTTTGAGCTAAGGGTGCAAGGTTTTCCATAGACCTGCCTCTGCTGTCACTCCGAAATACATAAGCTCATCTTTCCGGCAAGTATTCCACTTGGGCCTTCTCTTGGGCTCCCCCATGTATACTTCCTGGCTGTTTCTCCTGTACTTCTTTAGTCCATTATTGTTTTATAAAGTCCAAGTTAATTCCCGAACTTAGGCAAAACAGCCCTAGGTTTTGGTGGTTTTTCTTCCTCTTAACTCAGAGCATTTACTAAGTGCGCATCACCCCGATGTCCTTAGGCTTCACCAAATGGGGCCCTAATAGTAGTCGTTCTAAAGAGAATGACTCCACGCTGGTCCCCACCTGCTGTTCCAGATGTGGGCTCATCACCGCGCAACTGCTCCGAGTCCCCTCACTGAGGTCTTCCTCTGGGGGAGCTTCACCCCCATTCCTGCAAGCCCTCTCCATGAGAACTCCACGGTCCGGACCAAGCCCCTTCTTTACAGCTCCTTTCCCCAAAGTGGCTCCATGCCCGTTCTTGTCCTAGTCATTAGCAAGGCGGGTGAGCACACGTTTAGATCAGCGGCTCTCCACTGGGGGTGATTTTGCCCCCATCCCTCCCCACCCTCATCACTTGGCAGTATCTGCAGACATATTTGATTATCATGAATGGGGGGCCGGGGGAGGGCGTAGAGGCCAGAGACGCTGCTAAACACCTACAAAGCCCAGGACAGCCCGCACAATCAAGAATTATCCAGGCCCCAAAGTCAGAAATGCCCAAGTTGGCAACCCCTGTTGTAGACGGACCAGCCCCACATTTGGAGCTTGGAGTGCAGTCAGTGGCCATATATGCATGGACGGATGAGGAGTGAACAAAACTGAGATTCGCTTAGGAACGAGAAGGGGGAAACGGATCCCGCCCGAATTGACAACCAACCGAGGACACTGCAACTTTCCTTCTGGGCATTTACCTCGGTGTGTGGCTGTTGTTTATTCAGCCCCTGTGCTAGCTTTCTATTGCTGTGTAATAAATTGCCCCAAAGTATTGTAAAACAACACGGGTTTATGACCCACAGTTTCTGTAGGTCAGAAGTCTGGGCGTGGTGTGGATGGATTCTGTGCTCAGGGGCTCACTGGGCTTGAACTAAGGTGTTGGCTGCGGCTGGGCTTCACCTCTGGGGCCCTGGGGCCTCTTCCCCGCTGATTCTTGTAACTGAATTGTCTTATGGTTGGAAGACTAAGGTCTCTGTTTTTGTGCTCACTTCGCAGCTGGGGGTCCCTCTCAGCAACTAGAGGCCACCCATGCTCTTGCCATGTGACCCCCTCTGTCTTCAAGCCAGCAGTGGTGCGTGGAATCCTTCCTATCCTTTGAACCTCCGACTCGCAGTTCTGCCACCAACTAGAGAAGACTCCCCGCTTTTAAAATGCTCCTGCAATTGGGTCAGACCCAACCAGATATCTCCCTATCTTAACTGGAACCTTCAGTACATTGACCAAGTCCCTTCACAACAGTACTTTTTTTTATTAGTGTTTGAACGAAGGACTGCCAGACGGTATATGTGTCCCAAGCATCTCCATGTTACTGGCTTTTAGCAGAGTGCCTGGCAAATATTTTTTTTTCTCAGTAAATATTGTTTGAGCAAGTAAAGAATAAAACAAACTTATTCCTTTCTTTCTTCTTTCTTCTTTCTTCTTCCTTCCTTCCTCCCTCCCTCCCTCCCTCCCTCCCTCCCTCCCTCCCTCTCTCTCTCTCTCTCTTTCTTTCTTTCTTTCTTTCTTTCTTTCTTTCTTTCTTTCTTTCTTTCTTTCTTTCTTTTCTTTCTTTCTTTCCTGGATAGAATTACTAGATTGGTCACTCAGAAATGTTATACACAGAGAACTGTATAGTCATAGAGGAGTCTGTCAATCATTCCAGGCATCCACATAGTCACAGTGTGGGATTCATCAGATCGAGAGCTCCCTGGTTCTGAGCTCTGCATTTCTTGTGATTGCAGACTGAGTTTTTTTGCATCGCCTTTTTGGCAGGGCCGGCGATCTGCTGACTCCTACCGAATCTATCTCTCACCTAAAGCTTGCCTGCATTAACTGGTACCATGCCCGGGCTCTCCCATTTGGCACTTGGGCAGGATGTTAGGCCTCTCGCTTCCACTCATTTTCATGTCATGAGCCCTGGCCTATCATTTCAGCCTGTTGGAGACCTCTGGGAATTCTGATTTTATTATCCAATTTCTTGGCTCTCCCGTCTAACTCTATAATACTTAAAAGCATAATAAGCACATGTCTTTTGTCTTTTTCCAAATAGTTTATAAAAACGTCGAATGAGGCAAGGCCAAATTCAAAGCCCTGAGGCATGTTACTTCTTTCAAGTTGACAACAATGATTTAATCAACACTCTGCATAAGGATTGCTCAACCCATGATGAATCAACTCTTACTTTTATTTCTCCATCCTATCTACAAGCATATTATGAAAGACTGGAATGTTCGGCTGAACGGAAGCTATACAGAATAATACCACTCAGTTATGCTCCTAGGACATAAGAGACATCTTTTGCAATCAGGTACATACACCTGTCAGGAAATTCTCTTCCAAATTCTCGGATATGGCAAGCCTTGGTGTCTTCTATATTGTTTTTATACAGAGACATGGATATCCTTTAACTCCTAGATTTTATTGAGTCCCTTCCAGTATTTTCTCAGTAATGGATGATTCCAGTAGCCTTTATGTTGGTCTATGAGCTGCCAAGCCCTTCCACTTCCTTGCCTCCATGGCTTACGGGAATTTCCTCTTGGGAGAAGAGATGATTGTCCCAGCTTGTGAGGATTACCGGTTGTGCAGGGGGTGGGAACAAGTCACAGGACTCCTTGTTGAAGGGATTCTCCTCGAGAGGCCTATGTGTTCCTCATGCTTTTCTCCTTGGTCCATTTTATTTACATTTGCAGTTTCCCCAACTCTCCTTCATCATCAGACTTTAGGGAAATCAAAACTCCCTTGTTCACAGGAAAAGACTGGGGCTCTGTGAACTGCAATTTCCTATTGGTCCATGGGGTTTTCGTTTGATGAAGGATTGGATGCTCCCGGACCCGGGTGATGCTGTAGGGGTAGAGTTTCACTTTACAAGTTCTTAGAAAGTCTGTGAACTTGGACAAGCAGAAGAGAAAGAGAGTCAGGCAGAATTTAATGTGGTAGCCAGTCTTCTAGATAGCTCTCCATGATCTCTGTCTTCCAATATTCACATTCTTGTGTAATCTCCCCCTATGGTGTACCAAGGTAGACCAGTAGACTGCAGCTGAGTGATAGCATGTGACCTCTAAGGTGAGGATAGAGAAGTCATTGCAGTTTTCATCTTGGCCACTCTATCTCGTTCTTTGACCAATCACTCTAGGGAAACCCAGCGGCCATGCTGTGAGCAGCCTACAAAGAGATGTGTGTGAAGAGGAGCTGAGACCTCTCACCACGAGCCAGCGAGGAACTGAGTTCTCTTGCCAGGAGTTAGGTGAGAGAATAGTATGTGATATCCTCCAGGCCTACTCAAGCCTTCAGATGACCGCAGCCCCAGCCAATATCTTGACCGCAACCTATGGGAGATTCTGACCAGAGGCACCCATCAAGACACTCGGGGTTCCTGATCCCCAGAAACTAAATGAGATCATATATTTTGAGGGTTTTGAGCTGGTAAACCTTGAGGTAATTCGTCATGCAGCAGTAGGAAGCTTACACACGAGGAGCTGCTGAATGAGATGACTGGGATTCCTTCAAGGAAGTGAATAAAACATGAAATATATTAAACAGTGGAAGACCAGTTAGTGAATTTCTAGGGTCATAACGCTGGAAGGTGTTGTTACCAAATTCACATAGGTTTGCCTTCTGCCATTTTTTAAAATGTCAAAATAATACTTGTTCTTTGTTACACACACACACACACACACACACACACACACACAGAGATATAAAAAAAAGTTTAAGTAACTTTTCCATCCTTCTTATCTTACTCCTCAGAAGCAACTGCTGGGATCAGTTTGGCTTGTATCCTTCCAGATCTTCTGCTTCCCATCAATTATTATCACACATACACTAATAAAACCTGATTTGTGTGTGTGTGTGTGTGTTTGTTTTTTTTTAAGATTTTATTTATTTATTTGACAGAGAGAGAGACAGCCAGCGAGAGAGGGAACACAAGCAGGGGGCATGGGAGAAGAAGCAGCAGGCTCCCAGTGGAGAAGCCCAATGCGGGGCTCAATCCCAGGACTCCGGGATCACGCCCTGAGCCGAAGGCAGATGTTTAACGACTGAGCCACCCAGGCGCCCCAAGGGGGGTGTGTGTGTTCTATTTGACAAAGGTCTTTATCATTTGCCAAAACATCGTGGCTTCTTCCTATGCCAGCAGACTTGACTCCAGTGTAATTGCTCTGAAAGGTACATGACATTCTGTAGTATAGTGTTCTATAATTTAGTTAAATATGATTCATCTGTTAATAATTGATAATGTTTTATTGATTAATGTGGCTTTTTTTGCCATTACACACAATCCACGGTAAATATCTTGGAGCACATGTACACATATTGTTTGGAGATGAACTTCTAGAAGTGGAATTGAGGGTTAAAAGGGGTGTAGATTTAAGATTTTGATAGATGACGCCTAATTGCCTTCCATAAATGTTCTTATTTCTTTTCCCACTAACATGTTCTCTCATCCTAATACCAGATAGTAATAATTTTAAAAATATCTGCTTATCTGATGAGCAAAAATCTGCCAGTTGTTTACATTGGCATATTTCTGATTTCTGCTAAGAAATGCACAATCATTTGAGCCGTTCTGTTCTATGTCATCTTTCTGGCTGCCTTCAAGGCTTGTCTCCATCTTGGTTTTTAGTGATTTGATTATGACGTGTCTGGGCATAAGTTTTCTAAAAATATTTTTAAAATTTTATATATTTATATTTATTTTATATATTTAGCCATTATTTTTTCCAGTATTTTTTTTTTTCCTGCCCTGCATTCTTTCTCCTCCTCTGGGACTCAAACGACACAAAGGTTAGGACATTTTGGTGGAGTCTCCCTGGTTCCTGAGCCTCTGTTCCTCTTTTTTTCAATTTTTCTCTGTTGTTTAGACAGACTAATTTCTTTTGGCATATCCAATAGGCTTTAGCATTTTGGTTATTGTATGTTTTAATTCTAAAATTTACATTTGGATATCCTTTGTACTTTTTATTTCCCCGCTTAGACTTTCTAGCTTTCCATTCGTTTCAGGCGTGTTCTTCTCCTTTCGTTCTTGGAATATTTCATAGGAGCTGCTTTAAGGTCTTTGTCAGAAAATGCCAACATCTGCATCATTTCAGTGCTACATCTGTTGATTGTCTGTTGTCATGTGAGCTGAGACTTGAAGGTTCTTCCTATGCTGAGAGTGGTAGGCAGAATAAAGTTTCCCTCAAAGATGTCCTTGTTCTAATTCCCGGAAACCGTGAATACATTACATTATGTGGCTGAAGGAATTAAGGTTGCAGACACAATTAAAATTGCTTATCAGCTGACCTTGAGATGGGAAGGTTTATAGGCGGGCCAAATAGAATCACAAACATCTGTAAAAGCAGAGACTATTTCCTGGCTATGGTCAGAAAGGGAGACGACAATGGAAGGAGGGTCGGAAGAACGCTCGGTCACCTGCTTTGAAGATGGAGCAAGGGGTCCATGAGTCAAGGAATGTGGGCAGCCTCTCAGAGCTGGAAAAGGCAAGGAAACAATTCTCCCACAGAGCCTCCAAAAGGAGCCAGCCCTGCCCACACCTGGAACTTAGCCCAGTGAGACTGATTTTGGACTTCTGACTTAACAGAACTTTAAAATTAAAAAAAAAAAAAAAGTATATTGTTTTAATCCTCTAAATTCGTGGACATTTGTTTTAGCAGCAGTTGAAAACTAATACCCTGAGTCACGTTGGATTGTACCTTGGATTTTGAATAATACGCTAGGAGACCCTGGGTTTTGTTTCCATGTTATGTGAAGGTCGGTATTTGTGTTTTAACAGGCAGTCAACCCAGATGGACTCGGGCTGAAGGATCTGCCAGCCTTCTGTGGGATGTAGTTTCTATGTCGGTTTTGTTTTCAGAATCTTCAGCGCTAACTCAGATTTTCCCCAGGCGGGCGTGCCCCTGTGGGCGTGGGGGTGGGAGGTGGGCGTCACCCTGGGACCTGGGTGGTGATCTAGCCCCTGGGTCCGTTCTCAGAGTCTTTGCTGTGCTGTTTAGGAGCAGATCCGTGCATGCATAGCACAGGGTTGAGCCCAGGAGTTTCTAAACAGCCTCATGGGGCCACTTGCCCAAGTTCCTCCCTGTTTGCCATCTCCCCATCACTTTCTAGCGCTCTGGCTCCCCGTGACCATCCTCTGGACAGAGAACTCGCGCTCTATTTACCCTACTGTGCTGTGTACTTCCTATGAATGCGTCCACCTTCAGGGCTGGGTGGTGGGAAACAGAGAAGAAAGGAACGGAAAAACAGCCCCTGCAAGCAGAGAGGAAGGGTCCCCTGGGGCCCCCCTGCCGCACCTCTCACAGCAACCTCTCTGATCGCCTGGGGACCTGCACACACGTGAGAGAGAACGGGAAAAGAAGGAAAAAGAACAGCCCCCCCACCCCCCGCAGTGAACCGCACTTTGAGCCAGAACTAGAGGGAGCTCTTTTTTATCCGCATAGGGTGTTCACTTCCAAATTTGGGGCTGCCCCAAATCCAGACGGGGGATACAGTCAAAAAACGAGTGGGAAACTCACTGCTGGTTCCGTGGCACTTGAATTTCTGGTCTTCCTCCCCGGTCCGCCTGCTGCCATTTACTTCCCAGGGCCTCCAACAGCCGCTCCACGTGTTCTGCTCGGGTTTTATAGCTGTGCTGCGTGGGGGAGACAGGCTGGAATGTGTTTACCCCATTTCATCAAGACCTCGACCCCAGCCTGTCTCCCCTGGATTTCTGCTGACACTCACACTTTCCCTCGGGGTCCTGGTCCCACCACAGCTCCCCTTCCCTTGCTGCCCCGAAAGGAGAACGAGCCACCGGCAGACGGAAATCGATCCCGGCGAAGCCACGTTCTCTGTGAGCTCGGCTCACCTGTTCTTGCCTGCTCTGTGGTCTAAGACCTGTACTGGAAGGCACACACGCAAGTCAAACTCCGTCTAGATATCTATCTATAGAGAGATCCAGACAGACGGCTATGGCCGTGTGTGATGAGCGATAGAAGGATCTGTTGAGAGTGACTGACTCCTTCCTATGAAATACCTTAAGGTTTTAGGGCACTCCCTGCAACAAACTCTTGTCCTTCTAGCATAAACTAGCTCCTTCTCACTGAAATCAGGTGACAAGCTTTAGACATTGTGGCTGAGTGTGAATGTGCCTCCCTGCCCCTGGGGAGGCATCATAAGAGGGTCCTTGTGCTCATTTGGGAAGGTTTGCAGTTCAGCTATCCTATGACAACAGGAGTGGCTCATCTTGCCTCCGTACTCTGAGAAATGCGGCCACTGTCCACACGTACTTGACACACACGCTTGTCCCTTGTTTGCTCAATATGGCAGCTCCGTCCTCTGACCTGAGCCATGTATTGTCCAGCCATCTGCCTCTGTTTTCTGCCCTTTTGTTTGTGATTGGACTGTGGCAAAATAACGGGTTTTTAAAGTCCTTTGAGCAGGAAAAATAACTTCAGAACTAAAAACAGATGACTCTGATTAGGCAGAAGGCAACGGGGCAGGATACTGCCGTGCTACCAGGAAACACGCCTGCTCGATCATCTCTCGTCCACTCAGCTTGCAGGCTGGGTTTACCTACAAGAAATCACCTGAGGCTCTTGTCAAAAAACAGGTTCTCAGTGCGTGGCTCTGGGGTGGGGAGCGAGCGCGGGCATTTATAATACTCTCACCTGGAATGCAGATGCCCATGGCTGGGTCTGCCCAAGTGCATCCATTTGCATTTGAAGAGCTTTACCGCAATGGGTGTGGTAACAAAAAGCAGCACACCTGGGAATGTCGCACAGACTGAGAAATGTTACGAAGTTCTCTGGTCACGGTCTCAGGTCGGGCTCTCTGGGGGGCAGGAGACCCAGATTGCACGCAGGAGTGTTTTGCGGAGTGCTCTTGAGACCTGAGCCTGTGCCAGACGCAGGGGAGCCAGGGGGGCCGTCCAGGAGGCTCTGTTAACCACCCTTCCCCCCCCCCCAGAGCTCCGAAGCACGGATGCTGCATTCCAGCTGTCCTGAGTTCAAGGGAAGGAGCCCAGGCCTTTATAATGCAAACCTGACCAGTCCTTGGATGCTGGCTGCCCCAGGAAGGGGGTGTCACCTTGCGTAAGGTGACTTTCCAGCTGAGCCCCTTCCTGCCCAGGGCTGCCGGCTGAGGCTCTTTGCAGGCAGTACCAGGGGCAGCTGAAGGACCCTCTGGGCAGCGTGTCACGTGGCACACCCAGGCCGGGACCCTGCTCTCCAGTTCCTCTTCCACCAGTGAGCCACTTTAGACCCCTGCTCTTCATTTCCATGCTGAAATCAACACCCTCGACCACAGTCCCTTTTTCGTACCTTGGTCTGCAAAGCCAACTGTGGTTGGCAGTGAGAATCAGTTTGAGCCTCCAGGCGATGGGATAGCTTGCGTTTTTAAGAATCTCTAGCCTAGATTTTTCAACACTGGAAGGATTTCACTTAACATTTCCTCATAGATTCCTGCTATATCAGAGGTCCTGATGCCATAAGAAAATCTGTCTCATGGCAGAGGGAGGGAGTCGAGGCCTAAAAAGACAAGGAATCTCTCGCAGAAAACCAAGACCCCGAGGTCTCTGCAGGCCGAACTGAAAGAAGGCTCAGGACTGAAAGCCCACATGTAGAGAAGAAAAGCAGGAAGAGCCTAGAACAGGCTGTTTAATGATTTAATCCTGTGCCCCACTGATTGCGTAATGTGAACTTTAACCTCCTGTTAAATATAGTTTGCACTGAGAGTCCTTCACACTCTAGTAAAAATAGCTGCATGCTTGAATGGCTCATACGCTTGATGACTGCAGGGAAAAAGGCTGGGAAATCTGGGCGAGAGGAAGGGAGAAGGACCCTAAAGGCCTGGGCTGCGCTATCCACAGCCAGCTTGCCCATCTGAATGTTCCCGACAGCAATGGCAGAGAGCTGTCCAATCAAACTGAAAACGGGAGGTAGCTGGACGGTGGCCTGGCAGTTCCCTGAGCAAGGGGCTGCAGCAAAGCCCACCATCGCCCCCACGCAGCACACTCCTTGCCTGTCTCCACCAACAGAGCTGGGCTGTGATGCTGGGGGGACAAAGCTTCCTGCCTGGGATTCCTGTAGCCAGAACACTGGGTTCCAGAACCTGGTTCTTGGGTGGGAGAAATGGGGGCCTAAAGCATGTGGGTAATGGAAAAGATCTCGAAAGTAGGGCCTGGGCGGGAGCCCCACACAAGGATAGGCAGACATAAGGATACAAGGCCACACACACCCCACAACAGAGGAGAGGCAGCCCCCTTGGCCCGGGTGAGAGGTTCCCCTTCTGTGCCCCCGCTGGACACTGGCTGATGCCCAACAGTGGTCGGGGCAGGGGGTCAGCCGAGGCTCAAGTGTCCAGGAGGAAAGAGCTCTGGTTCTTCCTTTCTTCCTTTCTTCCTCCCTTCCTCCCTTCCTCCCTTCCTCCCTTCCTCTCTCCCTCTCTCTCTCTCTCTCTCTCTCTCTCACTTCCTTCAGCTTGTGAAGTGCAAGGGGAAGAAAGAAAACCCAAGCCTGGAGTACAGCTTGTGCTTTTGTGACTAGGGTGTCTTCAAGAACCCAAGGCAGCAATTACTGCTAGGTACGGACTCCAGCTCCATGCCCTGCCTCCCATGGCACCAGAATTGACCATATGCGGTGTGTTCAGACATGAGCATGGAAATGGCATCTGCTGTCCCCGGGAGGGACCGTGTTGAATTATTCGTACATCCACCGGCACATCTTATAAGGGCTGGGTTGGCAGAGAATCACCTCATACAGGTCGAACGGTCATGAGGTGTGTCTGACAGGGAGGAGAGATGTGACTTCCCCAAGCCAGTTTTGTCCTGCCTTCACCCTACCCCCTAAAAAGAGTCTCCTGCTAGCTTCATGCTCACAAACAGAAAACCTATACAAACAGAAGGTACATGGAAACTTCCCAACCTGAACAAAGCAATGCAAATCATTGAGTGGATAGAACCACATCCTGGGGGATTAAGTGTGCCCAGCTATTGATTTGCATAGATTTTTTTTTTCCCAGCAAGAAAGGAGAGAGAGCAGAAGGCAAGAAACAGTTCAGATACGCTGATCCCATACCCAACGCCTTTCACACCGATGGGGCCCCCGAAACTATCCTCGAGTCTGTGTCCTTTCACTGGATGACTTCCGACTTCTTCTTTGCTCCTGCCATCTCTAAACGTAGAAAGGAAAGAAGAGTTAAATGTAACGAGGAACTACTATATGCTTTATATGCTAATCTAATTTAATGCTTACAGCCCCTCAACGCGATAGGATTTTTTTGTTTTCTGAAATACGTGAGGGAAACTCAAAGAGAGCAGGTAGTCCACGCGTTGGCGTTGGGTATTTTTAGCTCAAGTCAGACACCAAAACCTTGTTCTGCGGTGCTTCTCAACCCTACCTGCATACACACACACACACACACAACACTGCCAAAGGAATCTTGGGAAGGGCCAATGCATGGGCCTCACTCGGGGTCCGATCACTCAGCACCTCTGGGGGCCCAGCCCAACATTGGTACTTTAAAATATCAGAGTGATTCTAACGCATCTGGGGTTGAGAACCACTGGGCTACACCACACTCTTTCCCATTATAGTACCACCCCTTGCTTCCTGCCTTCCCCCCCGCCCCCACTTTCTCTGGCCTTTCAGAAATGCCCCAATCCTGCCAGCTTCTCCACGGAGGGTCCAACCAACAAATGAGAACAACGTTTGAAAGCCTACAGATCACTCCTTTCATAACAAAAGTGTGCGGGACATAACTCACCGGGTGGTCGTGGTTCGCTGCCCATCACCATGACTGACGAACATTACCTGAATCACACAGTAAGCGACGTGGTGATGGACAGAGACGTTGGCTAATGGTCTTGCTGTGATTACAAGAGGTAGGAGGGAAAGCACCACGTTTAGAGCCATAAACATGGGGATTTCCATTTCGGTCTGCCTGCCAGCTAGCTTCGAGAGATGAGGAAAGTTCCTTTGACCACCTGGACCTCAATTTCTTACTTGTAGGAAGGACGCAGGGGTGGGATTTGATCATATTGGAACTTCCTTCCATTACCTACCACGTGGGTCATGACGTTGCTACTCTCTCAAAACCTTGCGATGTCCAGCCATAAAGTGGCTGTGTCATTTCACCAGTGAGTTTACCTTAAATGCGATTGTGTCTTTATAAAAGAAAATGTTCTGAAAACACAAAAGGCTGTTTTTCCTCGATAAAAATTAGGTCAAGCTCTCTGTCCTATCCCCTTCTGAAGAACAAATTTAGAGAGTCTACTGCTGATACCTGGGCGTTATTTCAGTGACATGGTTCTTTCAGTGACACGGGTGACCTTGACTTTTAATTATTCAGGAGTGGCAAGTACAGAACCCGAAGTGGGTTGTTGACACAAGATGCTCGGAAAGACGGTAACCCTCCCCTCTTTCCCAGATCAGAATGTCGTAATTCGGTTTTGGCGTAAGTATGAAGGGCACATTCATTTTGGAGAAAATGAATTTAGTCCGATGATACAATTCTGTTATTTAGACATTATTCAGACCGGCTGACAAAGAATATCAGAGGGAATCTCGGGGAGGCTCTTACTGGTTTGGGCTTGTACAGCGTACACACCAAGAGGCCCCTGTGCCCGCGCGGAAGCTGCGGGTTTACTGAAGGGCTCACTTCCGGTCTAGGAGCAGAGGCGGCCGATGGCGCCGGGAGCAGCAGGTGCACCGTGAGGGAGCAGCCCGAGCACGCTGGGCTGGGAGGCAAAGCCAGCCACGCTCTGCGCTGTGCCTAGTCCTGTCTGGGGACCCAAAGCAGGAGCCCTGGCTTGGGGATATTGATTGTTCTGTGATTACCAGCGGAGGTCGGAGGAGTCAGGGGTCTGGGCACGGGGACGGGGGTGGGATGTCCCGGAGGAGGCGTCGGAAGGGCGGGAGGAGAGAGCAGGCCAGGGAAGCAGCCCATTCCTGATGCAGCCGGAGAGGCTGTACCGTACGCTGGTGCAGGTTTTCTGTGGGAAAATGTCCAGTGGCAAGCAAGCAAACAAAGCAACTCTTCCATCCTCACCAAAGGGGATTCTTACTTAATTCCACCAAGAGGGAGTGAATCAGCATCTAGTCCTGGCGAGAGCAGGTTCTTTTCCGCCTCCCATAGCAGGTGGCGAGGGACTAGTAAGAGCCATTCTTCTCTGGAAAGATGTATTTACTTCATAAAATAGCACAATGGAGAAGGCTTTCTTACAGTTTGGCTGGGGCATGATGGGTGGTCAAGACCAGTGGTCATGCCCACCTGCGAACTTTTGGAGGAACCTCAGAGATGAAGGGGGGCTAGACTCCCGTCCCCTTGGGAGCCAAGCCAGTTATGGCTTTTCTCTCCTTTCTTTTTTAATACGGGACACTACCTGGGAAGATGGCCTCTGGAGACCCAGGGCCAAAGCCTTAACATTCCAACGAGTCATCGCAACAAGAACAAATTCCTCAGAAGTTGACAGGTACAGCCTGTGGCAATAGTATGTTCCGGCCCAAGCTACTTACCGGCCTGAACCCCCAGCTCCTGGCTAGGCACAGGTGTTTACCAAGTGCCACTTCTGTCTCAGGGAAGCTTTGTGCCGCATTACATTTCCATCTCAATAGTCTGGCGGTTTGAGATTTGTCGCCCCCCCAACCCCCCAACTATATAATAAGGACAGGTCCACGGAGATCAGATTTCCACCCATAGGCTGTGCTTTCATTCCTTCTGACTGAACGTTCCCTGTACTTTCCTAGCCGGTGACAATCCTATCATAGTCTCAGTCCCCTTCCTGAACTTTCACATCTCAGCCCCCAGCTCCGTGAGATCAGGACGGCGCTTCTGTTCTGTCAAGAGTGAGGCCATAGATTTTTCTGTCTCAGAGAAAATGGCTTTGAGGCTAACTGGGGCTTTTTAATTATTTGGGGTTAGCTCGGCCTGGATGCAGGTGTGTCTCATTTTTTGCATAATGTATTCCTGGGAATGAGAGAGGACGACCTCAAAGTTCAATCCACTCTTTTAGTGGAGAAAGAAAAGCAAAAAATACATTGGCAATTGCCCCAATGTATCTGAACGGTGTGGAGTTTTGTAAGCGCTGCACTTCTTTAATGGGTGACGAGGTCACACGTGGCTACTGTTGGACTTTGCTCCAATCACAGGCCTTCTGCATAAGGTTTCTTTTTCCCCATGAGCTTTTCCAGTTGTTCCTTTGTTGTTCCGTCCCATGTAGGAAGAGCCAGACTCCCCGCTAGTTTTCTGTGTTCATTAACTTTCCTCCTACCCGGGCTCACGGAGCTGGCTTTTGCCCTTGTCCCCGTGGGTCGGACTGCTGAGAAGCCTGTGGCAGGAAGGGCTAGGGCTCAGAGCTGGGCTGACACGGCATCCTGCTGGTTTGTGGTGGTTTGGCCAAGCCCAGCAGGACAGCTCTGGCGGTATGAAATGGGGTTGGTGTGGGTGTCATGTTTGTCTTAAGGAGGAAGGGGAATGGGATTTATTTTTGTCACGACTCATGGTTCTTCACAGCTTTCTCTCAGCAGATGATTTCTGAGTTTCGACAATTTTCAGGGATCTCAGTTATGTAAACCTCCTTGGAGAAGAGACCCATCTTTAGAGGATGACCAATGGGGGCGGTTGCTCTTGGACCCACTTCTCTGGGGATGGTGGCAACTGAGCGATGAGGAGGGGCAGTGCTGGTGATCACATTCACCTCGCCATTCTTGTCAGGTGTGCCTTCCCTTCTAACTAACTCCCAGCACATTCCCTGTGGCCTGTTGGCCATCCTCCTTACATCGCCCCTACCACCTCAGCGTTGCATTGAATGTTGTGGGTACCATTGACCAAAGCTGACCTCAATGTCCATTTAAGCCAGAGTTTGATTGTATTGGGCTATTATGAGACTAGGAAGCATGGGTCCTGCCCACGGTCATTAACCTTGACCTGAGCTCCATTAGAGATTGCTCGTAAATGTTATCGTTCTCCAGAATGAGGTCCTCCAAATTTCTCTCATGCTATATACTCCTTGGGCTATTTCATCTATTCCCGTGAATCTAATTTTCATCTAAGTGCGGAAGGTCTTCTAAATCTATGTTTCAAATTTCTTCCAGACAACTACCTACCCCTTCTCACCTCCACGTGGGGGCCTTACATTTGCCTTGACTTTAACATACCTGACATTGAACTCATTCTCTTCCCCCAGCCGGCGTTTTCTTCTGTGGTGCTTCTCCTAGTCGGCTGTGTCATCATCAGAGACATAGAAACCCAAGAGAAAAATGTGGTTGTCAGCCCGAAACTTCAACCCCTCCGCTGCACCATCCCTCCTTCGTGTCCCTGCGCACGCCAAGCAGCCTCCGTGGTTTTCCATCTCCTGCAGAACGGAGTTGAAACCTTCTCGTATAGCACCATAGACCCTTGTCCTCAAGTCCCTGCCTCTGTACATGTGATCCTTGAACTTGCTTCAGCCCCGTGTCTCTTCTGGCAGCTTTCCGAATTAGCTGCTCTTTCTTTTTTCTTTTCTTTTTTTTTTTGGTGTGCGTATGCGCTGAGCCTGTATATACGGTTTTGTCAGGTTTTGTAAACGCCAGGAACACCCTTCATTCCCTTCTTCTCTAGCTAATTCCTATTGCTTCTTTAAGTCTGCTCGGGTGTGGTCTCCAGAATTCCTTTTCTCCATGACAATACCCCACTGTGGGAATTGGTAGGTATTAAATTCTGGTAGGGGCTTAGCACTGCAAATATATATATGTCATCTTCTTTCTAATTTTTTCAGCGGCCCTGTAAAGAAGGTACTATTGCCCTGGTGTAATGATCGAGAAACTGGGCTTGCAAAGGTAAAGAAATCAGAGAGCTGGTTCGAAATGGGAATTCTCAGGCTCCACCCCTGGCCAAGAGAATCGGAAGCTCCAGGGGCAGGACCCGGCACTCAGTGCTGAGTCCTTAGGTGATTTCTTTTTTAATTTAATTTAATTTTATTTAAAATTTATAGTGTATTATTTATAGTGTATTATTAGTTTCAAGGGTCGAGTTCAGTGATTTATCAGTTGCATATAACCCCCAGTGCTCATTCCATCACGTGCCCTTCTTCATGCCCATCACCCAAAACCAAAGACAGCCTACAGAATGGGAGAAGATACTGGCAAGAGTCCTCGGGTGATGCTGAGGCACGTGCAGTTTCAGAAGCGATCGCATGGTTGATGAGGAGCTATTCTGGAGAGTTTGGCCCAAGGGAAAGCACCTTTCTCTCTCAAGAGCTTGAAAGCCGACTCAATGCCACTCAAAGACAGTCAAGATACAATCTGAAGAGGGAAATTAAGCAGTGAAGGAATTAGAGCACCAGGATTCGGTAGGCCCAGGCAAGTTAGCATTAAACCTACTGCTGGGGTTTCGGAAAATCCTCTCTGAGACCAAGACTACAGACAAATGTGATCTTGCTTGGCAAACACTGTAGTCTTAAAGGACCCCTGGGAAAGGAGTGAACCGGGGGTAGATTGTCCCAAGTGGACATTACCTTTCTTTCAGCCACCCACAGTTCCTCCTGGGCTAGCAAATGCCACCCCCCCAACAGGACTGGAGTGAGGTCCAGCGAGACTTTGGGGGATAGGTCAGGGGAGTACTTACTCTTTGTTGGGAGTCTCTTGAAGTTGAAAGTCTTTCAGCCCCAAAGGCATGCACGTGTCTCTAAAGGTGAAATTACAGGTAAACAAGGGCCATTTGGGGAGTAGGAATCCCCAACTGGAAAAGACTGCCAGATAGGTCAACTTGGAGATTGGTCTCTGGTTGTGGCCGAAGAAGTGGCTACGAGCCTATTCCAGACTACATATGGGGCGTCGTTATCTGTCATCACGGCTCTAAAAGGCAAGATATAGAACTGGCGCCCGTTAAGCACCATTTTACAGGTATAGATACTGATATTAGAGAGCTAAAGCAATTTATCCCAGCCTACACTCTGGGGCAGTGAAGGGGTCTTGGCAGAGTGCACAGAGTAAAATAGAAGGGAAAAAAAAACTATTTCCCCCCACTAAACTCTAACAGACTCAGAGTCGACCCCAAATTTAGCATCTCCTTCCATCATGAATGTGAGCCCCAAAGCACAAAGTCATGGCCGTACCTGCCTCTGGGTCAGTAACGGGGATTGCAGATCATTCCCTATCATGTTCCGGTTGTTGTGGGTATCCGGAAATATCCTCTATGCTCACCAGTACATCAAAATGTGGGCATTTACTAAGCTCGCCTCTTGATCTTGTTACTTAAGGTACTAACAAAGAGGCAAAGATATTACTGCAAATTTGCTTTTAAAAATTCTGAAATATTTAAAATAATTTCAATTATAGTCCAGTAAAATTTGTTTCCTCGGTCGTCTTCTGGATTGCTTGCATGAGAAAGACCTCACATGGGGAAACAGCTCTTGGGCTTTACCAGATTCATGATGTTAAAAAAAAAAAAAGGAAAATAATAAAGGGAAGAGCCCCATGAGAGGTGGGGCCGGAAGTCATACCCAGCTACACTAATTCCAACGATCATCTTCTTTTCATACTACCTCCCACCTTGGTCCATGTTGGCCCAAGGCTGGCAGTAAATTGGTGATACTCTTTGGCAATACTCAGAGCCATAGCCAGCACAGAAGTCGTGAGGCCATTAGGCACAAGGGAGAATGGCTGCGGATATGGGGTGACTGTGCTGGTTTAAGTCACACGATGGGTGAGTCCTCCAGATGCATCCAGCTTTGGTGGTTTGAGAATAAATCTATAAGCTCCTTCTCTTATTACCTCTGATGGGGGAATTGCAAAATCACTGCCGACATTTGTAATATTTATGGAGTGCCAATAATGTGTTGGTTTCCATCCTGATGCCTTAGGAGAAATTCAGTAAATATTTATGTTGCGTTGCAATGCAGAGACATCGTGATAGGCATGGGACTAAAGGAAGAAAGGTATGGAGTTTATACTTCAGGGGGACACAATCCAATCAGAGTATAGGCAAAACTTGTATTTAGGCCATGGCACCGTATATAGCTTGGGATAAATCAATGTGGCTGTAGAAGTTAGGGGTGGGAGAGGCTCATTCTGACAGCATGGGATGGGGAAGCCTAAGGAAGAGAAGGGATTGGTTAGAAACATGAAGGGTAAACAGAGCAGGTGGACTTGGAGGGTGGGGGAGAGCTGTGGCCTAATAGGAAAAGGTTAAGTGTTTTAGTAATAATCATGGTTCAATACAGAAAGGTAAAACTCTTTGCAATGGCTTACAAATCCCAATGCAGTCTGGAGCCCATGACCTCTCCCACCTCTTCTCCTGCTTTCTCCCCTTTGCCCAGCCTTATTTAGCTGCACTGGCCTCCCCTTGATGTCCTTTGCACTCCAGGCCTGCTCCTGCCCCAGGGCCTTTGCATTTACCATTCCTTCTGCCTAAATTGCTCTTCCTGTAGATATCTTGGATGCCCACTCCCCCATCTTTTTTTATGTTTGTGAACAGATGTCACGTTCAGAGCAAGGCTTTTGATGACCCTACTTAAAATTGCACCCTCTCTCCCCACCGTGGCACACCACCCCATTCCCTGCTTTAATTTTCTCTAAAATCTTTATTATCACTGACATACTATACCAGTGGTTCTTAAACCTTAGTAGTGACTGCAATCACCTGGAAGGCTTGTTGAAACTGCTGCGCCCCCTCCCCAGGTCTCTGATTCAGTAGGTCTGGGGTGGGGCCTGACAATGTGCATTTCTAACAAGTTCCCACATGCTGCTGTGGTCTGGAGAACCTGGGAACGAGTGCACTATAAATCTTACTTATTTATCACCGATCTCCACTAGAATGTAAGTTGCTTACAGCAGCAATTCTTGCCTGTTTTGTTCATTGCTGGATCTCGGTGCCAGAACAGTGGCTAGAACACTCACACATGTTTATTTGTCAAGTAGACAAGCGAACGTGGCTTCAGTATAGGGCATGCGTCGGGATGCTGGGATGTGTGCAGTAGGAGTCAGTTTGAAAAAGGAAAGTTCGGGCCATATCCTTCACATATCGTTATAGCAATAACACTTTATTATTATGAGTATAATACTTATTGCAACACAACCATCGTTTATTGAGTGTTTGCGCGAGGCCGGGCCATATAACAATGAGACTCAGAGAGACTCTTATGACTCCAGTTTGCCTGAGATCACGTAGGATAGGTAGTAAATCAGTTGGAATTTGGATTTTAACTTAGGTCTCTCTGACTCCAAAAGGGTGGCCTGAAAGACTATGCCATGAAGCCACCTAATGATTGATCTTTTAAACTTTTTATTTGGAAATGATTCTAGATTTACAGAAGAAAGAGTGGCAAAGATGTTGTGGACTGTCCCCATGTAAACTTCACCTGGCTTCCTCTAGTGTTCTCTTGCATAAGCGTGGTATGTTTATCAAAACTAGGAAATTAAAGTTGGTACAATGCTATTAACCTACCTATAGACTTTATTCAGCTTCTACCCATTTTTCCATTATACTTTCTTCATCTGTTCCGGGATCCAATCCAAGGTCCCGTTGTCTAGCAATTTTTAAGGACTCGCTGTGGACAAGTTGGAACGTGGGGAATATGAGGTGCTGAAGATACCAAGATGGCCGACACTCCAAAATGGCAGGGCAGCCCTTGAGGTACGTACAGCAGGGACACAGGCTTCCCTAGATGAGGTCTTACTAGGACAGAGGGAAGCGCAGGGTGCTGTAAGGGCCAACAGAACACAGTTAGGCAACCTACTCTTTTTTTTTTTTAATTTAAATTCAATTTAATTAACATATACTGTATTATTAGTTTCAGAGATAGAATTTAGTGATTCCTCGTTTGCATACAACACCAAGTGCTCATTCCATCAAGTGCCCTCCTTAATGCTCGTTACCCACTGGGTGACAGGCAACCTACCCTTGGTGTTTGGGAAGGCTTCTTGGGAGAGTAGCCAGGAGGAACAACATGAGTAGATCTGCAAGGCGCTAAGAACCAGCAGAGGGAGAGGCCAGAGGGTGGTGGTGGTGGAGGGGAAGAAACAGAGAGCCTCGTCAGGAACCTCCGAGAACTGAGACATTACTCATTGTTCCCAGGAACTAACAAAGCCCAGGGGCTAACATGGTCAGGTGTATGTTTGAACTGGAATCTTCTGGCAGGAACATGTAGGTCAAGTTTATCTTTTGATGATTAACCTAATTATTTAACACCTCCAGTGTCATGTTGCTATACCTACGTATGGAAGGCAGGATAGCCCAGTGGTTAGTAGCATGGGCTCTGGAAGGAAACCGTTGAGTTTGGAATCTCACATGACTCCACCACTTTCTTGAAGGTTTCTTACTTTTCTGTGCCTTGTTTTTCCCATCTGCAAAATGGGGAAATACTTGTACTCATAGTGTTGAGAGGATTTAGTACAATGATGTCTGTAAGGCACTCAGCACCATGCCTGCACACAGTGAGAAGTCAGTGAATGTCAGCTAGTCATCAACTGTGCATCTAGTTTGCATCTTGCTTATATTTCTTAGACAAAATCTGCGATACCCGAATAATAGTTTCAAAGAGAGCTTTCATGTGTGAATATAGTGTCATTACAACTTTAGTGAATTGATTGTGCCCATTCTGTAGATAAAGAAAGTGAGACACAGCAGAGTTGGATGATAAAACTACGATCACCTTACAATCAAGTTTAAGAGCAAGTTTTTGGTTTAAATTCCCAGATTCTTTATGCTGCTACTGGGACATTGACCAAAGTCCACGCACGTTAAAGAACAGTTAAAAAATAATGAACTGTCTGTTCTCCAGCTCTTGTCCAGCAGATTAGCCTTTATCAGCAGTTTTGCCACATAAACTGTTTTATGAGTCTGCCTTCCCGTGGTGACACATCAGACTTGTGAACATTTAAGCAACTCACAAATGCAGATGGATTTCATTTGCTGAGGGACAAAGAGTCCCCAGAGTTGACAAATTGTTAGCTGTCATAAACACGGCTCACAGATTTGGGCACTGGAGATGGGTCATAGGGGTTGAACAGGCTGGTATCCATTCTCTATGTGACCTTGGGTGGCTTGCATAATGTTTAGGAGTCTCAGTATACGCATCTGTAAAATGGGGATTCTGATGTTGCCCTCCTAAGGCTGTAGGGAGGTATCAAAGACATATGCATTCGGATGGTGTTCTTCAAGCATGGGTTATCTTCTCCGACACCGTCCCTATCTTCCTTTCCGATGGTGATAGATGGTCCATCACAAAGGCCAGGGAATGGTATAGATGTGCAGAAAACAGAAGAAAATAAAATTTTACCAGTGATATTAAATGTCAGATAGAGAGAGACCTTCCAAATCCGTGTCTGGGTAGATAAGAAAACCAAGATGTGTGTTTCTCCCTTAAAAACTCTGAGAAGACAGAATCGTCCATTGGATACTGCAATTCTCGTTTTAACTACATTTGGGTTTTATTTGTGTTCATGGGGGCTAAAATTGTGATGGCAGGGGTGACTTCAAGTGTTCCCGGTGGTCTGATGTAGCCGTGGAGGGCAGTGACTGTTCAGTTGGGCAGGACAGGCCCCATCAAAGCATGAGTCCTGGGAACTGCAGAGCCGAGTCCTGTATCACCCACAGGTCGAACGTGTGTTCGACGTGATTCCAAATACATACAGATATAAAAAGAAACCGCTGGCAGCTATTGCAAGACAACCCATCACCAAACGCATCTCAAAGGCTCTTGTGCACACGCACCTGTGAGCTGTCCTACCTTCCAAGCTGAGCTCTCAGAGGGCCGCTTCCTAGAAACTGCTCTCTCCTTAGTGGCCTGCGTTTCCGTGGGGGACTCCCATTTCACCGAGAGGGTGGAGCCGAGAGGCACTGGCTGTGCCCCATCGTGACGAAGGTCCTGGTCATGGACACTTGAATAGAGGCCCCTGAGCAGGTTCACTCGCTGAGGGCACAGTGGCAGGAAGTGTCCAGGTCCTCGCTGTCACGGGGCCTCTCTAATGCTAGGATACACTGCTAATTTCAAGCACCCAGGGGAGAACGGGTCAGTGAGGAGGAGCCCACGCCAGCCAGCCAGCCCGTGCCCAGACATGCTATCTTGCTCTATAGACTCGGAGCTATCTGATGGTTCCTGCAGCCTGGCCAGCACGTCCAGCTATGCACTGGGGCCCGCAGGGGTTCAGGGCAATGTTTCACTCACGTCCAGGCCCTGGCTAGTCTTAACTCGCCTTTCCTCTAATACTGAAAATGAATTCCAGATCTGCACCCCCAACAATGGATAAATACCATCCCCGCACTGCACGGGCTTTATGCTGCCACCCACGTTCCGATTGTCATGAAAAGCCACGGCTTTTGGCTAATATATGCCAGTCACTGATAGCCAGAGTGCTCTCGTCTCTGTCCCAGACTTCTATTTCTCTGTATTGACCTTTTTTTTTTTTTTTAAAGATTTTATTTATTTGACAGAGAGAGAGACAGCCAGCGAGAGAGGGCACACAAGCAGGGGGAGTGGGAGAGGAAGAAGCAGGCTCATAGCGGAGGAGCCTGATGTGGGGCTCGATCCCATAACGCCGGGATCACGCCCGGAGCCAAAGGCAGACGCTTAACCGCTGTGCCACCCAGGCGCCCCTCTCTGTATTGACCTTGATAGCGGGAATGGGCATGGGGGGACCTGTATTCCCACTGTTTCTGTCTCCAGTCAACTAAAACCAACTGTCAAGTGATTTTGCCTCTTTCTGTCTCAGTTTCCAGATCCATTAAAAATGGAGATAATTATCCCTGTTCCACGTAGCTGCTAAGAATTTGATGAAGATGCAGTAGGATCACATACATTATAAGGACCGCTTAAAAATCGGAATAAAATAAATAATATTTACAAATGAAATAGTTATATAAGAATTTATATACTGTATTATATATTTTTATGTAAATATAATATTTATATAATATTTATAAATAAAAATGAAGGTGGTGGTACAGTCTTAATAGTAAAGCATAATTGCCGTGGATTCCACTGGGCAGAATTTGTGATACACGGAAGGGACAGCATAAAAGTTTACCTTTGCCCTGTAATGAAAAAAGGATGCATTCAATAATTGAACAACGCGAATAATACATGAGGGATATGTTTAACCTACATATGAGAACAATCGGGTTTCACAAAGTTAGCAGCAATCATCTGCAAATTAAAAATTCATGCCATCCCTCTGCGCTCTCCACAGCGAGTCACGGAATACCTTCCCTTGGCAACACTTAGCTGTTAAAATCAGAAACATGGGAAGGAACTTTGAGCTCGCCTGACCCAAAGTTCTCATTTTAAAAAGACAACAAGACTGCCGTCCGAGGATAAGTGCCATACACCTCTGAGCTCTCTCAGTCCACTGGAAAGCCAAACATTGAGCCCAAATCTCGCCTTGGCAGTCATTCCCTCCTGCCTCCTTTGTTGGCCTCATTAAAGACTAATTTTCCAGTTCCTAAGGAAAACAGTTTTGTCTTTGTTTTTTTTTTTTTTTTTTAAAGATTCTATTTATTTATTTGACAGAGAGAGACAGCCAGCGAGAGAGGGAACACAAGCAGGGGGAGTGGGAGAGAAGAAGCAGGCTCATAGCGGAGGAGCCTGATGTGGGGCTCGATTCCATAACGCCGGGATCACGCCCTGAGCCGAAGGCAGACGCTTAACCGCTGTGCCACCCAGGCTCCCCTTGTCTTTGTTTTTAAGTGGAAACTTAGGCAAAAGCACAGACTCACCAGCTTATGTGACACAAAACTTCGCTTTAGTATTGCTTCGTTTTCTTCTTCACCAGCCATGGACCCAGGTTGTGTGGAGGGCCTGAAGCTCTTTTGCTCGGGGGCATCAAAAAAAAAAGAAAGTCAAAATTATGAGTAAAAAATTGTTACAAATGCAAATGTTGATTTAGCTTGAGAGAAGACTCACAATGAATTTTAAACATTAAACCGACAGATAGCACACATATCAAAAAATAACATTTTTCTTAACTGCCTTCTTATTCATCTTATTGTTGCCTTTTCTTAATTGCACACCTTTAAAATCTTTTTCTTTTAAAAACATCTTTTGGCTGCAAACTCTTTCATGACCTCTTTGCTTGATTACAGTTTTGTGACATCATCATCTCAAGAGAGACGAGGACAGTAATACTTCCTTCCTTCCCGAAGCCTCTAAATGATTACTCAGAAACGGTTTATTATTGATACTTTACAAACTGTCCTTTTAGCTTCCCAACTTGTTATTGGTAATGCCATGTTAATGTTTAGGATTGGATTTAAACTTGAGAAAAGTTCTCTTGTTTCCGTCATATGTGAGGCGTTATAAAGATCCTTGCTTTGTTGTTCTGCTTGCAGTACGTGCCCTCTAAACATAGGAATTCTCATAAATCCTGCTTCTCACAATTGCTATTAAACATAACAGTAACGACAGGGGGTTCTTTTTTTGTAATTGTAGACACTGCAGTATCAGACACCTTCCTGATGAGAGAGGACTTCCAGTGTGATATGGTTGTGTAAAAATGAACATCCACTTTAACGGTTTTCCATATCTGATGTTGGGAAGAATTTTCCATATATTATCTCTGACCCCACCCATTTCAAACTTCATTGCTCCTCCACTCCTCTTCTACACCTGGTGGCAGAGCTACAGGGCATGCTCTTATCTCCATATGACCCCAGGCCCATTTCCGAACACAAAGATGGCGGACAAGTCAACACAAAGGGTGATAGGAGTGTTCTGGAAAGCCATTCCTTCTCTGGGATGCTGGCAGGAACAGAGGTATACATGAAAGTGACAGTGACCTACACCAGTATGTGCTCAAAAACCCAAACTAAACTTATCCTCCCTGACCTTCCCCTTAACTGGATTCCAAAGATCCCTCCACCGTCCCCCCACCTGAAGAGTTACGTGACAGAGTGGCACTCTGAGAAAAAGAAGCAGCATTATTCATCAGCTGCAATGCAAATGGATTGCTTTTGCAAATTTTGCAACATATGACCATGCAAACACATTGGCAAGCCCCTCCAGGGCCTTGAAAGGGGCCGATGCAAATGAGAGGCCCTGAAGGTTAAGCGGCATTGACGTTGTGGTGAAGGAGAGCTCTCTGCCGCACAGAAGAGAGAGAGTCATAGCTCTGAACACAACAGACAGGGTGTGGCACACGTCTACCAGGATGGAGGTGGGGGTGTTGTCTGGGCAAGCTGGCAAGCAAGGGGTGCCCCATGCCTGGTCAAGGGAGGGCCAACGGTTTCATCAGCACCGTCCGGCAGAGGAAGTGCAGTTGCTCACCCTGGAGCAGGTGCCCTGCTCCCTGGGCTCCTCGGGAGAGACCATCAGTTGCTGCTAACGGGGTGTGAGCATGTCATCTGTCCGCTGCAGCCCATCCATGAGCCACGCTATCCATCGAAAAGCAACCCTGTAATCCCTTGAAATGACATAATTAGAAACCAGTCACTCTGTTACAATTTAAACATGAGGTTTGAATCTAAATTTGGATGACTGCCTCATAACGAATATGCAGGCTCCGTCAACATCAGCTAATACAGGAGACAGTCTGGTGACCAGAGGAAGAAAGTCTCATTCAAGATAAACTTCTCAGGGAGGGTTCAGATCCCACACAAAGGGCTGCTGGCCCGGAGTCCCTTTACAATCTATCCCAATGATTTGTTTCACTATGAACTAGAAGAGAACTACAAAAATGGTTTAAAATATTCTGAAATTCTGATTTTTCACCAAGTCAGTCTGATTTTTAGCTCCAGGTTAAACTCAGGTCCTTTAAGACAGTGTGGCCCACCTTTGTCTCCTGTTTTCCAGACTTTCCTAACCTTCATTCTTGCTTGTCTGGACTATTGCAAACATCTCTAGTCTACCTTGTACGCTGTGGCCGTGTAGGGGCTCTAGAGATGGCCTTCCTTGCTCTCCCCCAGAAGCAATCTGTCCTCCAGTAGAACACTCAGCCCTTTGGTTGGTTCTGGTCTTCCAGCATTAAAGAAAGTCATCCTTCACTGTGGTGGTCTGTACGGGCTATGAGGTACATTTTGGGATAAGGACCAAGTCCTACCTTGGCACCCCCAGTCCCGTGCATGGTTAAGGAGCACAACTGGAGTCTGGTGCATATCAACGATGGTAGCGCTCTCGATACTCTTCCTAACGGTCCAAGTAATTGTTTTCTCCTTGCTGGCGGTTAGTTTAGGGGGGTAACCCACAGATGTGTCTCTGGTAATGGAAATGTGACTAGTATGACTGAGGAACTTCTGATCTTGAATTCTACTGAATGGAAGGGTGAACTGCCTGGGGCTCATCTATGGGACAGTGCAGGCCAGCGAACTCGGGCGACTCAGGTTTGGCAGGGGAAATACCAGGCAGCCAGGGTTTGGTCTCCCGTGGGATGCTGTCACGTCTGGCTGTGATGCCCAGGACTTCCGTTGCCATTCCAAAGCCCCGAGAGAAGCACACTGAGGACAGAGCTGACACTCTGAGGATGGCAGAGGGGCTGGAGAGAGCGTGAGCCATGGACTCAGGCAACTCTGGGCTGCCCTACCTGGGACTTCCTTACATGTGGGAAAGGACATTTTCCTCACTGTTGAAGCCATTTTGGGTAGGGCTTTCGGTAACGGCAGCTAAAAGCAGCAAAAGTGACAGTGCTATCATGTAGTCAGGTGGGAAGGGGGGCAAGTACACCATGGCCAGTGGGATTTGCAGATGTCGCAAAATTAAAGACCCGTAGAGACTGTACATAATGATGCAAGAGAAATATGCTAAAAGAGAAGCCCATTATGGAATCCCTAGGTATCTAAAGTAAGCTTTTCTCAGGCAAAAAACAGGGGTTGTGAATTGTTGTTGAGGGAAAAATGGAAAGAATTCTGCAGAGGATGTCTGTGGCTTTGGTCTAGTGAGGGCTTCTATTGCCCTCCCTTTCTTTATAGGGTCCTATGTCCTAGGGAGAATCATTCATTGTGACTCTGGTAAGGCTGACACCCCAAATCCTTAGTCTCAGAGGCGGGTCTAAAAGGGGAATCTGGCCAACAGAATACGCCACACTGCAGTCACAGTGATTGATTAGGGAGGGCATGTGAATTTTCATTAAGATTTGGTATGTGGACAATATAGACCCTAGGAGAGAGAAAGGGTGTTCTTTTTTCCCCCCCTGGGTTCATGGGCCAGAGGAGAGAGCCCTTTGAGAGAAAAGCCAGTTCCAGAACCCGGAGGGACAGGAGAGAGAGACAGAATCTTCTGACACTATCTGAGCTCCTGGGTGCAGCCATGCCTGAAGCCCAAGTCCACCTTTAGACTTTACATGTGCAGGAGCCAACTTGGTTCCTGATGTGCTGCATGGCTTTCTTTGACTTGCAGATGAGAGAGTACTGACTGATATAGTAGAGAATCAAATAGGACAAGAGGGAGACCCTGGATGTGCAGAAGATAGGAAACTGCCAAGGCTTCACAGGTAGTCTGGCACAGTGGACAGCCGTCTGGAACCTGGACAAGCATAGGTTCGGGACAAAATGACCAGGGTTTTAATACCAGCTTATCCATTTCTTCGTTTGATAAACCTGAGAAAACCACTTAAACATTAAACATGGGTCTCAGTTTTCCAATCTGTAAAATGGGAAAAGACAACTTTCCTCTTAAATCTATCATGAGAATTAAGTAGAACAACGTAGGTGAAATCATTTGGATAGAACTTGGCAGAGAGGGGCACCTGGGTGGCACAGCGGTTAAGCGTCTGCCTTCGGCTCAGGGCGTGATCCCGGCGTTATGGGATCGAGCCCCACATCAGGCTCCTCCGCTAGGAGCCTGCTTCTTCCTCTCCCACTCCCCTTGCTTGTGTTCCCTCTCTCACTGGCTGTCTCTATCTCTGTCAAATAAATAAATAAAATCTTTAAAAAAAAAAAAAAAGTACTTGGCAGAGAGCACTCGCTTGATTGACGTTAGCCAATAAAAATGACCAAAGTGACTATTTAGGTTCGTGGATTCTGCTTTTATCTCTTTTGCCTGCTCTTTAATCCTAGGAGTTTCAGTGGAAACTAATGCTACCTGTCATTATTTGAGCAAGTACCTTGTTCCTGTGCTTTACATAAATTATCTGTGGTCCTGAAAATAATGATTCAAGGTAGGCAGCCCCATTTCCCAGGTTGGGGGAGATGAGAGACTGGTCTACACTGCAGAGCCAGGAGGGGTCTAGATGCAGCTGGTGGGGGAGGAGAGGCTATAGTGACATTGTTTACTGCTGGGATTTTTCTTTCTCCAGAGAATTATGAAAGACACACTGTTGTTTTGAATTTCAAACCACAGTTACCTGTGTAATTAAAGAACCCATAAGTCCTTCAATAGGAAAAAGTGGAAACTGACCCAGTGAATGCCAAACTGAAGGATGTATCCAATTACTGTTCTTACTGGGATAAAGGTAGGATAATGTTCTTGAACTTTGCACAGTCCGATTCAAACTGGAGCTTTTAGATTAGATAAAAAAGCAATCGTTTTTAGAATTATAGAGCTAGAAGATAAGATTCATGCTAAATGGACTTTTGTGTTCATTATTGCAAAAATCCCCAAACCAAACCCAAGCATCCACTGTTACCATCACCACCTGCTGTACGCGCTCCCCACCCCAATCTGTTTTTAAAAAACATACGGGTAATCCTATTCTGATTAGCTGCACCATCTTCATTAGGACACGAATGAAACTATTTTTGTTCCTATGGAAACACGAAAGTTGCAAAGACGTGCCTGAGGATGTTTGCTGCAGCCTGTTTGCAAGAGCAAAAACCCTATCTATCCTTATTGCTGATGTCCAGAAATAAGGGAGTTATTTAAGTAAGTGGGACACTCTGCTACAGCTAAAAAAGAATGGAATAGATCTATACATACTGACGTGAAGAAATGTCAGCAATATACCTAAACACTTAAAAGTAAGAGGCAGAGTGTTGAGACTATAATCTCATTTATGTAAAAAAAAAAGGCAAAAAGAAAGAAAGTATCTGTATGATGGGAAATCTTAGAAGTAACAGCAACCTATGATTAGTGGTTATTGGGTTACTGTTTGGAGTGGGATCACAGAGGAATTTGACTATTCCCTTTTTGTGGTTTTTGGTCTTTCTTTTTTTACAATGAGCCAGTTTTATCTCTATATTCAGAAATATATATATATATTTTAGGTTGAGATTCACAGTACCTTGGGGACAGGCTGAGCTATTAACTGATATTGATGTGAATGTTGGTTTCTATTTTCTATGTCCTCTGTCCTGTATTTATTTGCATAGCCCAGAACAGTCTCTCTAACTGCTGACTTCTTAACAAGTCTGCTCCTCATTTTAGAGACTACTATGCTGGCCTTGGGAACACAGCCACTATCCCTCTTGCTGGGCCAGCTCCTCCTTGGCTGCTTCCACTGTCTTAACTCGGGAAGGTCCATCCGGGTCTCTGCAGCTACTCCACTCATTGTAGCCACTCCGCTCTTATCCCACCTTTAACGTTTCCATACAATCTGTGGTCCCCAAGTAGAATTAAAGAAAGATTAAAATGTTAAAAATCCTCTACCCAATAAACTTAGATAGAGTCCTTCCTCTACCTTCATTCTTCAACATTTCTTCTGCACCTGCCTCTTGCCAAGTGCTGCGACAGGTCCCTGTGCTCGGGGCGCACAAAGGGTACTGGTAGAGACAGACAGGTAGGCAGCGACAGTGACCATACGAGGTCACACCTGTATTACTACACAGACTTTCTCAGCACCCATTGTGTGTCTGCATTAAGTGCTGGGGGGCCAAAGACGAGTAAGACGTGGGCCCTGACCTGTAGAGGCTTACAGTCTAAGCAGGACAGTCCAACAGAAATCCAATGCACGCCACGTACGTAATTTACATTTTTCTAGTAGCCACATAAGAAATGTAAAAAGAGAGAGGTGAAATTAATTTTAATTAGACATTTAATTTAATCCAACATATCTCAAATATTACCATTTCAACATGTAATCAATATAAAAATGATCAATGAGATACTTTACATTATTTTTTCATACTGTTTCACATCCTGTAATATCTTATACTTACAACGCATCTCTATTGAGACTAGACACAGTTCAAGTGCTCAGTAGCCACATGTGGTCAGCGGCTAAAATAATGGACAGGGCAGATCTAAGGGGAACGTGGACTTGTGAATAGATCATTTCACAATGTATTGAGAGATCGGATGGGGTGTGCCTAGAATGTTATAGGTGATGGACCTCACACTCTGGGGTGGGATGTTTGGGGGAGAAGGTAAGGGTCAGGGAAGGCTTCCTGGAAGAAGTGGCACATGCACAGAGGTAGTCAGATGTATCATGGGAAGAGACCAGGTCCAGAAGGTGGGACAGGCAGCCTGAAGACTGGCTCTGTGGCTTCAAACAGTGCAGTGCAGCTAGGGGTCATCACTAGTGTGGTGGTCCTAGCTTAAAAAGTAAAACCGAAAACATAAAAAGACAAAACAATAGAACAAGGGAGGGTTTTAGTGAATGGGAATGAGGTAGGAGGGAAGTACAGAGGAAGGGCCAGCAGAGAGCAAAGGTTTTCTACTTAAGGATAAACCTGACAGGAGACCATAAGGATGAGGAGCACTTTGCTAGGGCTGAGCCCTGGTGAGTGAAAGATGGGCAGGATTTTGGCCACTGCTTGGCCCCTCATCTAGGGCCTTTGTGCAGTGCACGGGCTGAACAACTGTCCGCGGTGGCTCCTCGCTGTCCAGTCTTGCCGCACCCTCTCCAGCTAGACTTTCCCCACATTTACATGAGAATACAGTCCATGCCTTCCTGGGACTTACCTGCCCTACACTAGCATTAAACTGGCACTGCCTTTTAAACGGCCCTGTGCCTGCAGACATGGAGAATGACCACTCACGCATGCTCAGTGCCTGTCCAGGGGTGGGTATCTCGGGGGGACACCAGTTCACCGGAGTGACCTTGAGTGAGTCACCCTGCCTCTTTGGGCCTCTCCTCCTCCTCTGCGAAATGGGGGTTGGGACAGATGACAAAGCTCACAGGTGTTGTGGCTAGGACACTGTGTGCGACAAGCCGGAGCAAACTTGTGTTCAAACCTCCACCGGGCAAACTGTGCCCCAGGCTGTCCCCACCCCACCCTCAGTTCCCAGCCACCAGCTACATACAGAAACCCGAACACTTGGTCCTCCCAGCCTCCCCTGAGCAAGCTGCTGGCTGAAACCCGGGAAAATCTGGTTTTAGAAACGTCCTTATGCAACCGTTTTCCCCCTACTTTACACTGCTAATGCTTTAGGAAACACAGTATTGGCAACATGGATCACGCTCAGAATGATTCCTGGGAACTGGACAGACCAGTTTGGTGAGAAGCCCAGGGCACCTTCTAGAAGAGCCTGGCCTCTCCCTCCCACTCCCCCTTCCCTGGGATGCGATGAACCAGGAGTCAGGCTGGGTCACAGGATGAAAGTCTGAACTAGCTAAAGCCGCCTGGGACAGCTCTAGCGTATCCAAGCCTTGGCCCTGCTCGCTGGGGCTTTAATAATGCAACAATAACCAGCTTCTAGGGCACACAAAGGCTTTAGGAAAGCTGGAGATAAAAGTGACTTTGTTCTGTTCTTGCCCAATACAGTAGACATCCATAGGTGTTCCCACGGAAACTAGCCACTGGGCTGCTGCTGTTGCTGGATTTTCTCCCTGCCAGCTATGGATAACTAAGAATGAAGACGCCATCCAGAAAACGAGCTTTAAGGAGCAGACAGATGAGAGAAGAGCATATTGCAAAGCTGGGTGTGCTTTCTGCTGAGCCCTTCCCTGCCTGAAGATTGTTGGCCCCTGCAGGATGCTGCATCCACTTCATCAAAAAGTCATTGTGGGCCCAGTGTGAGCCTTAATGCAGTCAGAGCGTGGGCGGCTGCGGAGACAAAGCCATTTCTCCTCGCTCTGCATTCGGGCTGCATCACGCCTCAGGAGGGGGCAGCCAGCCCTGCGGCGGCCCCACACCTCACTCTCCCTGCCCCCCCCCAGGGGACCTGCCTGCGGACCCTAAATGCTCTTGCCCTTTCTCCCCCTCCCATGCCCATCCCCACCCCCGGGGCACCCCAAAGCTGGAGCTTAAATAGCTGGCTTCTCTGCCCCCCACCCCCACCGTCCTTCCACTTTACTCTTAATGCAGAGTCCGGACAGAGCTGGGCAGTGGATGGGATTCACCCAGACGGACCCGCTGGCCCCTGAACTGTATGCTTATGGCTACGCGTTTGCAACAAGATGCTTTCTTTATAACCTCAACGGTCACCTTAAGGAGGGTGGGTCCTATAACCGGTAGGGGACTCCTTAGCTCACTTATCTACCTGGTATTTTGGGTCTGGGTATGCAGATTTAGGGACAGCAGCCAGGGCACAACAGAATGACTTTGCATAACAGAGCAGGAGGAATCTGGGAAGCAGGAAGCGTATCCTGGATGCGGGATCAGGGGGATGGGTTGAAGGAGGCAGCCCTGGCAGGCCGTCCAGCAAAGGAAGGCTTTACAGAACATGCACGTCTGGTTGTTTGTGTGTGTGCTTGAAACTGTTTGCCGTGGGTTGTGCAACTTTAACTCCCTCAAGAAACAGTCAGGAGATGCTCCCCTGCTCGCGAACGTGATGCGAGCGGATTGGAGGGGGCATCTCAAGGGTGGCTGAGAGCTGCGTCCGAGATGCCACGGTGTGAAACAGACAGCAGCCACGGTGTGAAACAGACAGACAGCAGCCACGGTGTGAAACAGACAGACAGCAGCCACGGTGTGAAACAGACAGACAGCAGCCACGGTGTGAAACAGACAGACAGCGGCCACGGTGTGAAACAGACAGACAGCTTCTCTAACTGCCCAGGTCAGACGACGAGGAGACCACGGGCATCTGGGCTCTACATGGAAGTCCATAGGCGGCCGGGCAGCCCTTGTCCTTGTGGGCCAAGTTCAGAACTGATCAGGCACGGGTTTGCACGCGGGGGTGACCTTCGCTGATCTTTCGGTTAGCACCAGGCTGCCAGGGCAGCAGCCTTTCCCACAGCTGCCTGCCAGGCTGGAGGTCTCTGGCTGTCTCTCCCGGCTTCTAGGCTGTCTCAGTGGAAGCCTCCCTCAGGCGACCCTAATCAGCAGTTCTGCTGCTTCTCCACCGCAGGCCGCTTTCCTGCCCTTCCCTCAGCCACACATTACCCATCGTCCATCTGGGCAGGGCTGCGCCCAGCGTGCCTCAAGGTTGGGAAATGGAATGTCTTCCAAGACCTTCACGATTTTTCAAATTCCATGCTGATGGTATCTTCTTCCTGTTCCAAACTGCCATCATTTCCTATTGCCCATGGGATCAAGTCTACAGTCGTGATCCTGTGATTCAAACTTGTGCACTTGCTGGCCTTAACCTACATGCATGCATGCATTCAGTCTCTTGCCAAATACCAATCTGGCTTCTTTTAAAATGTAAGGTGTTCCCATCACTTTTACCTTCACTTACAAAAATTCTCTCTACCCCGCCCCGAGTAGTCCATGAGAAATTCAATCTCTGAGCCGCCATCCCTGCAGGCCTGGGTTCCTGGAGTTCTCTTCCCTCCACTCCGTCTGATCAAATCTGTTTCAGTTGAGCTCTTAGGTTGCAAGGAACAGCATTCAAACAATCACCAGGAAAAGAAGGCTAAGGAGTGGCTGAAGTCTGGAGCCTGCAAGACATTAAGGTCCAAGGTAGATCCCGGGACTGGCTGCTCCCAGTTTGTCTTTTCCGCTGCATGGTCTTTTTCTTATGCTGTTGCCACTTATATTGAGTGTTTGGCTCCTTTACAGACCAACTTGTTCTGTCTACTCATGGTTTCTGTTTCTTCGTGCCTCTGACTTACACGTGGCTTTGGCTGGCCCTGGACTCTCCAGTCCCACCTTGGCCTCAAGGTAACACTTGAAGCAAGTCTTTTCAGGCCAGCCTTTGCTGCCGTATCTCCCATTTGGGTTTCCCAATTTCAGATTCCAGCTCATCCTTTTATGGAGGTCCAAGTCACAGATCTCAGACTGCCCAAGGATGAAACACCCTTGAATCAACTTTCTCTGGTCAGCCAACTTTGGCTGGTAGGCAATGATCCATCAGTGGGGACTGGAGCTGGGGGGTTTCTGCCTGGGCAGTCTTAGGTGTGAGCTGGCATGCCTCTGCTACGAGGACCTTAAAGCCCAGCTCAGCTCCTATCTCCTGGGTATTTCTCTCCTTAATTACTTCCTCATTTATTTGGTACTTACAATATTGTACTTTTAGTTACTCTTGTCTGTGCATTTGTCCTTTGTCACCTGAATGATAAATAGCTTAAGGTCTGAGACTCTTAAAACAGAGGCCCGAGAACCTTGCAACCAAGGCTAAATGACCACCCAACCTGAATTCTTAGTGACATTATGATCTCAACTCTTCTCTCTTGCCATCCCTAGAAATCATTGAAATATTTAGAGAATTTCAACCTTTTAGAACTTACTTCTGTTTATCAGAATGCCTCATATCTGGACGTAACACAAAAATGTTATATCCCACTTTTCGAGGTTGAAAATATGGCTGCAGTGTTCTTAAGGGAAGGAGAACTTCTCTAAGGGTGGTGATGGGGGGCACCTGACATGTTGGAGAGAGATCAGAGGAACAGAATAAGCTGAACTGGTGATTTGTTAGCGATAGGGAATAAGGAAGAATGTGGAATCTATTAATAGAGTTACCTGTGTTTTGGATTGGGTGATTGGGTGAAAAATGGGAAGGGAATTCTAAATTCAGAAAATGGGAAGAAGTTTGAGTGTGATCCATATTTGATAGACCTGCAACTTTAAGTCAATAAATATTTATTGAGTAACCACTCTATGCCAGCTACTGGGCTAGGACTGGTGCTACCAAAATGAATAAGACAATTTCTGCCATTGAAACCTCCTTCTTTCTTTCTTTCTTTCTTTCTTTCTTTCTTTCTTTCTTTCTTCAGATTTTATTTATTTGAGAGAGAGAGAGAGAGTGCACGCACGAAAGAGAGCATGAGCAGTGGGGAGGGGTGGAGGGAAAGGGAGAAGCAGAGTGCCTGTTGAGCCTGGACCCTGATGAGAGACTCTGTCCCAGGACCCTGGGATCATGAC
Organism: Ursus arctos; assembly: GCF_023065955.2. Classification (NCBI taxonomy): domain Eukaryota; kingdom Metazoa; phylum Chordata; class Mammalia; order Carnivora; family Ursidae; genus Ursus; species Ursus arctos. The sequence continues at coordinate 10,239,147 of NW_026622786.1, forward strand.
CTGAGCCGAAGGCAGATGCTTAACTGACTGAGCCACCCAGGCACCTCCCATCCCCATTCTGTCCAGAGAAAGATACAGCTGGGCAAAGAAAAAATTATAATACATTGTGGTAAGTACCATAATGAAGAGAGATCTGCGCAAGATCCAGTGGTATACTAAAAGGGGAAATAATCAAGACTCCTTGGGAGGGTAAAAAAACCCCCCAAAAAACCCTTACACTTTAGAAGGAAGATAAAGGCTGACCAGGGAATTAAGGAGGGCATTCTTGCTATCAGAAATACCATTTGAAATATCGTGGATACATTCAGAGAAGTGAAAGGAAATGAAGCAAAGGTCAGTTTCTGGAGACCCTTATAAGACAGGCTAATGAAACATACTTTGTTTTATCAAGAAGAGGGAGTTACTGAAGAGTTTTAGCACGGAAGTCAGGAAAGCAGATGTGAGGTTATAAAATGACCACTCATGCAGCAATGTGAAGTCTGGATTAGATGGAAATGAGACAGGGGGCCAAGAGAGTGATTAGGAGATTACTGTCATCATTGACAAGTGACATAAGATCTCTCCATCTGAGGGAGGTGCAGCAGTGCTGGAGAGAGACGAAAGCCAGAGAGACATGACGGAAATGCACATGACTTGGTGACTCACTGGATAGAAGCGATGGGGAGGAAGGGGAAGTCTTGGGTGATTGGGCCAATGGCGGTTATACTAAAGCAGATCCCAAAATACAGAAGCTGGTTTGGGACAAACTAGTTAACTCTACTAGATTGCTCTTTCCTTAAGAAGAAGCATGGTGTATTGTTCTGTCATATCACCTGTGCCTACTACAATATATCGAATGCCTAGTGATTGGAGAGTTTTGAACATGTGGGTTTAAAACATCTGAGGGATATCTAGATAGACACATCCAGCACTCAGCTTTGAAAGTCAAGAGACAGATCTGAACTGGAGAGGTGCATTTGGGAATCATCGTGTATAATGGTGGATGACCTCATCCAGAAAGACTCTAGAGGGAGACCAGAAGAGGCTTGAGGATGGGATGTGGGGTAACGGCAATAGTTAAGGGGCAGGTGGAAGAAGAGGAGCCATTTGTAAAACTAAGAACATTGTTGTGGAAGCCAGTGTGGAAAGAGTATCCAGAACATGGGAGAGGCCAATAGTGTCAATGGCCACCAAGAGTTTATAGCTCCCAGAAAATTTCACTCCAGTCAATTAGTTTGGCTCCAGTCTCAGGATCATAGACTATTTTCCTATTAAATCCAGCACTTCCAGGTACATTCCTAGGCCCACAGCCTCAGTTTCTCCATCCAAGGAGCCACAGCAGCAAGTGAGTGAACTTATCCTGCTTTCCATATGGTGGTGTTCTGAGGGTTAAGTGAGATAACAAATGTCAGCAGCTTTCAAAATTTTTGGTTTCAGAACCCCTTTATACTCTTAAAATTGATTAAGAACCCAAACAAGCTTTTGTTTAATTGTGTTATATCAATATTTACCACATTATAAATTAAGACTGGGAAATTAAAAAGAACAACTCATTTAAAATAAAAAATAATAAACCATTTGTTAATATAAACAACATATTTCATGAAATATCATTATATTTTCAAAGACAGCTTAGAGAAAAGAGTGTCAATGTTTTACAGTGCTACCAATCTCTTTAATGCCTGGCTTAATAGAGACATTAATTTCTCACATCTGCTTCTGCATTCAATCTGTTGTGACATCATATGCCGTGTAACGTCTAGAAAATTTTACCGTATTCTTGTGAGAGAATGAGAGCTAAAAAGGGCAAATAACATCTTGGTACTATTATGAAAATAGTTTTGTCCTTGAGGATTTCCTGAAAGCATCTCCTGGACACTCAGAGATCCCTAGACCACACTTTGAGAATCACTAATGTATTTCAATGCACTTTGGAAGCTGGAAAGTCCATACAAAGTTGTTATGATAACCCTGAAAATCTATACCCTGGGAATCAGAAAAGGATCTCTCTCACATGGCTTTAAGTTGCCCCCAGAGGAGCATTATGCATGAGTAACATTGCTCCAAACAGGTCCTAGGGCCAAAGCAGAGCAAAGGATTTCTAGCCCAGACTTCTTACTTTTTCCTTCCTTAGAATTAAATGAAAAATGTAAATGAGAATGTACTACAAAAATACAGGGTGTTAATCCAAACTAGATTAAGATCTTATTCTCTCCTGGCCAACCACTAAGACAAAAAATACACATATACACACAAACACATATATAATACATATATATATATATATATATATATATATATATATATATATATATACACACACACACACACTTATATATGCATATACACACACACACACACACACACACTTTTATATGCATATATGTATATGTATATTTAAAGAAAGAACAAGGGAATGTTCTACACTAGAAAATATTTATTTAACACAAAAGAAGGCAGTGATGAAGGCATGGAGGAACAAAAAAATCCATAAGGCACACAGAAAAAAAATAACAAAATGAAAAATTTAATCTTACCTTATAAGTAACTGCTTAAATGTAAGTGGACTAAAACTACAATAGAAAAACAGGGATTGAAAAAATAGATAAGTGGTGCCTGGGTGGCACAGCGGTTAAGCGTCTGCCTTCGGCTCAGGGCATGATCCTGGAGTGCTGGGATCGAGCCCCACATCAGGCTCCTCTGCTGTGAGCCTGCTTCTTCCTCTCCCACTCCCCCTGCTTGTGTTCCCTCTCTCACTGGCTGTCTCTATCTCTGTCAAAATAAATAAAATAAAATATTAAAAAAAAGAAAAAGAAAAAATAGATAAAAACTCTCCATGTAACTTTATGCCATCTATAAGAGACTTTACATTCAAAGATATAAATAGCTTGAAAGTAAAAGGTTAGAAAAAGATACATCATACAAATAGTACCCAAAAGAGAGCTGGAGTGACTATACTAATATCAGACAAAATAGACTTGAAACAAAAATTATTACTAGAGGCAACAAGTACATTTTATAATAATAAAAGGGTCAACCCATCAGGAAAACAATGATTATAAACACATTTACTTAACAACAGAGGCTGAAAATACGTAAAGAAAAAACTGACAGAACTGAAGGGAGAAATAGACAATTTAAGGGTTAGAAACTTTAATACACCACTTTTAATAATGTATGAGTAGCTGGGCAGAAAATCAACAATGAAATAAGAGTTGAACAAAGTATAAACCAACTAGACCTAACAGACACTTACAAAACATTCTACCCAATAGCAGAATAAACATGCTTCTCAAGTGCACATGAAACATTCTCCAGAATAGACCACGTCTTAGGTCATAGAACAAATCACAATATGTTTAAAAGGATTGAAATCTTAAAAAATATTTCTCCTGACAACAGTGGAATAAAAGTAGAAGTTAATTACAAAAGGAAATTTGGGAAATTCATAAGTATACAAAAATTAAACAATGAACTCCTAAATACCCAATGGATCAGAGAAGAAATCAAAAAAGAAATTAGAAAATATTTTGAGGTAAATGAAAACACAACAGGGTACCTGGGTGAATCAGTCTGTTAAGTGTTCGACTCTTGGTTTCAGCTCAAGCTATGATCTCAGGATCCTGAGATTGAGTCCTGCAGTGGGCTCTGCACTCAGTATGGTGTGTGCTTGGGATTCTCTCTCCCTCTCCCTTTGTCCCTCCCACTCATTCTCTCTCTCAAATAAATAAATCTTAAAAAAATAAAAAAGAAGAAAATGAAAATATGCATGCAACTAAAGCAGTGCTTAGAGGGAAATTTATAGCTCTAAGTATCTGGTTTTTTTTTTTTTTTTAAAGAAACATTTCAAATCAATAACGTAAACTTCCATTTTAACAAACTAAGAAAAAAACAAACTAAACTCAAAACCAAAAGAAGGAAAGAAATAATAAAGACTAGGGTAGAATTAATGAAAAAGAGAATGGAAACGCATTAGAGAAAATCAGTCAAACCAAATTTGGTTCTTTGAACATATCAAACCTACAGTTACAGCTAGACTAAGCAAGAAGAGGAGAAAGACTCAAATTACTAAAATCAGGAATGAAAGAATGAGCATCACTACCGATCTTCCAGAAATACAAAGGATTAGTGAATACTATGAAAAATTGTATGCCAAAAAATTAGATAACATAGACAAAATTAACAACTTCCTAAAAAGTTGTAAACTACTGAAACTCACAACAACCCCCCAACCCCAGATGATCTAAATAGCTCTATAAGTAAAGAGATTAAATTATTAATTTAAAAGACTTCCCCCATACAAAAAAGCCAAGGCCCAGATGACCTCACCGTTAAATTCTAACAAACCTTTAAAGAAGAATTAACACAAATCATTCACAAACTCTTCTAAGGAAGGAAGGAAGGAAGGAAGGAAGGAAGGAAGGAAGGAAGGAAGGAAGGAAGGAAGGAAGGAAGGAAAAGAAAGAAAGGAAGGAAGGGAGGGCGGGAGGGAGGAAGGGAGGAAGGGAGGGAATGGTTCACATCTCATTCAATGAGGCTAGTATTACACTGATAACAAAACCAAAGATATCATAGGAAAAGAAAACCACAGACCAATACCTCTTATCAATATAAATGCAAAAATCCTCAACAGAGTATTAACAAATTGAACCAGCACATAAAAAGTATACACATGATCCAGGGGGATTTATCCTAAAAATACAAAAATGGTTTAACATACAAAAAATTAATATAAGATACCATATCAATAGAATAAAAGACAAAAACTACATAATTACCTCAATAGATGCAGAAAAATCATTTGACAGAATCCAACATGCTTTCTTGATAACAGTACTCAGTGAAGTAGGACTAGAAGGGAGCATCTTCAACCTATTAAAGGCTATCTAGGAAAAACCCACAGAAAACCTCATACTTCATAGTGAAATACTGAAATCTTTTTCCTAAGATCAGGAACAAGGAAAGTGCTCTTGCCACTTCTATTCAACATCGTGCTAGAGGTTCTTGCCAGAGCAATTAAGAAAGAAAAAGAAATAGAAGGCATCCAGATAGGAGAAAAAGAAGTGAAACTATTTTTATTTGTAGTTGGCATAATCCTGTATATAAAAAACCCTAAAGAACCCACTACAAATTATTAGAACTAAGAAGTTCAGCAAGTTTGCTGGATACAAGAGTAATATATAAAAATCAATTGCATATCTAAATGCTAGCAATGAATGATCCAAAAATAAAATTATGGAAGTATTAAGGGAAATCACACTCCTCTGTGTGTCTCCTTTACTCTTATACTACCACCACACTACTTTTGACATTTCTGGTCAGCAAGTGAGTATTCGCGGGGGGCGAGGCGGTTCTGCTCTCCAAACGACTCTGTGATACCAGCTAGATGTCCTATAATTTAACTCAATTCTAGCACTATCTACCTGGAGATAGCATCAGATCCCACAAGTTAAGCATTCGGTCCTCTTCCCCTTGCCCCCAACTTTGGATGTCAATTGCAAGTCCACATTGTTATCTGACATTGCTTCTGACCAACTGGCTGTAGATTGCAGGTTTCCATGACCCCTTCCTCAGGTTTGATTAATTTGCTAGAGTGGCTCACAGTACTCAGGAAAGCATTTTACTTACAAGATCACCAGTTTATTATGAAAGGATACAACTCGGGACTACCCAGGTAGACGAGATGCGTAAGGCTAGGTATGAGGAAAGGGCACAGAGCTTCCATGCCCCCCTGAGCTTGCCCCTTCCAAGCACTTCCATATGTTCACCAACTGGGAAGCCCTCCAAACCTCATTTTGGGGGGTTTATGAAGGCTTCATTACATAGTCATGATTAAATAAATCGTTGGCCATTGGTGATTGATTTAACCTTCTGTTCCTCTCTTCTCCCCAGAGGGTGGGAGGCAGAACTGAAAAATCCAACCCTCTAATCAAGGTTGGTTCCCCTGGAAACCAGCCTGCATCTTTAGGGGCTTTCCCAAAGTCCCCTCATTCACATAAAATCAAGTGTGGTTGAAAGGGGCTTGTTATAAATAACAAGATACCCATTCCGTCTTTGTTTCTCTGAAGCCGCTTCAAGAACTGAGTACAAAATCCAAACGTTATAACAAAAGATGACCCTAGTTCTCTAATAACTTAGGAAATTACAAGGGTTTAGGAACTGTGTGCTAGGAAAGGGGATGAAGACCTAATATATATTTCATATTATAAATCATAATACCACAGGAAAGAGTCCCATTTATATTAGCATAAAAAAGAATAAAATACTTAGGACTAAATTTAACGAAAGTAAATCAAGACCGTATATACTGAGAACTACAGAAGTCACTGAAAGAAATTAGAGAAGTTTTAGATTAATGGAAAGACAGCCAAGGTTCATGGATTGGAAGAATGAATATTGTTAAGATAGCAGTACTTCCAAAAGGGATCTACAGATTCATTGCAATTCCACTTAAAATCCTAGCTACCTTTTTTGTGGCAGATATGGATAAGCTGGTTCTGAACTCCATACTGAAGTGTAAGGGACAGAGAATAGCCAAGGTGATCTTGAAAAACAAGAACACAGCTAGATCACTTATACTTCCAAATTTCAAAGCTCAAAACAAAGCTCCAGTAATCAAGACAGTGCAGTACTGGAATAAGAACAGACATACAGATCAATGAAATAGAACTGAGAGTCCAGAAAGAACTCCTGACATTTATGGTCAATTGTTTTTTGACATGATGGCCAAGTCAATTCAAAGGGGGAAAGACTAGTCTTTCTTTTTTTTTTTAAGATTTTATTTATTTGTCAGAGAGAGAGAGAGAGGCAGGCAGAGGGGAAGCAGACTCCCTGCCGAGCAAGGAGCCCGATGCGGGACTCGATCCCAGGACCCTGGGATCATGTCCTGAGCCGAAGGCAGACCCTTAACCAACTGAGCCACCCAGGCATCCCAAGACTAGTCTTTAACAAAGTGCACTGGCACAACAAGATATCTACATGCAAAAGAGTGAATTTGGATACCGACCATACATTGTATACAAAAATTAGCTCAAAATGGATCACAGAATGAAAAGTAAAAGTTAAAAGTATAAAACTCTGGAAAGAAAACATATGTGTAGTCATTGTGATCTTGGATTAGGCGATATAGACAAAATGCACTTAATCAAAATTTTAAGTTTGTTTCTTAAGTGGATGTTGTCAAGGAAATGAAAAGATGACCCACTGAATGAGTGAAAATATTTGCAAATCCTATCCAATAAAGGGCTTGTACCTAGAATGTATAAGGAACTCTCACAATTCAACAATAAACAAACAACCCAATTAAGTGGGCAAAAAATGTGAACGGACATTTCTCCAAAGAAGATATACAAATGGCCAATGATCACATAAAAATATGCTCAATACCATTACCCATCAGGGAAATGCCAATCAAAACCCCAATGAGAGACCGTTTCACACTAGGGTGGTTATCTATACTAGTAATACTAATAAAAACAGATAACAACAAGTACTGGGAGAAAGTGGAAAAAATGGAACCCTTCATACACTAGCGGTCAGCGTGTAAAATGGTGTAGCCACTTTGGAGATAATATGAATAGAATCGTAGTGTGAAGAATAAAGGAACAAATAGAATAAAGAACTGCCTTATTCTGGCAGTTCCTCAAAAAGCTAAACATAGAGTTACCTGTGCAATTCCGCTCCTCAGTGTATACCCAAATGAAAGCATATGTCCATGCAAAAACTTACACCCAAATGTTCATAGCAGCTTTCATTCTTTATTCATAAAAGCCACAAGGTGGAAACAGCTCAACTGTCCCTTAACTGATAAATGGACAAATGAAATATGGTATATTCACATGATGGAATATTTAGCCATGAAAAGAATGAAGTACTGATACATACTACAATGTGAGTAGACCATGGAAACATGATGATGTAAGTGAAAAAAAAAATTCAGACACCATAGCCACATACTGAGCGATTGTGTTCATGTGACATGTCCAGCAGGATAAATTCATAAAAACAGAATAGGTAAGTGGTTTCCAGGGTGTGAAAAATCCAAAATGGGTAGTGGCTGCAGTGGCTGTGGGTTTCTTTCTATGGCGATAAAAATGTTCTGGAGTTTAGTGGTTATGGTAACAAAGCTTCGTGAATGTACTAAAAAACACTGAATTATACATTTTAAAAGCATGAATTTTATGGTATGTGATGTTTATCTCAATAAAGCTACTTCAATGCTAGATTTTTACTTGTATTGTGAATACCATCTTCTGTTTGCTTCCAACCCATCATCCAACACAGTTCACCGGAATCTAGATGTGTGCTTCCAAAGAGCCTCCACCTCCTGTCTAACTTGGACTGGGATCGAGATGCTCGTGGAGGTAGGAATCGCCCTGGAGAAAGGGGTCAGGGGATGGGGTTTAAGTCATGATTCTGTCATACTCGCTCATTGGCCTCGGTTGGGTAAGTCACCTTGCTTCTCTGAGTCTCAGGTTCCTATTCTGAAAATACACATGACCCTGGCCCTATGTATCTCCTAGGGTTGTGTCAGCAGATAACCCTGTAAATGAGAATGTTTACTAAACCATAAGCACTACGCAAGTAGCAGTCTTTGTGATTGGGATCTCCATAACTTAATGTCAGTGTGGACAGATTGTGAGTGGAGATATTACCACCATTCCAGGTGATTTTAACCACAAAACCCTAACGAAGAACCTCAGGATCTCAAATCTTACAGTTGTTGCCTTCGGCTGTCTGGGAACAAAGGTGACATTCTCCAGTGCCCAAGAAATTGCTGTTATTATTATAAGTATTTAGTTAGATTATCTCCCTTTTAAGGATTCTCACTTGTCCAACCTACTTCTTTGCTTTTTTGCTTTTGTTGATTTTGGTGTTTTTAGGCATTGTTTATTAAAGCACAGCTTTCTAGACCTTGGTCAAATGTTGATAGACGAATTAAAGGTCTACCCAACAGAGTGATCTCCGAATGACTCCCTAGAAGCAGCACAATGTGTAGCAGAAACTTTAATGTCAGCCATATCTGGGTTTAAATTCCAGCTCTACCACTTCCTAGCTGTGGGACCTGGGGAAAATCATGTCATTTGATGTCCCTGAGCCTCAGTTTCTTCAGCTATAAAATAGAGGTTTCTACGTTTATAGGATGTGGCGAGGATGAAAAGAGACAATGCTTAGCACAAGGTCAAGCACATAGTAAGAAGTTAATAAATCTAGTTATTACTGGGCCTAGAGAATGAGTAATCAAGGTCAAATGAATGTCTGAGGGACAAGGGTAGCAAAGGCTGGCTTTGGGCAAAACTGAAAGGAAGAGGCTCTGACAGTTATTGATCGTCTCCTCTGTACCAGGTACTTTTCCATATGCTCTATCACTTGGTCCCCACAACCCCGAAATATAGGTATTAATTCATATGTACACGTGACAGAACAGAGGCTCAAAGAGATTAAGTAACTTGTTTAAGGTCACACAGGTTATTAGTTGTCCATTTTAGAGTGGAACCCAGGTTTGATGGATTCCCAAGACCAGGGTCCTTCCCCCCCCCTCCACCCCGTGTGACCCCAGCCCACCGCCCCTGGTGGTCTTACTTCTTCCTGTCCATCTGGTCTCCTTTTGGCCCCACAAATACAGGCTTGTCCTTTGTCACGTGCCTCTGTCTGTCAAGTTCCTGTCCTCCTCTCCCTTCCACCTCCAGGTCTAGCCAGCCTCTGGATGCATGCCTCCAGGTTCAAGTGTTTTGGGTAGAGGCTGGATCCATGTGATGGAATGCCATTGAGGTGACTCAAGGACTGGAGACAGGGTTGGACCTGATGCACGAAGGTCTCTTCAACTTTATTCATTTTTCAAGAGTCAGTTCAAATGTCACCTGTTGCCTTCTTTGAAAGCTCTAGAAAGAATTAGTCCTTCTTTTCTCTGTTCTCCCATAGTACCTCATCCAGACCCCTGTCATATATTTACTATTATACTGAAATTATCTGCTTAGTTTTCTCTTTTCCGGGCTCAGCGCACTCTCCAGCCTCAATGAAGAATTCTTTAACGTAGGCTTTTTTAATGTTTTTGTGCCATCTATCCTCTGGTGGTTGATTAAGCTCAGAAGCCCTTCTCGGTTTATAAATACATAAAAGGAAACATGCAGGATTACAAAGGAAACCAACTGTATGGAAATACAGTAATCAGAATTTTAAGAAATCAGATTTGGCTATAACAACATACTGCTTATTTATTAACACATTAAATAACAAGATCTACTAGTGGGTCTAATCACTATCATGATTTTGAAGTGGTGAGCATAAATATTACCTCAAGATCCACAACAATTTAATAGAATATATAAATATCTGTGCTCTTTTTAATGACCAAGTCACGATTGCTGCAAATACTACTATGGTTTGCTCCTTGTACGCCTAAGGGGAGAGAATGCCAAATATAAATTTCAGGTATTAAAAACAAAGATGAATTTTTTTTCTCATCCTGATTAACAGTCCCATGAATTCTATTCAAAGGTCTCAGACTAAGCCTCCCTGACTTAATGAATCATCTGAAGGTCAAAGTGGTCCAAGACTAACCTCCCTTCGCTGTGCTTCTGTAAGCTTGTACTTGGACTTAGTACATTGAATTGCAAATCCTGATGTTTGTTTATACGTCTTTCTCACCCACTGGGGCTGTAAACTCCTTGAAGGAGAGGAACTGTCTTATTTCTTTTTGCTTCTGGAAAGCACTTGGCAGAGGGTGGGTCCTCGGTAAATACCGTGGATCTGATGGGAATGGATGATAAGGTCTGACCTACTGTTGAACGATAAGGGGCTCAGCATTGCAGCCATGGATCTTCCCATCCTACAGTCGGCCCAGTCTGCAAGGTGCCTCTCAGAAAAGCCTCTTCTTTGAGATGTCCCTCCGTGTCCTGGCCTCACGGCTTTCTCTTCTAAGTGTGTCCCACTCCTTTGAGACTCACTTTGGCATTGAACGAAAAGCCACAGTAATCTCTCCCCCAGTTTCTCTATTTTATATACATATTTGTAAGTCATATATCTGATAAGGGGCTTTTATTTAGACGACATAAAGAACTCTTTCAAGTCAATAAGAAAAAAACTCAATTAAAAAATGGGCAAAGGATCTGAATAGATATTTCTCCAAAGGAGATCTACAAATAGCCAATAAAGCACGTGAAAAGCTGCTTAGCATCATTACATTAGTCATCAGGGAAATGCAAAGCAAAACCATGAGGAGATGTCACTTCACACACCAGGCTGGCTGTAATAAAGAAGCCTGGTGACAACAAGTGTTACAGAGGATATGATATACTGCGCGTGGGAACGTACTATGGAGCCAGTGCTTTCCAAGACAGATTGGCAGTTCCTCAAAAGGTTAAAACACACAGCAGTGACTGTATGACCCAGCAATTTCACTCCTAGGTGTATAACCAAGAGAAATGAAGACATGTGTCTGCACAAAAACATGGACGTGAATAGTCATAGCAGCTTTATTCATCACAGCTAAAAAGTGGAAACAATTAAAATGTCAGTCAACTGACGAATGGATTAAAAAAATGGCATTTTGCTACAATGGTACATTATTCATAATAAAAAGGAATGAAGTCCTGATAGATGGTACAACATGGATAAACCTTGGAAATGTCACCCGAAGTAAAAGAAGCCAGTCCAAAAAGAGGAGGCATGATTGTATTCCATTTACATGAAATGTCCAAAACAGATAAATCAATAGAGACGGAACACAGATTATCAGGGGGGTTGAGAAGAAATGGGAAGTGATTGCTAATGGGCACTGGCTTTCTTTCCGGGGTGATGGGAATGTTCTAAAACTGGGAATGGTGATGGTGACACCACTCTATGAATATCCTACAAACCACTGAATTATACATTTAAATGGGTGACTTGCACAGTATAGGAATTCTATCCCAATGGAGCTATTACATATAGTTTTGAAAAGACAAAGGGGAGAGAGAGCACATAGTTTATTCAGCAAAAGCAAGGAAGTTTGGCATGGCTGGATCGTTAAGCACAGACATAGACAGGTGAAGGAGTTTTGATTGATTCGAATCTAAGGGCAGTGAAAACATTTGCGGCGGGTTTAAAGAGAGGGATGGCATGATCAGATTCACGGTTTAGAAAGATCTCTGAGGTGTTGAAGGAAGGCAAAGGGCAGTTACTGGAAGCGGGAATGAAGAGGCTTCTGGAGTACTGGCAATGTGCTGTTTATTGATTTGGGTTCTGGCTACGTGAGTGCACTCAGCAAGCTGAATGGTATATGTGCTTTTCTTTATATGATACTTCAGTCAAAATTTTTTAGAATAGGAAAAACCCATGGACTTTTTAAAAAAAGATTTATTTATCTGAGAGAGGGTGAGCACCAGAGCATGAGCAGGGAGAGGGGCAGAGGGAGAGGGAGAAGCAGACTCCCCGCTGAGCAGGCAGCGGGATGTGGGACTTGATCCCAGGACCTGAGACAATGACCTGAGCCGAAGGCAGAGGCTTAACCCACTGAGCCACCCAGGTGCCCCCATGGACTTTTTGATGGGATTAACTGGGATGTTTGCTGCCTTCTAACAAAGCCTATTGATTCTATGCACAGAATCTAAAGGGGTTACTATAAATGTGATTTATAACTGCCAATTAATTCTGATGATCACCTGAATACTTGGGCACAAAGATATAATTCATTTGCTTACCAATGGCTGGTCGTGGGAGTGGTCTGTTCCAGTGTAATCAGTAAGGAGTGCATTGCCTGGAGGAAATTTAAAACAATAATAAGGCAGATTAAGAGTCGGTTTGCTTTTTTATTATTAGCTTGCACTGGAAATTCTAAGCAGTATCAGTGACGAAATATTTCTTCCCTTCTCCAATAAATAATACAGTAATCTGAGGTTGAAATCCGTGCTATGGCTGCTGTTGCAAAGCCAGCTAGACTGCTCGCACTACACCCTCCTTGGCTGGGCAACGATGGGAATAGTTGCTGCAATGTTATCGGTGTGTGCGTTGCATCAGAGAATGGATCTGCTCCATTTTTTAATATAAATCTCACTTAAACTTCACAGCTGTGTGGGTGAGGCATTATCATTCCCATTTTACAGCTCAGAAAACAGAGCTGAGCACATTAAGTGACTTGTGCAAAATCACTCAGCCGGTAGACATATGAGTGAGGCTGTCAGGCTAAGCCTTCGGACTTGAAGTTCACTTTCCCACTAGGCTCTCCTATCCTTTGGTACCAAGTGGCACACAAAAGACCCTTGCGGTATATTTGCTGAAGGGTAAATAGATGAAGAACTGATCATTGTTTTAGTTAGTTGAAGGAGGAGGTTTTACCTGAATATAACTTCTTACCTTGGTTTCATTGGTTTAGATAAGACAACTCTCCATGTGCTTCTTTCCTTCAAATTTTAAGGGTAAGTCCCTTGGAAAGTGTAGCTACCATTTCTCGGCTTATTGTTGTATTTATATCATCGGAACCTCACAACTGTTTTAAGTAGGTTTTATTATCTCTACAGGTGAGGAAGCTTGTGCCTCAACACTCAACTGATGACGTCAGGGTCCCACAGCTTGGAAGCGTGCAGGGATTCACCCGGTGGTTAAGAACAAGGGCTCTGGGTCCTTGAAGACCAGTGTTGGCTCTACCTCTTGCTAGCAATGCCACACAGATAGCATTTGCAAATTTCTGGGCATCCGTTTTATCACCCATAAAATGGGAATTATAATAGTGTTCACCTGAGAGGTTGCAAACTCAAATGCCCGGAGGAGCCAGGGGTAGGGAGTTCTGCATTGTCGATTAGTCAGAGGCTTGACACCTGCCTGGGATGCCCCGGGATGGGAGGGGTTGCTGGGGATGGAGGCGAGGTTGGAATCCACTCTTCGGGCTCATACTCACTCATTCTCTCAATCCGTATTTCTGGAGCATCCGTGATATGCTGGCACGGTTCTAAATTCTGAAAACACAAACATGAATAATGCTCAGGCCTCTTCTGTTCTTGGGGCAGACAACCATGAAACAACCAATGAAAACACAGTGTTGTATTGTGGCACCTTCAAATTCTGGCAATCGAGTCATTTAGCCAGTCAACAAACCCATGACCCTCATCATTGCCACCAATGGGCTCTTTGTGCCTGATGGAGCACAGGGCAGTGCTAGGTGGGAATACAGTCCTGTCCTCTGGAGGTTTAGAGCCTAAGACAGACAAACCAATCTGGACGGACACCTCAAGACCATAATAATACCAATCAAGCAGCACACTCCTGGGGCCTCTTCACTATTAGTGCTTCTCATACCTTCTATGTCCCTCTCATCTGCCCGTCTCCCTCTTTCCTGTTCAGCTCTCACCTCTGCTCTCAGTCACCCTTGTGCCCAGAGAGCACCAGCCAGGAGCCCTCTCACCCAGTGCTCTAAATGCACCTGCCGATGTCAGTACGCTTATCCTTGGGGCTCCCCTGAACGAGTACTTTGGGCTATTGGTGGACACACACCTCGTTTTGTGCTTATCTCTGTGTGCCACTCCCATGTGTCCCCAGCTGCTGGTTTGTGTGCGTTCTCAGTTGTCTGGGGGACATTGTTTCTGTGCATGGATGGAAACATAATAAAGAGGACACGTCAGTAGATGTAATTAAGGCCGGCTTGTTCCAGAAAGAACTCTGGTGGCTTATTTGGGTGATTACCAAAAAAATGAAGTAGTTAAAAGTGGCGAGAAAGAAATCAGAGAATGGAAGTGGGGTAAGTGCAACGGGAATCAGGCAACAAGCAAACCTGCATTCCATAATGACCTCTCACCTACTAGGTGAGTTAATGCACGTGAACAGGAGTGGGTGCATTTCAAGAGAGGGTGTTCCAGATATGCACACTTCTGTTGCCTGCCCTCCTGAGGTTCCCTAAGTTCTCAGGCCCAGTTTCCCCGCAGCCTGGCTCGGGTGGGAGAAGAAGGTGCGGAGATGGGCCTGCTTCCTACCTAGCAATCTTGGTCACTCCTTCCCCACTCCATTCCTTTCTGTTGGTTTGGCTTTGTCCTCAGGTAAGTACATTTTGGGAGTGGAGTCTAAGAGATTAGCTGGAACGGACTAGGGAAAACCTCCTTAACTGTCTTCTCACTGGCCCGGGAGAGCCTAAGAGGAGAGGAGGTGTTTCTGGAGGCAACTGGGGAATGGAAAATAGATACTTGGCTGAGGGCAGGGCACAGAGAATTGGCCTGGTGACTTGGGAGAATGATTGGAAGCGAGCCCAGGACAGAAAGGATCAAGCCAATGGGGAAAAGACGACAGCTTGGGAACAGAGGAGAGCCCTAGGACATAATCCAGGTGCCAGTGGAGAGGCACAATTTGGATTTAGGTGAGGACATCAAGAGAGGGCAGGGAGGGCTGTGGGTTATCCAGGGAGAAAGAGCTCTACTCCACCAAAAATGAGGCCAGTGCCTGGACTGAGGTGGTGACAGGGTGAGGCTGGTCAGGTGTGGGTCAGGCTAAGCAGAACAAGCCTTCAGCTTCATGGGTGTGGGTATTCCTTGGAAACCGAAGAGGCCAGCCCTCAAGGTCAGAGCATAGTGTTATGTCCAGAAAGGCTCTGCTAATGTCTTCTTCAGCTTTTGGGCAAAATATTGCTGGAGGCTCCTGTAAAACCTTGCAACTCCATATCCTATCATTAACTCAGCCCCCCGGACTCGTGTAGGGACCCCCCACTTTATGAAGAAAAGCCACCTTCTTGTTGAAGGTTACTGATGCCTTCGATCTTGGTCCGCATCGAGATGATTCGGTGGGTGACTGAGAGCAAGTAGAGTCAGAGGGAAGGAACCAGTCCTTGCCAGCCCTCTGTCTTGTCTCTCTTCACCTGGACAAATGCCATCAACTTTGTTATTGCCTCGTAAGGAAATCGAAGATTTGTTTGTTTTTTTGTTAACCGTGGGAATTCCTGGATTGGGGGTCATCTATGTTTTTGGCTCAGTTATTGTAACATGAAGTGTAAGATACTTCTAAGTTTAATTGCTTGAGAGAAGGGAGTGTGGCCCACGTGAGGATGGAGAGAATCCCAGAAGGAAGGTGTGGATCATGAGTTCACGCGTGAGTGTGGAACCTGGGACTAACCTCCACTTTCTCACCCAAAGCTCCTACCACTACCTATCGGCCACCAAACTCTCCTGCTCGAAGGTTTCTTCCTCACATGATTTGAAATTGGTCTATGGATATTTACAGGAGCACTGGGGGGCTTGTGTTGTGCTTTCTGGAAAGATAGAGAAACATGCTTGAGTTCCCGGTGGGACATACAAAATGTATGGCTATTTTGGAATGTGCCTTGTGGCAGATGGCGGTCTAGTTACCAGCTGATAGTTGATGTTTACCATTGAAGGTCACAGGGAGGTGGCCCAGGAGACAACTATGAAGATAGAAAATTCTTAGCAGATTACAGTGTCCTGGGTCCTGATACATAAGAAGATAAAAACAAACAAATGTAAATCTGGATGATATCGCTTCAGTTTTCCTTGTTATTAAACCTGTATTCTGTAGAACAAACACAGCCGATTCTCAGACCCTAGAGACACCTGTAGTCAAATTCTACCTGGCGGAGATGAGCCGTGTTTAATGAGAGCTGGGGATCGGGACTTCACGCCTGTGAGCAAGAACGAGGGGTAAGTTCTCACACAGGAACATGCACTTGCCAGCTAGTCCCAAAGGGTTCTAGAAATTGCCATGTCTGTCTCAATGTGAGAGAAAAAAACCCATGTACCGATATATTACTGAAAGCAGGCATGAGGTGGGGGGTGGTGTTTGCAAAATCTCAGAAGCGGGGAAACTATGGACACGGGCATTCTCAGTCCTAAGCTCCTGCATGATTCTGACTCCGCCTCCTGGTAGTGTGAGTTTGCAGTTGCCCATGATTATTTTGTTTCTGGGGAATCAGAGAGCTTGGAGACTGCCAGAATACCTAGGGTACATTAAGAGTTCCTGCTAGAGAAAAATTACCCATGTGAATTAACACCACCCACCACACAAAGGGGCCACCCCTGCCTCATATGAGAAAATACGTGCCTCCTTGAGAATTCAATTGCCAGCAGGTGCAGAGAGCCATGGTCAGTCCCTCTCTGACTGGGTAACTCCCATGGGTTCCCATGACCTCAGGCTGCTCAGCCCCGACTCCAGCCGATTGTATGCAATTGGTCATCAGGGGAATAGATGAGAGAACACGGATGGATCATTATTTTTCACTGGTGGAAAAACACCTGAAATCCATAGCCAATTAAATCTTGCCTATTCATTCACTATCTTAAATATCATCATATGTAAATTAGCTGGCTGGTCGCTTTCTACAAGTTTAAATGGTGAGCTGCCTGATAATCATCTCTGAATTTGCCCTTTCCCTTCGTTCTGTGGAGAACTCAGGCCTTTGGTGGCTGACTCTGTTCCCCAGTGCCCAACGGGTCCCATGTCAACGTCTCGCACAGAAGACCCCTCGAAGTTATTAATGAGTAGGTAACGTCTTCTGCAGTTCACGAGCCAGGCTCCGAGCTTTCTGTGCTGTATGTGATTTGGCCTTTCATCGTAAAAGGCTAGCATTATTGCTTTTTTACAAATGAGGCTCATGAAACGCGGAGAGAGGAAATAATTTGCCTAAGGTCACACCACTCGTAGGTGGTAGAACCAGGGTTCAAGTCCGGATCAGTCAGCTCTGAATTCCATGCCTGTTTTTTTTGTACTTGTGCGTTCTAACCTAAGGTCTCTCTGCACCTCTGTGACACCAACAGAGTAAAGGGTTCATTCATTCATCAAATGTTTGTTAAGCATCTGCTGTGATGTCGGCAACATTCTAGATCAGGGATTGTCAAATTTTTCTAGAAAAGACCAGACAGGAAATATTTCCAGCTTCATGGCAGATATGGTCAGTCATGATGATTCAACTCAGCCATTGCCGTGTGAAGGCAGTTGTAGACAATACGTGGCTGTATTCCGGTAAACCTTATTTACAAAAGCAGACTGTGCACGGGGCCCACGAGCTGTGGTCCAGCTCTAGGCGCTGGGCTGATGGCGGCAAGAAAGGAAACTCGCAAAAATGCCTGTCTGTGTGGACCTTACATTCAAGAAAGGGGACACGCTTCTGTTTTCTGGGCTGTTTATCAGGTAGAAAGCATCCGAAAGTCTCGGCGATGCTGAGACCTTATGGGGAATGTTCAGTGCTGTCCTCACGGGCAGCCCCCCTTACACCTGTCCCAGCAGGTGCTCCTTCATTCTGTGTGAGTGCGCCTGGTGTCGGGAGAGGAGGCCCTCTTTATCTGCCTCCTGTCAATCGGACCCCTTCATCCCTTCAGGTGAAACCCTCATGGGCCCTTTAACAGCTCCGCATATGACAAATACCTTACAGATGACATGACAAGCTCTGTCCCCACCACTCAGGCCGAATCACTAGGGTGCAATGCTAGTAGCATTGGTCAATATAGGGATTTAAAAAAAAATTTTTTTAAGAGATTTTATTTATTTGAGAGAGAGAGAGAGAGAGTGCATACACAAGCAGGGGGGAGGGGCAGAGGGAGAGGGAGAAGCAGACTCCCTGCTGAGCAGGAAGCCCAATGCGGGACTCGATCCCAGGACCCTGAGATCATGACCCTGGGCTGAAGGCAGATGCTTAACCGACTGAGCCACCCAGGTGCCCCATGATTGTCACTCTAGTTATACACAAACAATGAGAAACAGTGAAACCAATTCTCAAAGCCAGAGAGAGAGAGAGAGAGAGCGCCAGTCCAGTGCTGAGACTGGTGGGAGGTGGAGGACCAGGGCACTGGCACAGCAGTCAGGAAGGCTGGTTGCAGTCTCTCTACCACGAGGTGACCTTAAGCAAGTCATTTCCCCTGCGTCTAGCTTGCTCACGTGCAGCATGGAACCTGGCTGAGGTCCTTTGAGCAGTGGTAACTCTGGAATTAATTAGTAGGTGGCTCCCAATAGATGTCCTTACCACCTCACTCTTGGGACCTATCCTAAGGGGCCACTAAGCCAGATGGCACTTCTCTTCCAGCCATCTACGAGATCTGCCCTTTATCCACTCTGTATTCAACTCTATTATTCTCTCCCAAGAGTTGCTTTGCATTCATGGAGTCTGTGTTCAAGTCTGATATGTTATCTATGACCACCAGTGGCTTACGTCAGTTAAGCTTTTCTTCTTTTGCTCCGTATCTGTGTGCACAATGTTGTTTCAGGGCCTCAGATCAGCAGTTTGTAAACTCACGATCCTAAAACAAGCCTCTCTCCTTCTGTCCCTGCCACTTGGCTCCCGGGAGGTAACTAACTCTATTGGCTTCCAGGCCTTCTGCAGGGACCCCGGGGCTTCCAGGGCTACCCAAGGTGACTTGAGCCTCTCCTTCTATCCTGGGGCCCAGGGCTCAGCCACAGAGCAAGAACTCCCTGGTTCCTGGCACCTGGACCTTTGGAAGTTAAACTGTCATCTGTCCCTTTGTCTATCAGGCAGCTCAGCAGCCCTTGAGTTTAAACAGCAACCACAGAACAAAACTGAGGGCTCTTAGGTTCCTTGAGCTCAGCAGGTGATATCCAAATTCTGGGAAATATTGTGAAATGGGTCCATTTCCCTTCCTATGAAAAGCTGCTTATGATAATCTGTATAAAGAGAACAAAAATGGCATAAAGCGTTGGGGTACCGAACCCACTGGATGGGCAGGCCATCCACCCATCGTCATGAGTTGCGTAACAGCAATCAAGCCAGTGGCTGAGTGAGGGGCTGCTGGTGGGAAGTTCCAGTTTGGCTGGAAAATAAACCTGGTGAGGGAAGACAGCAGCGCTTAGACTAGCAGCGTATTTGTTGTGTCAGTTCGTGGAACAATTATTTATTCTTCCTAAAACTCTCATAATTATCTCCAGAAGAGTCAGTAAATCCTAATAAAGTGCTTGGGTTCTGGAGTCTGATCACGGTGGGTTTTTCTCTTGGCCCTGCTGTTTACTCACTGTGTGCCCTAAGCCAGGATTCTTAATCTCTTAAAGCTTCTGTTTTCTTCTATAGAGATGGGGGTGGTAATACCTACCTCCCCAGAACGGAAAGCTAAGGGATGTGACATATGTAATAGCATTCAACATATTGCTGTTTTGGTTTTTGTTTTTTAAAGATTTTATTTATTTATTTGACAGAGACAGCCAGTGAGAAAGGGAACACAAGCAGGGGGAGTGGGAGAGGAAGAAGCAGGCTCATAGCGGAGGAGCCTGATGTGGGGCTCGATCCCATTACGCCGGGATCACGCCCTGAGCCGAAGGCAGACGCTTAGCTGCTGTGCCACCCAGGCGTCCCCAACATATTCCTGTTAATATTATTACTTTCACTGGTTGTTCTAAAATATTAACCCAGTTCCTTAACATATAATAAGCCTTCGATACATGTTCTGTGATTAAGTTAGAAACTATGGGTGAGATGGTCCAATGATTGCTTACAAGATCCCTGGTGAGAGACGAAAGATGTATTTGCTGAATTTCCATCACTCAGCAAACCTTTATTCTCTCTGGGTGACCTCCAATGCTTCTGGAAGTTCAGAGTCTCAGAAAATATGTCAAGTTTAGAATGTGGACGAGAACGTTCACGAGACTGCATACGGAGTTAGCCCACAGAGAGAGCAGCTGCCGGCCCAAGGTCACACGGCAGGTGAATGGCAGAGCCGGGATTAGGCCCCATCGTACCGAACCCCTCCAGTGCACATGCTTTCACTGTGGCTGTGCACCTCGCCTCACAGAGGGCCTGGGCCACATGACTGAATCCGCTCAGGCTGTGGGTGCCAAAGCCACAGTGAGCTTTGTGCGTCAAAAGTCGGGGCCAGAACAGAGATAGAGGGAGCTGGGGCAGGATGGCAAGGAGCTCAAGAAAATGGAGAGGCAGGTCTGCAGGACTGTCTCAACCTGACCTTCCCACCCCACTCCCCACAGCCTACCCTTGGCCCTCCTTCGTCCCACGTCCCTGCTTCTACGAACAGACATATCTGGGGGCCTCAGAGTCCTGGCTTGTCCGATCCATATGCAGGAGACTTTTCCTTCGGGAAAGAACGAAGTCCTGTGAAATTGCCAGAAAATCAGCTTTAAGGGCAGCTTTGAAACTTTGATTGACTCTACTATTTTTGCCCTTTTGGCCTTAAAAACTTTCAACTCTCTCCTAATCAGCTGTCTCTTCTCCCTCTCTCAAGTGCTCATCTTCCCTGGAAATCCATTTGTACCTAGCGATTCTTTGCCAGCATCTTCTGGTTCTCACAGCACCTTCTAACCTCCCCCAGCACCACCTGGACTGTCCCACTGGGCAGGGGTTTTATCACGAGGTAGCTGCCGTAGGGCGAATAAACTGCAGACCCGCTCTCTCCTCCAAGACTCTGCGACCTTGCTAGGGCTGCCCTGATGGGCCTGCCGACAGAAGCCAACAGAAGCCAACGGTCTGAGACGAGCAAGGGAGATCCAGGAGAAAGCTGCTCAATCAGGGGCTGAGTTTTTGGCACTGGAATCAACTCTTCCTGATAAGACGGTCCTGGAGAAGCAGGTTCTTGGCCAGTTTTGCCAGCAGTACTGTCCTCTTTTTATGCGTGCATTCTAGCGTTAGTCATTACAAGGCTTCAGAAGTTTTTTCCACAATTTTCCATACAAGACATTCTCCCCCAATATGCATCTTTCCAACAGGTATTGAGAGCCTTTCACGTAAGGAGCACTGGACTGAGTGGAGGTCACGGAGACAGGGAAGAACGGGTCTGTCCCGAAGATCTCTTACAACTGCTCCCTTCCAAACAAACGGATGAATTTCAAGCTAGTGGAGAAGTACAGGGACAGATGTGTGTACGGGGCACTGCGGGGGACCCTGCAAGGGCACCAGCTCCGCCTGGGAATAGGGTATGGGGGTAATGCCTTACAGAGCACGGTGATTGGAGGAAGGGGAACACGGGAAGCAGAGGGGCCAACCAGCCCATGGAGGATGTGCAGGGAATGGCCTGGGCTCGTCAGTGCTGGAGCGGGAGGCCAGAGCGGGAAGCTGGAAGGAGGCTGAGAGACAGACAGGGCAGGTGTGAGAGAGGCACTGTCAGCTACTGCAAGACAGAAGGCATGCTGGTTTATTTATCCTGTAATTTACTATATATTCAATAGTTATATTTAAAAATATTTATTTTAATTTAGTAATTTAAAATATTTATTTAAAAATTTTATTTTAAAAGAAAGCCAACACGCGTATGCAGTGAAAGACAGAATACAGTTCTTTCTCTTGTTTTGTTTTTTTAGAGTGAGAGCATGTGTGCGCATACATGCACGTGTAAGTTGGGGGGTGGGCAGAGGGAGAAGGAGAGAATCTTAAGCAGACTCCAGACTCCGTGTTCAGTGGGGAGCCCAGCGCAGGGCTCAATCTCACGACTCTGTGATCATGACCTGAGCCAAATCAAGAGTCAGATGCTCAATTGACTGAGCCACCCAGGCGCCCCATAACATAATACATTTCAAATATAAAAGTGTAAAATGAATCTAAAATTCTCTCTCCTTGCCTACCTCCCTGTCCCTGATCCTTCACAAGGGAATTATAAACAGCTTACAAGGAATCTTTCCAAGGAAAACGATGCATATACTATAATATTTGAATATGTATATATGCATATTCTTTCTTATTCACACCAATGATTTTGTAAAATGTTGATGGTTCTGCATGTTGATGGGTTCTTTTTAAAGATTTTATTTATTTGATAGAGAGAGAGAGAACATAAGCTCGCGGGGGGCGGGGGGAAGCAGAGGTAGAGGGAGAAGTAGACTCCCTGCTGAGCAGGGAGCCTGATGTGGGGCTCGAACCCAGGACCCTGGGATCATGACCTGAGCTGAAGGCAGACGTTTAACTGACTGAGTCACCCAGGTGCCCCTGCATTTGGATGTTTTTAGGTGGGTTTTTTTTCACCTTATCTATTAGTAATCTTCCTGAATCCAAATATGCGGAGGTAAGATATTGGTTTTAACAAGTGTAGATTTCTCCAATCATTTATTTAAAGTCCACCCTGTTGGGGGACAGGTTGCTTTCAGTTTTTGTCTATTACAAACATTGCTATAATGAACATTTTGGTGTGTCCACTCTGCAAACATTTATTGAGCACCTCCGTATGCCAGGCACAGTTCTAGAAACCCAGAATATGCTAGTGACATATACGGATGTTCTTTTGTGAGGATATCAAAGTCAATGGGAAAATTGCTGGACTCAAGGAAACATATAGTTTTAGTTTCGATAAATATTTTCAGAGTATGCAGCTAAAATGGCTGCAGGGGCTCCTGGGTGGCTCAGTCAGTAAAGCGTCTGACTCTTGGTTTTGGCTCAGGTCATGGTCTCAGGGTCGTGGAATCAAGCCCCGTGTTTGGCCCTGTACTCAGCAGGGAGTCCGCTTGAGATTCTCTCCCTCTGCCCATCGCCCCACTCATGCTCCCTAAAATGAATTAATAAATCCTTAAAAATAAAAATAATCATTTATTTATTTTAAAAATGGCTGCAGAAATCATATGCCCTCTAAGTGCATATGCAAACTGTTAGTTTTCCCATCCTGGCTGACATTGACTATTAACAAACTTTAAAAATGTTGCCAATCTGATAGGCGAATAATGCCTTGCTGCTTTGACTTGCACAGTTAGGAGTGAAACCGAGCATCTCTTCTTGCTTATTGACCACTTGTATTATTATTTTTTTTTTCTGTGACCCACACATTCCTGTTTATTGGGCGTTTTTCTATGGAACTATTGTCTTCCTACAGATTTATAATTGTTCCTTATAAACTAAGGAACCCAGTCCCTTGTCATATGTTGCAAATGTCTTTTCCAGGCAATCTTTTGTCTTTAGGGTGTTTTTTTGCAATGCTTCCTGATGGAGTTCAAGTTGAGTCTTGAAGGATGAGTAACGATCATTACCGACTCTTGTCTAGCGCGGAAGTGCCGAACATGCTTCTAAGTGCTTCATATGTATTAACTCATTTAATTTCTATAGGTAAGATGATTATTATCCCCTTTCTCAGATGAGGAAACAGAAGCAGAGAGTTAAACTTGCCCGGGGTCTCCTAGCTGCTGAGGGGCACGGACTAGATTCAAAGCTGTGAGGAGCTGTTTGCCAGGTAGCCTAGGAGAGTCGGCAAAGGCATGGAGCTGTATGGCAACCCAGAACATCAGGGGGACTCCGAGAAGACACATTTTGCATCAAGATAGGCTGCTTGTGAAGGAGGGGCAGGAGGCAAAACTGGAGAGGCCCCGGGCCATCCTGCGAGCCTTCATGAAGGCTGTGTTTGTCTTGGTTCCCTACCTGGAGTGGAGTCTCTTTGAACTCAGGGTCTATGTCCAGACCCCATCTTATTCAACACTGTGCAGAACACGTCCAAGCAGGTGGGAGCCAATGGAAATGGCCGTCACTAAACCTGTGGCAGGCCTGTGTGAGGTGAGGCATTTTACAGCCTAAGCTCAGGATGCAATAAGCCTTTGTGGGGTCACTGACCTAACTCCTGGCAGTCCAGCCTTGCGTGGCCAGGCCTTCTCTCCACAGCCCGTGCTCCGTTCTGTGCAGCTGGGCTCTGCCTTGTAGTCACTGGCCGCAAATGCTTCTCCAGTCCTGCCATCACATAGCACATGTCAGGGAGGTTCCCTGCTCTCAGCAGACTCTGAGGAAAACAGGACCCCACGTAAGTGTGTGCCAAAACATCACAGAATCCCACTAAAAGTAGAGATAAATGGTTTTGGATTCTCTGTCCTCCTCTCATTAACGTACTCGTGCCCTTCCAGCATGGAGGCGACACTGAGCCCTGCGTGATGAACAAGAGATTCTGGAATAACCAAATGTGCGTTCGGTTCCTTTCTAACAGTGCTCTGCTCACTCCCAACTTGGCAGGGCTTGGCAGCCTTCCCAGAGGCTTCTGGTTGTTGGGACAGGAACTGTAGAAATATAGGCTGCAGAAGCAGTAGGGTGAGGGAGAAAGAGTCCTAGATAAGGAGCCTAATGTTGTATATTGCAACATCTTCCAGGCCTAAGGATGGCAGACCCTGCTGCTCCTGCCCCTCTGCCCACGGTAGACATGGTTAATCAGTCATGCACGCTTGCCTTCTGAACCTGGATGTCGCCTCAGACTCCTCAAAATGGTGGCCCCCAGGAGCAGGCCCAGTTAATGCACTTGGCTCTTGAAATGAAACATATTCATCACCCCAATCCAATGATTTAAAGCAGCAGTTCTGGAGTCAGACAAACCCGGGTTTAAATTCTGGCGGTGAGAACATGAGCAACTGACCCTGCCTCTCTTGGCCACCGTTCCACCCATCTAACACTCCCCACGGAGTGTGTGGAAAGTCAAATGGGGATAGTGGGCCTTGATAGCTCCTTGAGAAATGCGAAATCCAGTTCCAGTGTCAAATCTGAGAAGTCACTTAATAGCTCTGGATTGCTCCCAATTTCCTTCCATGAAAAATTAGAGGAAAAGATTAGACCATCTGAAGTCCTTTCCAGCTCACTCAGTGGGACTGGGCTATTGCCCTCCCACCCATTCACTGATTCCCTCAAACACTTTCTCCCGAGGGCTACTTTGGTTTGGGCAGGCACTGTTCTAGGCTCTGAGGCAAAGGCCCTGTCTTCTAGAAGCTTCCATTCTAGCATGTGGAGGTACCACAGAGAAAATTTGGGGTGAGTGACTGGAGAGGGAGTGCCAGGAACAGATCCCTGGGCCACTGATTCTGAGTCGAGAAAGTAACCGAGTACCCTGTCAAGAGAGAGCTGAGGCTGGGGGGTCAGCCCTTTGCCCAACCAAAACACTTGGGAACTACAAGATTGCATGGCTGCCAACCCTTTTCCTACCCAATCCATTAGGGAGGTGGCCCTATTAATTCGGAACTGGACACAGCCATACCACACACGTATGCCCAGCATCCTTTCCCCCTGTAGACTCTTCTTTGAGGTGGGCTGGCCTTCCTGGCCTCCAGCTATGAAGCCAGGGGCTCCTGCTCATTCATGCTGCTCAGCAAAGAGACTACCGCTCGGGCTCCTGGGCTGGGAAGGGGCAGAGACCCTTTAGGCTCCTCCCACTGTCCCTCCCCTTAGTTGGCCAGCCATCACACTGAGCCCTGGGCATTCCAAGTGCTGTCTCTGTGTCAGCAAGGTGGTTTTCTACCCCCTCCCCACCTACCCACATCAGTAACTTAGTGCACTGCTCTGAGCCAGCCACGTACTCTGCTACCAAGAATTAGGAGTCTGTAGGAAGAGACGGCATGGAGGCCAGGAGGACCCAGCCACAGAGAGTTGGGCCACGTTGCTGTGTTGCACAATTCAAGGGGGTCACCATTTACCGTGTATTCTACTCAAATGGTTTCCCCGGGAGTTGGGGCTCATGGTGGCCCTGGGGTGGCCTTGAGAATGTGAAGGAATGAAAATGTGGGGGTGGAGAGAAAACTTCTTCCTTTGATAATAATCCCAGTTTGTTTAAGGTGTGTGTGTGTGTTTGTGTGTGTGCTGGGGAATAGGGAATTGGGGTGGGGGAATCCTCAGACCCTGAATCCATTTATAGAAAAAAAATTTGCAAGGAAAGAAGTGGGAAAGAACGTACTGGATCCTTATATGAAGCCTGTTGGGAAACAAGGGACAGGAGGAGAGTGATGGTGTCCAGTTTAGGGGTCTGGGTGACATGAGGCAGTTGCCTCCGGGCACTGCCGACAATAGGAGACTGCAAAGCACTCCTCTGGCTGTTGGCAACTGTCACGCGGCCTTCAGAGGGGGCAGCTGCACGCACCTGCCAGGAAGGACTTCCAACCCTGACAGGAGGCATGGCAAGAGGGCCTTAAAAATGCCACTAAGGTGATCAAACCGCAAATAAGCAAAGCGAGGGAGAAAGGAGAAGGCAGCAGATTTTCATCGGAACTGGCGAGTGCCCTGAGGGAGCCCTGGATTGCTGGAGGGGAAGGCATTTGCAAGCAGTCTGCAGGCAAGCGGGGCCAAGGGACAAAACTCAAACATGAAAGGGAGTCTGACCCAAGAACCTAGAGAGAGCAAGCACAAATGGGTTCATAGCAGGACTCGGTATTTTATATTTATTTGGTATTTATCATATGCCAGAAACCGTTTTAAGCAACTTAGCTTGGCTAGCTCATTTAATGTCTACATCAGCTCTGTGAAGCTATTACCCCTGTTTTAACAGATTAGCAAATGAAAGCACAGGTGGGTTAAGCAACTTGCCCAGAGCTTCTCAGCTAACAGGGAGTGAGCTCTTGCTCACAAATATGAGATAATTAAATGGATAAAAGAATGAAAAACAGGGGCACCTGGATGGCTCAGTCAGTTAAGCAACTGCCTTTGGCTCAGGTCAGGATCTTGGGGTTCTGGGATCCAGCCCCATGTAGGTCTCCCTGCTCAGTGGGGAGCCTTTTTCTCCCTCTCTCTCTGCCCTTCTCCCCTGCCCGTGCTTGCTCTCTCTCAAATAAATAAGTAAAATCTTAAAAAAAAAAAATGAGAAACAAATTTCTCTTCCCTTGAAATATTTTAAGAGGATACTAAATCCTTGTACATGACTATCAGTAGCTTGTTCAGCATAGTATTTGATAAAATCTTATAAACTCTTATGAGGAAGGTAGGAACCGAAGGTGAGGGAGAGTAGAGTTGGTGGGATTGTTAACCGATGAATATGTCCTAAGAAGGCCTCCAATGGCAGTCTCTTTTCAGTGCCCCTCTTTGGTCAAATGTTCTTTTCATTTCAGATTCAGGATGACCCAAGCTGCGAGAGTTGACAGAGGTATAGAAGGACAGAATGAGAATTTCCAGAAGTGGTTGGGACAATAAACCAAATGAACTGGGTGAAAATGAACAAGGATAAAAGTAAAGCCCTACCCCTGAGGCTCAAAAGGTTAACTGCCCTGTTAAAACCTGGGAGTAGACTCCCCAGAAGCTTTGATGAAGCCCTTAGGATGGAAAAGCACTCCGCCCTCAATCCGAGTTGTCAGTGGAACATGGCTCCTTAAGACCCAAACGTAATCTGAGGTTGCGCTGACGGATGTACGGTAGCCGAGAAGGAGGTCCCAAAGTATCTCATGCCAGTTGGACCCCATTTGGAGCATGCCCAGAGAGGGGCATTTAGGGAAACCTCTGCAAACCATTTTCCATTCCAAATTTACAAGGCTGCAGGGGATGCTTGCCAGAGAAGACGGAAGTCTAGGGCCATATGTAATAGCTGTCTATAGTTATTTGAAGAACTTATCCAATTAACTCCAAAGGCCAAAGAAAGGTCAATGGGTAAAAATCGTAGTGGGGCAGATCTTTACAGTTGTAGAGGTTTACCATGAAGATTTTGTCCTTGACATGGCTGAGTTACTTAATGGCTTTTCTTTTTTTTTTTTCCTTTTTTTTAATTTAAATTCAATTAGCCAACATATAGCAAGTACATCATTAGTTTCAGATGTCGTGTTCAATAATTCACCAGTTGCATATAACACCCAGTACTTAATGGCTTTTAGTCTCAATTTCTTCCTCTGTAAAGCAGGCTCAATAATAATAACTCTTTTAATAGAATATTATGAAAAGAAATTGAAATGTGCGTGTAAAGTGCACAGTTCAGTGCCTGACACACAGGGACCATTAGAGTGTTGGTATTTATCTTACTTTATAATGACTTACACTCAGAGCTCCCCTAGAGTGGAACAGATTGCTTTCAGAGGATGTGAGCACACTTCCTCCCACTGATCATGTCCAAGGGTTCACACAGGTGGTGTGTGAGGGATTCCATCACTGGGTTGGGGACTGGAGTCCATGGTCTCCAATGTCTCCCTTCTCCCAGCTTCACTTCAAGGAACCCAGTCTCACCCCTTCCTCAGTCTGAGTCTCAGTCCCTATGATTTGGGGAAGTCTGACCCCATCTCCCAGACCCAGAGGCCGTCACAAGCCCAAGGCTTGGCCAGCGTGTTCCTTCCCTGGTCATGGTGATCTGTTCAGGGACATGCCTGTGACCCAAGCCAGCCCAAGGACAGCTTCAGGATGGGGCTGAAGCTGCTGTGAGAAAGGGTTTCTTGCTCATCTCAAGCCTGGAGAGCTTGGTGGCATTATTTGAGAAAGAGGTCAAGAGAGAGAAAAGGGAATCTGAGAGATGGAGAGGAACAAATTCCTAATAACATTCCTAACAACCAGACCCAGCTATTCCCGAAACCCTCCTGGACATCTAAGGTACTCAAGTCAATAAATGCCCCTTTTCCTCTAAGGCAGTGTGAGTTGGGGATCGGCCTCTTGGGAACCAAAGAGGAATGGCCAAGCTCGCTTCTCCCCATTCGGAGGATAGTAACCTATGGAAAGCTGCGGGAGATCACAGATTCCTTCGGGTAATCCAGTCGAAACAACAGCCCACCTATGAGGGCACCTCCACGGGAGACTCCAAGTGAGAGGCCCCCAGCTGAGCCCAGTCAATCCCTAGGACCAGGAGAGACCATCATGAATTGTTACAGATAGCCCCACTGGGTACCTGAATCACACATCTGACAGGGGAGCCTCTGGGAAAATCCTAGCAAAGCCTCCAGCCCAGGGTGACCTCCTGTGTTGTTTCTGGGCTATGGGCAGCTAGGGTACACTGACTCCAACTGCAGCCCTTTATAACCCCTTTGTCTACTCTTTTCCTTATCAGTGGTTAGGATGACAGCCCTTCTGAAATTCTAAAGGATTTCTTTTATTCTTGTCCCTCATCCAATTCGGCTCCCTCTTTGTCCTATCTGTGCGCGCACACCTTCAATGCTGCTCGTGGTCACAAGGGGTCCCATTCCAACGTCAGTGCAATCCTTTTCACCTTATTTCAGGGAGGAATTCAGACAGGGAAACCCTTTTGCTCCTTGGAGTAGCTGTTCTTTATAGAAGTTACTGATTAGGGGGCGCCTGGGTGGCACAACGGTTAAGCGGCGTGATCCCGGCGTTATGGGATCGAGCCCCACATCAGGCTCTTCCGCTATGAGCCTGCTTCTTCCTCTCCCACTCCCCCTGCTTGTGTTCCCTCTCTCGCTGGCTGTCTCTATTTCTGTCAAATAAATAAATAAAATCTTAAAAAAAAAAAGTTACTGATAAAATCTGTAAAGTTGAAATGTATGTACCCGGGGGCTTAGGAATCCTGCTGATGAGCATTTATTCTGTGGACATTCACCAAAGTTTGCTAACATATCTACACAAAGATGTTAATTCGAGCATTTTTGCAATTGGGGGAAAAAAAAGAACAAATTGTCCGTCCATAGGGACTGGATGAGTAAATTATGGTACCTCTCTAAATGTGGGATCTGTGAAGTCAGATTTTTTTTTTTTTTAAAAAAGAGATAAATCTCCGTGTTGATCTGGAAAGAGCTCTGGGGTATGTTACAAAGTGGAAACAGCACTCCTACCACATTGCATAACGCTGGTGGGCACAGCTCATGCTGTGTGCTATGGGGATACAGTCCCTGCTCGGGACACCCGAAAACGCAGCGGGGTTGGTGTCCCAAGGAGTTGTGCAATCTTGAGGCTATTTTGGTGTTAAAAATATTTAAGCACAAATGGATATATAGTTTTATACAGAAATGTTTTTCCCCTGAGAGAGAAGCAGAGGAAAGTTCTTAAAGTGGCTGCCTTTGGGAGAGCAATAAGCAAGGGGTGGGGACGGGTGGAAGTTTTCACTTTTTATTTTGTACCTCTTTGGACATGTGTATTATCTAATGAGGTACTTGTGGTCATTAGCTATCTCTAGATACTGTCTGGGCGTGGCAGAGAGGGGATGATGGGCCACGTCTGTTTTAGTCTTTAGATATGTTTCTGCTAATTTTTCGCATTCTAACGTGTGGCCCTTTTCCCTAAAGAAGCCACTAAGCCTCACCAAACAGCAAGCCTAATATTTGGAGATTATCCAAGACGAGGTATCCATTTTTCTCCTGCAAAGCCTAACGTTGCCCCTATTACAACATTCCCTCCCGGCCTCTGCTTGTTTCTGCTTGTGGAAAGAAGCCCTAAAATCCTCGGGTGAGCATACATTTTTGTCCCCCATGGCAGTTAGTGGAACGTGGGGCTGGGGCGGCAGGGCGGTGATGGCCCCTGCGAGAGCCGCTGCTCCCCCCCCCCCCACTTGTCAGGTGGCCCACGCCACCAGCCATCAGACTCCTCGGTGCTGCGTCCTGCATGCCAGCTCCCGGGGCTTGTTTGGAAGAGGGAGATGAGTCAGCAGATTTGCCTGATTTGAGGCTGGCCTGGTGCCCGTGTGATGCCCTGCCCGGATTCAACTGTCCCACTCCAGCAATAACTGGCAAGATGGGGTCAGAGCCGCCTCTCAGGTCCTAGAAATGAGCTCATCTCTTGTGGCTGCCCTGGGGAGCCAGATGCCCGTGGAAGGGGAGCCAAGGCGAGCTGGTCTGGGGAAAGGGCTGCCTCCTCCCCGGCTCCTCAGGGAGAGGGAAGGGACTGGGAAGAGTCTACAGAGTCCGAGCACCCCACCTGACACCACTCCCCACCTGACACCACCTTCCAGGTAAGGGCAGCTCTGGATGTGGCCACCCTGCAGCCTGGGGGACAAGGACTTCTTCCCACATATTTCGCAGCAACACCCTCTGTGCTCTCTCCTCTGCCTCTTCTTGGCCAAGGTCCACAACTATCAAAAGCCGAACGACTGGAAGAATTAAACAATCATTCAGGTAAATCAGTGAAGTGGGAGCCAGCCTCGCTGCCAGCCCTGAATCACTGTCTCTTTGAAGCTTCCTCTCCGAAAGGCCGGTCAGGCTGAAGGACCTTACCTCTCAGACCCTGTGCCCTGACTCACGCCCTGAGCACGTCCTTTATCAAGTTTACTCTGCATTCTAGGCCCTTCACAAATCAACCAAAGAAATGACTGGAAGGAATGCTCTTCGTTCTGGGTGTCCCTTGAGTTCTGTTTGGCTCGGTGTTCCGGCTGCCTCAGGGAAATGGCTGTCTTATCCCGATTTTCATGGTTTGACTTCAGAGTAGCTGAGGGTCCCCATGATACTTTGTCGCTTTCCGTGGTGTCCCTTGCTTTGAATTTGGGCTGCTCTTTTTCAGAGGCAGAGAAGTGTTCTTGTCCTTCAGGGCAAAAGCCCCGAAAACTCCAAATACCGGGGATCCCCTCCATTCGTAGAACAATACAGAACAGCATAATTTAACAGATGGCCCTGTGACAGCAGCAGCTCCTGCCTGGGGACCACACTTCAGAAGGGATTGGTCCACTTGTCCAGAGACCACAAACGTTGGTGTTGTTGGGTATGTGAGCGTGAAAGACACTTTCACTGACTGACGTCTGTCAGGGGCTATGCTGACACCATAAGAATTTTGATCTTCTCTGCTCCTCTCAACAATTCTGACATTTTTGACCTTTTTTCCACAGAAAAGGGAACAGAAGCTGAGGTATTTAGTGATGTGTTAGGGTCACATAGCTTAAAAAGAGCCCCAGGCCGCCCCCTGCAAACCTCTGGCCTCCTCTTTCTGGGTGAATGAGGGGATACCACAGACTGAAAAAGCAAACAACTCCTCGGTTGGAGAATTAGCAGATTGAGTGTTCAGACAGACCAAGCTCGCCGCCACCCCCACAGAAGCAACATGACCTGGCCTTCTGGTTCACTCACAATGGCGGCTGTGTGCCAACATGGTAGTGAGACGGCGAGTCTCTACCTGCGGCACGTACCATTCCTGTCCTGAGCCTAATTCCCGTGCAAGTCTGTCAAAGAGGATTGAAAGGAAAACTGAAAGAAGCTGCAGTCCCTCTCCTGAGGCTCCAAGATTCAGGGCCTTTAAGCCAAAGGCCAAGCTCACTTGTCCCTCCCCATGTTGACGGGTCTCACTCGTGGAAGGCCACTGTCCTTGGGGACTGCATGGGCCCTGGACTCAGAGCCTTTCCACACCCCGATGATACGGCTGACGGAGCGCACAGGGGCTCCTGACCCCCCGAAACACCTTCCTCTGGGTAATGCTGGCAACAGCTGTTGCCAGTTAGGAAAGCACCTTGCAGGCCTGGCTCTTGGTCCTGTGGTTACCATGATGAGGCTGGAATGGAATCTCTGGGGCCCCCACTCTGGCCAAACCATTATCAAAGTCAATTTTCAAATAGAGGCAACTCTCAATTATTCATAGACTAATGGTTCAATCTCTGCATCTTCTTTCTCCTCATCCCTCTTTCTCTCCCTTCTCTTTGCTGGCTGCCCTTTGGCTCTCCTCACGGATACACCCACCAGCGTGGGGGGAGGTGGAGGACCCCAGAGCCCTCAGTGCCAGGGCCTGTGAGCGATCCCAGGGAAGAGTTTGTTTAAGCAGCATGTTGGGCGGAATGTGGATTTTCAGTAGCCTTCCTAAGCTCGTTCCCACTTATGGATGAGAGACCACGACCTTGTGTTCTTTGAGCCCCTCTGCTAACTCTCGCCAGGAGAAGAGATAGAAGCCAGGTCCAGGCTGAGAGCGGCCAGGTGGAGAAGGCAGGCATGTCCCATGCCGCCCCGTCTCGCAGACCCAGGATGCATGTGTGTATTTCTCCAGAATCGGCTGGGTATGGAAAAAATGGGTTTTGAGATAAATGAAAATTCAGGTTTCCTCTCCTGAGTGGCTCAGGTTTTATATTCCCAAACCAAATAAATGAGCAAATAAAATATGAAAAGGGGTTTTAAAAAGTTGAATTTACATACGAGAGCTGTGACCAGGTCCTTCCTAGCCAACAGGAAGGCTTGTTTCAAGGCTTAAGCTGGGTTGTGTTTCCCAAAAAAACAACACCATGGCTTCTCTTTACATTATAAATAATAACAAATGTTAACATCTTGATATGTAAGTGCCCGATGCTATGTCAAGAGATATATACGAAAATATCTTATTTAATGTTTCGAATTCTATGAGGTAGAAACTACTATTATTCCTGTTTGCAGAAAAAGAGACAGAGAAGTTAAGTCACTTGTCCCAGCTTGCTCAGCAGTGCAGGGAGCGAGGAAGTGAGCTGTCTTCCTCGATTTTCAGACCCCACCATCTTTGGTCTACAATGAAGTCCACACCACATGCTTTAGCCTCTTCTCTCGACCGCGATGACAACCACAACCACCAAAACCCTGGTTATGAAATTGGGGATCCCAGCCCCACTTCCACCTCTCCGTTGGCCTCCGGAGCCCCAGAGGTCTAGCCCGAGAGCTCCTCCCTGCTAGACCACCCCTGCTATTTAGCAGTGAATTGGGCACATCGTGTGGTTTTGGAATTTGTTCTCTCAAGCATTGTTAGGTCTTTATATTATAATTTAACTTTTCTTGTGATGTATTATCTCCCCAGAGTAAGAGTCTCACAGGACGGGGTGGTGTCATACTCAATATGTCATACTCATATTGTCATTTGTCACTGTTCTTAGATGATCCCAGGCTCAGAGCAAGCCTATAATACCTATTTTCTGATTTTTGAGTTGACTGATGTAGGGGTAGAAACCGTGTGGCATTAACTTCTAGTGTCTATCTCACAGCCCTACGCATATAGGAGATAACAGTTACCAAGCGTCTACTGTAGGGCTTATATATATTAGCTAATTTTAACTTCACAATAATTCTATGATACGGATGTTGTCCCTACTTTTCACATAGCCGCGAACCTACGGCTGGTGAATGGGGAAAGGAGGGTTCGTGTACAGGCCCTGGCAGCAGGGTAAGGGAACCACAGTCACCCGCCAACCAAGTATCATTCTTGGGGACACCCAGGAGGTGCTTATGTGGTGGGCAAGCAAGGGCCTGGGCTCTGACAGGCGAGGTCCTGGGTATAACTGAGCCAGGATGGGGTGTCTCAGCCAGCAGCCCCTAGGAACAGCCTGTGGGGAGTTTCTGTCCCAGACCTTGAATTTAGTCCTGAAACCAGGCTCCGCCCATATTAAGCCTCTGTCTTTGGGCGAATGACAGCAACCCCTCCAGCCCATTAGTTTCTTAATTGTTCCTGGACCTGAGCTGGTTCCAGTTGGATAAATCTGTCTCAGAACAGAGAGAGGGCTCCCCAGGAATCTGTGGGAATGTGGGGGAGTGGGCAAGATAAGAGACAGCAGGATTAAGAGATTTAACAAAGAAAGCACTCCTTTACACCGGACAATGCCCGGAAGGCTGGTTTTAGAGCGCTGATAGAGTGGGATTTCTAGAGCGTTTATATTTACCCAAACTTCTACAAACTATTGAGGCTGCTAGCCGGCCTGCCTTGTGGGAGCCTGGGACTGTGCCAGGGTCCCCACACAGCCTGCCAGGTTTCTGCTCACAGACTCCAGTGAATGCCTGCTTCCACTGCAAGTTGTGAAAATCTCCTTTCACAGGAAGACTGCCCCAAGAGGGAGGGCGGGAGGGAGCCTCACCCCAAGTCCCACCCCACCCCATCCCACCCCAAGGCACATGCCCTTGCACAGAGCAGCACTCGTTCTGCCCAGAGGGATGGATGCTGTCTTTGCCTGGGTTGCAAGGCAGGGGCCACCAGACTGAGCTCTGCGGGTCCCTTCCTGTCGCGTTTTTAGGAGCCTGGGCTCAGCACTTACCACCTCATCCGCCCTTATTCACCACGGCCTGCGGCTAGCAGGTGATCCATAAATATGTGTCAAGTAAGTGATTCACCACTGTGTCTATTAACCTGTCCTTTGCAGCATCTTGGCTGGCCCGGCAATTGTATAAATCTGGGGGGCGAGGCGGAGGTGGGGGAGCCGAGTGGAGGGAATCCACATGTGCGGTGCTCATCAGTTCTCAGAGTGAGGTAGGGGTTGGCTTTCCCAGCTCCTTCCTATGGATGAAGAAACAAGGCCCAGGGAGGCAAGGACACTGCACGCTCAGATCCGGCCTCCACCAGCCTCCTCAGCCCCTTCTTAAGCCCTGTAATGACTCCCCTTGGCACCCAAGGTCCTCAGACCCTCCAGAACTCTCCAGTTCACATTCCCATGCCACACAGCCTCTACACAATGTTTGGTACTTCTAGTGCCTGGCGGTTCCCCTTTCCGCTCTTCATTTCAGAAACTTCTCACTTTGGAGTCTATAGTCATCACCTCTTCTGGGAAGTCTTCCCGGGATGCCCCTAGGCAGGCTTAGTGGTGACCGTCCTGAGTCCCACAGTGCCCTGTGCTTTCCTCTGTCACATAAGCAGCACTTGGATTTGTGCTGTATTTGGGTTACCTGGCTTTCTCTTGTCCTTCCTGGGTGACCTTGTAGAGGAAGGATCGTGTCCTTTACCCTACCACACTGTCTGCCTGCCTGCCACAGAGAAGAAGCTCCAGGAACATCGCTGAATGATGACCGCTACTGTTTACTTAAACCTGGCACTTGAAAAAAGCTCTTTCCAGGGCGCCTGGGTGGCCCAGTTGGTTAAGCATCTGACTCTTGATTTCGGCTCAGGTCATGATCTCAGGGTGGTGAGATCGAACCCTGTGTCGGTCTATGCGCGCTGGGCCTGGAGCCTGCTTGGGATTCTCTCTCTTCCTCCCCCCTGCCCCACCCCCCTGCGCGCACATGTGCACGTGCTCTCTCTCTCCAAAAAAAAAAAAAGCTCCTTCCATATATTAACTCATTTAATCCTTACAACAACAATCCTATGAAGCAGATGATCGAGATGTTTATTACTTTAAAGTATCTGTTATTTAATCATCACGAGCCTTCCGTTTGAAAGGAGAGGAGATACACGCACAGGCTAGCGAGGGGCAGAGCCCAGACAACCATCTCGCTGACCTCTTCCCGCTGGCCAGAGCCTCTGTAGGCTCATTCTTGCCTTCTCAGGAATGTTCCCCTCGTCCGCAGCCTTTCAAAATTACAACCGTCTCCAGACTCAGTCACATTTTCCATGACACTTCCTCTGCCCTCTGGCCCAAACAGCTCGCTCCTGCCCTCCCACAGCATTAAACCCAGCATGGAACACAGCCTTTGATTTCTCTTATTGTGCCATAACCCCGCATTCTTCCCAACGTGCAGGACACTACGTGCCCCCCCAGGCAAGTGTCTGAGTCCCACATTCTCGTTTTCCCTCCCCTGTGCCCAGCAGATTGTTAGAAGGCATGAGAGGTGTGAAGCGAACACTGGTGACACCTTGAACGACAGAACACCTTGGGGTTCCAGCCATCTTTGCAGATGACTGGTGCTGCTTGCTGTCCTCAGGTACGGGCTGCCCCTCGGCGGCTAGATGTGGGTGTGGTTCCGATCTGGGGTGCACAGACAGCAGGCTGGAGCTGGGGATATTTGGATGTAACGTGAGGTTCTTTGTCTGTCGTCTGTAGGTCAGGCCTGTTTACAGCTCTCTGAGCACCTGGACTCTTCTTTCTCCTACTCTCTTCCTTTGATTTCCTGCAGAGAGGAGACCTTGCAATATAACATAGCGGAAGAAGTTGAGATGAACGAGGAAGAAATCAATAAAACTGAAAGGAGTACCCAGGAAAGAGGACTGCGGATCAGTTAGGGAATGGGATCCCCTCTCTGTCCTGTCCTCTTCTGCCTTTCCTTACAATGAGCCGCCAACTCCGTGGACCCTGTATAGCCCCGTGTGAATGAGTCCATTGGAAGACCCCAGGATGAGAGCTGAGGGACCATTTACTTTGTACATGACTTGAGCAAGTCACTTTCTCCCTTTACCTGAGAAATGAAATAATAACGTCTACACTACCTCCCCCATGGGGGATTGTTGTATGGATTAAATGAGCAAAGTATGTGGGAGTACTCCATGGACCGTAAGTCACTGTCACCATTCATTCATTCGCTTACTTAATTTATTCCACAAATATTTATTGAGCACTCGTCGTGCCCCAGACACTGAGTTTACCTCAACGGGGATATGATGGAGGGCACTGTACTAGCACATGGAGTTCCTGCTCTCACGAAGCCCGCAGTCCAGTGGGGGAAACGGCTTCAGCTAATCACACGGTTGTGTAACTACTCAGTGAGGTATCAGGGAGGGAGCACGGTTTCCGTGGGACAGCGTGGCACGGGAACAGGTCACATGACACACTTCGTTACTGTTGTCACCTAGCCACCGGTTCTCAAATTTTGAATTGCAAG
Source organism: Ursus arctos (assembly GCF_023065955.2). Lineage (NCBI taxonomy): Eukaryota > Metazoa > Chordata > Mammalia > Carnivora > Ursidae > Ursus > Ursus arctos. The sequence continues at coordinate 10,277,052 of NW_026622786.1, forward strand.
AGTCATCTGGGCTGTGTCCCCAGGGAGTCTGATTTCCTAGGTCTACAATTTCCCTCCCAGAAATTTACATTTTTAACACGCTCCTCCACCTCCATCTCGGAGCAATTCTCATGCAACTGACCTCTGGCCACATTTTAAGCAAGAATGACCTAGGGTTAGTGTGGAGCTGTAATTAGGGACCCGTGCCTCCTGAAGCCTCTTTGACAGTTCCTGTGTTTCTTCGCTGATTCCGCTCCAGGCCATTCCTGAAGCTTGGCGGGTGAGCCAACGGATTTTCTGCTTTGCTCAAGCTACTTTGAGTTGGGTTTCGGTCACTTCAAAACAACCCCTCCTGCCTAATTTAGGTCCCTCTGATCTCTGCAAGCTCCCCTCAAGATGTCTGCTGGTTTCTATGGTGAATACAGGATGCGCAGGGGGTGAGGTCATGATTTATTGCTCAAAACAACAGTTAGCAAGCATCATTACCATTCTAAGCCTTGCCCCCCCACCCCCACCCGACAGCTTCTCACACTCATCTGCAGGCCTTTTGCGACATCTGCAACACGTACAACGCACAAAACACGCGTGCCAGCGGCCAGTCTTGAAATACGGATTTCTGACCAAACAACACTGGTACTTCTATGTCCATGGCTAAATAAAATAATTTTGGCTGATGGCTACTCCGTATCACCAAACCACACAGCGTGGGAACGGGGTGTTGGCATTCTGGAGTCAAACCATCCGGGTCCAGATCCTGGCTCTGCCGGCTCTGTGATGGGGGTCTACAGCCCCCTCACGTCTCCGAGCCTTAGTCTTCCATATACCAAATGAGCACAATGGACAAGACTTACCTCGTCGGGCAGTGGCGAGGACTCAATGCACCATTGTACGTGAACTTAGAACAGGGCCTGGCACACAAGCCGGGCTCAGTAAATACTAGCTATTAGTACGTGGGTCTAAACGTGCATACGGTAGCACTCCCTCCAGAGGGTTTTCCCAGCCCGATAACCTTTTATCCACAGGAGGAGATCTTGTTGGTAACTGTGCCTCCCTTTCCCCCTACTGAATACTGTTTTTCCACTGCAATCTGCTATTTCCCTCCCGTCTCCTAGGGTTTTGGCCTCCTTTACTTCTCTCTTTTCTGCCAATTCATGAACTCCGAGTCTCTGGGATGCCCCCTTCCATAACCTCAAGGCTCTGCTTTGAGTCTCTCTCAGTGTGTCTGTCCCCAGGGAGCCCAGGGCAGCTCCAGGCACACCTCTGCCCCCAGGGCCGAGCGCACACCATCGTGATGACTGACGCTATGCGCCCAGCACTAGCTAGCTAATTACACAACTCAGGCCATTCTGAGTTCGCCCCCTGAACTTTCACATCCCTCCCTTGTCAATTGAGGCTAAGAACCGCTAAGAACACCTACTTAATTAGATTGCTGGAAAAACTGAAGGTGATGATATGCGCAAAGCCCAGGTTAATGCTTAACAGCATTTAATACTGTAATTACTATTATTATCTACAACTGTAGAGAAAAAAAAACAAATGAAAGGCTGACATTTTCACACACGCATGCACCCTGTTTCATTCGCAGACTCTCAAAGGTGAGGCCAAAACTCGGCCAACAGAGCCAACCACGGACCCCCAGCCCCAGTTTGGAACGATGAGGGCCTCACTCTGAGCCCATCCCGGCGGGAAGAACCTGTTAGTGGTTGCTGCCGTCACTACCATTTTGCTCTATCACTTTTGTTGTTGTTGTTTTTTACTTTCTGTATCATTTATTTCTGCTTTAATCTTTTTTTTTCAAAGATTTTATTTATTTAACAGAGAGAGACAGCCAGCGAGAGAGGGAACACAAGCAGGGGGAGTGGGAGAGGAAGAAGCAGGCTCCCAGCAGAGGAGCCTGATGTGGGGCTCGATCCCAGAACCCTGGGATCACGCCCTGAGCCGAAGACAGACGCTTAGTGACTGAGCCACCCAGGCGCCCCTCTAATCTTTTTTTTAAGTTTTTTTTTTTTTTAAAGATTTTATTTATTTGACACAGAGAGAGAAAGAGAGCGTGCACAAGCAAGGGGAGCAACAGCGCAAGGAGCCCAACGCGGGGCTGGATTCCAGGACCCTGGGATCATGACCTGAGCTGAAGGCAGATGCTTAACCGACTGAGCCACCCAGGCGCCCCTCCAGAACTCTTCTCATCCTGCCAAACTAAAACTCTGTATCAATTAAGCCACTTCTCCATTCTTTCCTGCCCCAGCCCCTGGTAACCACCACTCCAACTGAACTGCTGAAGGCACACCTTATAAACGGAATCACACAACATTTGTCTTTTTGTAACTGGCTTATCGCTTAACGTAATGTCCTCAACTTTCATCCGCGTCGTAGCGTGTGTCAGCAGTTCTTCCCTTTGGAAGGCTGACACTCTTCCATTGCACACGTCTACCACATTGCATTTATCTGTTCATCATCAACAGACAGTGGGTGGCTTCTACCTTTTGGCTGTCGGGACCACTGCTGCTATGAATATGGGCCACAAATCTTTCCTCAAGACCCTGACTTCAATTCTTTTGGGTATACGGGTATGCCCTGCTTTTTGAAACTTCGCACGAGACCTACATTAGTACCTGTTTTTGCTAACCCAAAGAAATCCGAAGAGGATTTTTGCTTTTACGAAAGAAGGTGAAAAGCAAGAAGAGAATTCAGCGTGTGTTTTGCAAGAAGCCTTTATAGAGGCAGCTCACCGGCCAGCAGCAAGGTGGCCTCTTGGACCTTCCCCCTGCCCCAGGAGCCACTCTCAGCGTCTCAGCATCAAGTGTCCATAGCCTTGAACTGTGTCCGTGCACATCTGTCATGTGCTTTGATTTATTTCGTGCATCTGTTAACAAAATGCGTCCTAAGTCATCAGGAAAGCCTAAGAGAGGTTACTCTTTGGATCTGGGAATGCTAAAAAATATTCCCTATAAATTAATGGTAATGACCTCTTTGCTTTCTGCCATTTCAGCTTATGAAAGTTTTCATAGGAACAGTTCTTTCAGGTAGTGGGGAAACCTGTATGCCCAGAAGCAGACTCACTGGATCATATAGTAATTCTATCTGGAATGTTCTGATGAACTGCCACGCTGCTTTCCACGGTGGCTGCCCATCTTACGTTCTCACCAACAGTGCACGTGGGTTCCAGTTTCTCCACATCCTCGTCAATGGGTCTTTCCTGTTTTTCTGACAGAGGCCCTCCTTGCGGGGGTGAGGTGATCCATAACTCTGTTTTATCCCCGGCCTCAGGGGTTCCCTGACCCAGGACAGGCCTCAGAGGCAGATTTTCCACCACCACCCAAAGGCAATGGGCAGAGTTCCGACAGAGGGAGCACAGGCCCCCTTCATTCAGTCACTCATCTGAATTACCCTAAATATGAGTACTTCCCTTGCGCAGTTGAGAAAACAGACTCAGAACGATGAAGCCACTTGCCCAAGAGCACACAGCTAGGAAACTGGTATTTGCACTGGCCCCACACCACGTAGGTGTGGACGAACAGAACAGCCGTGTACATCAATACCGCACTCTGCTCTCTGAGCCCAGGGGAGAACACTCCCTCTCTGGTCCCTTGGCGCTGCTGCCCCTCCCCCAGCCGCTCCGGGGCCTGCTGGGCCCGGGTTGGGGGGGGGAAGAGGAAACAAAGGGCCTGCATTTACCATTTAACCAAGTGCCCAGGTGCACCTGTTGTGCCATTGGGTGCTGTTAATGATTCCAGCAAGATGCGCAGTTCCAAGCGTTAGAAGATTTACAAGCGTTTCCTTCAATTCCAAAACTCAGAGAGGGAGGGGCGAGTGTCAGCCAGCTGGGGTCCCTTTAAGTAAGACTTGCTTTCAGAGAGAGCCATGAAAACATGAAGCACTGGGCTTGGCTCTGCCTGACTTATGTGCAAACAGCAGCAGTTTCAAGATCCCCCCCCTCCCCCCAGTGGCTGGGTGAGCCCCTGTTTGGTGCAGAGGAACCAAGCGGGAGGTAAGGCATGGTAAGGCCTGCCCAGCCAGAGAGGACTGGTCCTGCCTGACCCAGGCCTGCAGAGGCAGCCAGCCTGTTGTACTTGAAGTCCTTGTCCCAGGCACAGGTATCTTAACTGCCCCCTGAGGGATTACTAGTCAATGGAGGTGCAGCCCTAGTACAAGAGGTGGAAACCTTTTCGAGGTGAACAGCATGGGCTCCAGGTTCGCCTCACAGCCACAAGTCAGCGATGCTTGACTGTCCCATGCCTGTTATGCTCTCAACTCATTTCAGAAGTGACTTTCATACTCTGATCTGGTCATGGAGAAGCCGGAGGTCAGTCCAGGGAGAGCTATGCCCTCGAGGAAGACTGGGAGAAGGGCCAAGAGGTGCTTGCAAGCCCAGCTCTCAACAGCAACATGGAACGGGGCAGGGCCGGGGGTGGGGCGGGGGGTTGGGGAGTGGGGTGGGGGTGGGCAGTGAAGGAGGGCCTGGGACTTTGACTGGAAGGGAGCCCAAAGAACCTTTATTGGTGGAGTCCACAGCCAATGTGACTTGCACAAGAATTGTGCAGATATGACAATCCATGAACTGGAAAATGGGACCGGGGAAATGCAGGACTATGCTGGGGATGTAGACAAGTTTATCATGAGCTTCTGCACCAGAGAAATGCCAGTCGGAACACGTGGTTGGTTATGAAGGGGTTAAAGGTGTGAGAAGGGACCAGGCATCGTTCTGACTGACCAATAACATATCTATTAAAATCTACTTTGCGCAGGGCTCATGGGAATTTTAAAAGCGAGTGCAATCCTCAAGGATGTACACATTACAAAATCGTATCTCCATATTCAGAAGCCATATATATACATATATATATACACATAAGCCATACACACACACATACACACACACACACACACACACACATACACACATATATGGTGGAGAGCTCAGACCCTGGCCTCAGAGAGCTTGGGTTCAAGTCCAGCTCCACACTTATGTGCCAGCTTGTGCTAGTGGCTTATCTCCCGCAGTTCTCAATTTTTAACCTGCCCAAGAGCACAGCATAAAATGGGGTGTCACGGTCTTCATTGTAAAGTGCAGGACACACTTGTACACTACACACTACTTGGCCCAGAGTGAGCACTCAGTAAAAGTTGGCTATTCTTAATTAATTAATTTCAAACTAGGGCTAATAAAAAAGCAGAGTAGCACCTACCATGGACAAGGCTCTGGGCCAAATGATATCAATGAATTCATATTATTTAATCTTTATGACTGTGAGCCCGGCAGCTATTACGCCCCTGTCACAATGGAAGAAAGGCCTTCAGGGGAGGGTTGGCCTGGCCACCGCACCAAAATGAAGTGAACTGCTGGAAAAAGGACTATAGGTGCAACCCTCTGAACTGGCTTTGAGTCAGTAGTTGCTTGAGGAAGTACAGGAAGAGGCATCATTTCGAATTTATCACTCCGAGGCTGGTGAAATGGAGTCTAATGGGATTGCTTTCTGGAGCCCAGTGGCTTCCACCATCTTGTTCCCGCAACTGCACTGAGGGGCCCAGATCTCCCCAGATGCCCTTTCTGCTGCATGTGCGGTGGCTCCTGACGCACCCAGCCCCTCTAGCGGTTCTGTGGGAGGCAACAAACACCAGGCCTTAATGCGGAGGGGATGGAGCCTGAGGAGGGGCCAAGGAGTGAGAGCAACCCTTCATTTAAGAATCAGTTCTGGAAAAGGGAAGCCAGGTGGACCAAAGGAAGAAAGCAAAAGGCACATGCATCTCACTTTCCAGATGTTTTCATACAGACTCAGTCTTCTTCATGTTCAGCTCCTGTTTCAGACCTGCTGAATCAATCGTGTCTCAGTCCCAGCAAGGACGGAGGTGCTGATGGGTCCAGCCACACGCTCCCACTGGCGGCAGGTAACCCACTGAGTGTCACAGCCAGCCGGTGACAAAGTCCAGATTAAACCTCAGTTTCCTCATTCCTGGTGCAGTGCTAGTTCCATCTCCCCGTATGGTTTCCACATTGCTCATTTTCCAGATCCCTCCTGTAAGACTTTGTCCCTGGCCCCAGAGCCGCAGGCCCTTTGGACAGGAGCCAAGGGTTCACGGAGCCGCAGGAGAGGGTGCACCCAGGACGCTGGGGGTGGGCCACCCTGCAAGTGCATTTTATTCACTTCAATGAGACCAAATGGAATCAGAGCATTAACATGTTGAGTGCGCCTCCGTGCTGTCTAAACCAGCCCTGAATACTAACCAGGAAGCTTAGAGGGAGCTAAAAATAACCGGCTAATCACCACCAGGAAGAATTAACAGGACTCGGAAGAAAGGAAAATGTCTTAATATTCCATCTCCCTACAGCTGGGCTCCAGCTGCGGCTAGTCCCCTCCTGGCTTCCACAGGGCAGGTAATTAGGCAGTACAGAAGCTCTAACACTTATGGGCGCGGGGCGGGCGGGGGGGGGGGGCTCCCCCAGCCTGCAGGAGGGTAAATGGAATAGGGTTATTTGGGGTGAGGTGTTGGGGAACAGTGAACACAGAAGAAATGCAACGCGACAGGAAGCGGGTTTTGAAGAACTAAAACAGTTGTCAGAGTTTATACCCCTTCTATTTTGAGAAAGCAGCACCCTTAATTAAAGGGGAACATCATTATATTCTGCCTTGCAGACCCTCAGAAAGGTGCCTAGTTCAGCACTGAAGTCCGTGCCCTGGGTACCACATCGAATTGAGGTCTTCCAGGCAAAATTACCGTCTTTGGACAAGGATAAGTGGGCACCCACAATAAACTAAACTGATGGAGGAGAGCATGTGAACAAAACCATGAAAGCATGACTAGAATGATTTGTTCATAGAACATGAAAGAGTAGGAATAGGAAACAACTATTGCAATTTGGAAAAGGTCAGTTCAAGAGAAATAAAAAAAATATATCATTTTGTAGAGGGCAGGGTAATACCCGAAGAGCTTACTTCCTCCAAAAGATTTAATGGGTATAAATAAATAAATAAAAATTGGTTTAAAAGATTCATGAATACACTTTCTTTTCAATTGCACATGGAACATTCTCCAGGATAGATCACATGTGAGGCCAGAAAACAAGTCTCAGTAAATTTTAAAAAATTGAAATTGGGACATCTGGGTGGCTCAGTTGGTTAAGCATCCGCCTTTGGCTCAGGTCATGATCCCAGGGTCCTGGGATTGAGCCCCACGTCGGGTTCTCTGCTCAGTGGGAAGCCTGCTTCTCCCTCTGCCTCTGCCTGCCCTCCCCCCGCCCAATGCTTGTGCTCTCTCTCCCTAACAAATAAATAAAATATTTTGAAAAATTGAAATCATATTAAGCATCTTCTCCAAACACAATGGTATGAAACCAGAAGTCAATTACAAGAAAAAAACTGGAATAAACATGTACACATGGAGGCTAAACAACGTGCTACTAAACAACCAATGTGTCAACAGAGAAGTCAAAGAGGAAATAAAAAACTGCATGGAGACAAATGAAAATGAAAACACAATGGTCCAGAATCTTTGGGACACAACAAAAGCAGATCTAAGAGGAAAGTTTATAGTGATAAAGACCTAACTCAAGAAACCATAAAAATCTCAACCAATCCAACATTACACCTAAAGGAGTTAGAAAAAGAAGAACAAGCAAAACTCAATGCTAGTAGAAGGAAGGAAACAATAAAGACCAGAGCAGAAATAAAGAGAGAAAAACAATAGAAAATAATCAATGAAACTAAGAGCTGATTCATTGAAAACATAAACAAAGTTCATAAACCTTTAGCCAGATGAAAGAAAGAAAGAGAGAGAGAGAGAGAGAGAGGACTCAAATAAATAAAATCAGAAATAAAAAAGGAAAAACAACTGACACCACAGAAGTATAAAGAATTATAACGGAGGGGCACTTGGGTGGCTCAGTCGGCTAAGCATCTGCCTTCAGCTCAGATCATGATCCCAGGGTCCTGGGATCCAGCCCCATGTCGGGTTCCCTGATCAACAGGGAGTAGGCTTCTCCCTCTCCCTTTTCCCCCACTCATGCTCACTCTTTCTGCCTCAAATAAATTAATAAAATCTTAAAAAAAAAGAATTATAACAGAATACTGTGAAAAATTATATGTCAACAAATTGAAACAGATAAATTCCTAGAAACATACAATCTTCCAAAGCTGAATTAGGAATAGAAAATTTGAACTAGTATCGATTATTAGTTACAAAGTTGAATTGGTAACCAAAAAGCTTCCCACAAACACAAAAGTCCCCAGGACCAAACAACCTCACAGGTGAATTCAGCTAAACATTTAAAGTAGAGTTAATATATCTATTCTCAAACTATTCCAAAAAATAGAAGAGGAAGGAGAGCTTCCAAATTCATTCTACAAGGACAGCATTACCTTGATACCAAAAATCAGAAAAAGACACAACAAGAAAAGAAAGGCCAATATCCCTGATGAACATGATGCTAAAATTCTCAAGAAAATATTAGCAAACTGAATTTGATAGTACATTAAAAGAATCACTCACCACAATCAAGTAGGATTTACTCCAGGGGCAAGGGTGGTTCAATATTCACAAATCAATCAGTGTGATACATCACATTAAAATGAAAAAGCATAAAACCATATGAGCACCTTGACGCAGAAAAAGCATTTGACAAAAATACAACATCCGTTTCTGGTAAAAACTCTCAACAAAATGGGTTTAGAGGGAACATACTTTGACATAATAAGGATGTATATGAAAAAAACCTCACAGTTAACATCATCCTCAATGGGGAAAAACTGAAAGCTCTTCCTCTAAAGTCAGGAACAAGACAAGGATGGCCACTCTCACCACTTTTATTCAACATGATACTGGAAATCCTAGCCACAGCAATTACACAAGAAAAAGAAAAGATATCCAGATTGGTAAGGAATAAGCAAAACTTTCACTATTTGCAGATAACGTGATACTACATATAGAAAACCCTAAAGGCTGCATCAAAAAACTATGAGAACAAATAAATGAATTCAGTAGAGTTGCAGGGTGCAAAATTAATATTTTAAAATCTGTTGTGCTTCTATAGACTCATAATGAAATAGCAGAAGGAGAAATAAAGAAAACAATCTCATTTACAATTGCACCAAAAAGAATAAAATACCCAGGAATAAATTTGAACAAGGAGTGAAAGATGTATACTCTGGAAATGGATGAAAGAAATTGAAGTGGACACAAACAAATGGAAAGATATATTGTGCTCAAGGATTGGAAGAATACTGTTAAAATGTCCATACCACTCAAAGCAATCTATAGCTTCAGTGCGATCTCTAACAAAATACCAGTAGCATTTTTCACAGAACTGGAATAAGTAATCTTAAAATTTGTATGGAACCGCAAAAGATTCCGAATAGCCAAAGCAGTCTTGAGAAAGAAGAACAAAGCCGAACATATTGCAGTCTTAGATTTTAAGATATGCCATAAAGCTGCAGTAATCAAAACAGCATGGTACTGGCACAAAAACAGACACATAGATCAATGGGACAGGAGAAAGAGCTCAGAAATAAACCTACACTTACATGGTCAATTAATCCGTGAGAAAGAAGGCAAGATTATACAGTGGGGAAAGACAGTCTTAATAAACAGTATTGTGAAAACTGGACCACTTTTGTACACCATACACAAAAATGAACTCAAAATGGATTAAATACCTAAATGTGAGACCTGAAACCATGAAACTAAAAGAAAACGTAGGCAGTAATTTCTCGGACATCACCCTTAGCAACATATTTAGGGATATGTCTCCTCAGGCAAGGAAAACAAGAGCAAAAGTATGCTATTGGGACTACCCCAAAATAAAAGGCTTTTGCAGGGCAAAAGAAACAATCAACAAAACACAGGCAACCTACTGAATGGGAGAAGATAGTTGCACACTGTTTATCCAATAAGAGGTTATTATCCAAAATAAATAAAGGACTTACACAACTCAACACCAAAAAACAATCAGATTAAAAAACAGCCAACAGACACATGAAAAGATGCTCAACATCACTCATTCTCAGAGAAATGCAACTCAAAACCACAATAAGATATCATTCGATACTGTCTGAATGGCTAGAATCAAAACCACGAGAAATAACAAGTGTTGGCAAGGATGTGGAGCAAAGGGAACCCTCGTGCACTGTTGCTGAGAATGTAAATTGGTGCAACCACTGTGGACAGCAGTATGGAAGTTCCACAAAATATTAAAAGTAGAAATACCATATAAGCCAGTGATTCCACGACTGGGCATTTAACCAAAGAATGAAAACAATAATTTGAAAAGATATATGCATCCCTATGTTTATTACAGAATTATTTACAATAGCCGAGATGTGGAAGCAGCCCAAGTGTCCATCGACTGATGAATGGACAAAGATGATGTAGTGTGTGTGTGTGTGTGTGTGTACACACAGATAATGGAATATTATTCGACCATAAAAAAGAATGAAATCTGCCATTTACAACAACATGGATGGACCCAGAGAGTACTGTGTTAAGTGAAATAAGTCAGAGAAAGACAAACACCATGTGGTTTTACTATGTGGAATCTAAAAAATCAAACAAATGAACAATCAAACAGACTCTCAAATTCAGAGAACAAACTGGTGGTTTCCAGAGGGGCAGGGGATGGGGGATGGGCAAAACAGGTGAAGTGAGTTTAAAAAGGTCCATGAATGACAAGTGCATTATTAAAAACAGCGGCCAGCGAGGAGCTGTTCGGTGGCGCATCGGCGATTCACTAACAGGGGCAACACGCTCAGACCACGTGCTCGGTGCAGGCCTTAGTGCACCTGCTGGGAGGGAAAAAAAAAGAGGCAGAGCGATGTGAAAAAAAGAATGCGGACTGTGGGTGTGGAAGGTGGGTTCAAGTCCTGCTCCACCAATTTGTAGCTAGATCTGAGCTTGATCCGGACCGCTACATTTAGCTTGGCTCTCTGGGTCTTTATCCTTATCCTGCAGATAAGGATGACAGGAATAGCATCTTCTCCATAACGGGAGTCAGACCACCTCACACATGTGAAAACACTTCATTCTGAAGTGCAACCCGGGTACGAATAACTGTTAAGCTCTGGAAAGACACAGACATGAATCAGCCCTATCTTTCTGATGCACAGATTAGGACAAAGAAGTATTGAACTGCTCAGCGCCTGCACCTGTTTCCCAACACAGTCTTCCTTGATTAGCTGAGTCTCGTCATCCTACTTTTGGTGCTATTTATCCTGGCGTGGGGCTCTAGTGGCGGGGTCCCCACAGCCGTGGCCTTGGGGGAAGGGCACTATCACTGAGTTGCAGGGGGCCAGTTTCTGGAAGTCACAAAGTCTCTGTGTTCTCTTCCCCCAGCCAGAGAGGCCCCACAGTGCTGCCTGAGCCACCCTGGGGTCCTGGGGGAGGGGAGAGCAGCCTTCACTGAGCCGGGAGGGCTCCAGAGGATCTTGCATGGGGCGCTAGGGAAAGGCAAATCGGGAGTTTCAAAAAAAAATCCACTGGTCTGATGTTGTTCCCAGTCCAAACCAGTAGAGTTCTATTTTATTTTTTATCTGGGGGGCTCTTTATCTGACATTACTTAAAACTTCTAAACGGCACGATGGCCTCAAAAGAGGAAAGAACAAAATTTAGAAAACGAAGTTCCAATGGCAGTTGCATTACTTACTGGTTACACGACATTATCGGATAATTGAACCGCGGCGAGCTGCTTCTGGCAAAGAGGAGAGAGGCTGGCCCTGCCCCCTCACAGGGCTGCTATGGGACGCATTCGAGAACATGTATAGGAAACCAAGTTAGGAACTAGATTATCTCATCAAATGTGAACTTAAGTCATTATTTGAGCTGGTAGGTAGAGGATTCTTAATAACTTGCATTAGAATAGCACTTTATTTGGTCATGGATTAAGGTATAAGTTAACAAAATGTGCCCTTTTTACTGCACAGTTGTGAGTTTTGACAAACACATACAGTTGTGTAAGCACCAGCACAAGGAAGACCTAGAACCGCTCCACCACCCATTCCCTGATGCTCCTTGTGGGTCAGCGGTTCTTCTCGTCCCCAAGAGGTGGCAATTGCTACTTCAGTCACCCCCTGGCACTCACCGATCTGCTTTCCACTCCTACATGTTCTACTTTTTCCAGAATGTTGTATAAACCGACTAATACAGCATGAAGCCTTTTGAGTCTGGATTCTTTTACTTACCGTTCGGCATTGAAATTCATCCAGCTTATTTCATATATTCAGTAATTCATCCCTTTTTACTGCTGAGTACGTAGGGTTTCATTCTGTGGGTGTAGCCCATGGTTTCTTTAGCTATTTGGATTGTCTCCATGATTAAACCACTATAACACTTGTATACAGGTTTTTGTGTGAACCTAACTTTTTATTTGTCTTGGGCAAATCCCTAGGAGTGGGATTGCTACATCAGATGGTAGGTGTTTGTCCGACTACATGACACTGACAGACTGGTTGTTTTTGTTTTTGTTTTTAGGAAAGGGAGAGAGAGAATCTTAAGCAGACATCAAGCCCAGCACAGAGCCCAACGTGAGGCTTGATCTCACAGCCCTGAGATCATGACCTGAGCCAAAATCAAGATTTGCACACTTAACTGACTGAACCACCCGGGCGCCCTGACAGACTGGTTTTTTAAGTGGCTACAGAATTTTGCATTCTAGCACAGCACTTAAAACAAAACAAAACAAAACCTTGAAAAAAGGTTCCTAAGCCCTCATGTGTCCAAATTTATTTTATCCTCCAGATACCTCTGTGTGATAGAGAGGGTGTGGTCACTACTACCCTCATGTAACAGGCGCGGCTGTGAGGGCTGAAGGGGAGACATTACTGTGGCAGAGGCTGCTACGGTCCCCAGTAGGTCCCCGCCCCCCTTCTTGCTTTTAGTGAAGACTCTCCTGTTCCCCGCTGAGTTTTGGCTGAGCAGGTGGTACCCATCAAGAAACTACATTCCCCAGCTTCCCTTGCGTCTAAGAGGCCATGTGACTAGACGCTGGCCAGTGGACTATGAGCAGGGGTCGTATGTGCAAACTTCAATTCGATTCCTAAAGGGCTGAGTTTGCTCCCTCTTTGCATTTTTTCCCTCTCCTGCTGGCTGGAATGTGGCTGTGGACTTGCAGATGAAGACAGCACAAAAATGGAAGAGACCTGGGCGCTTGATGGAGGTCATGGGACGGGGCTGCCCCGGGCCAGAGCTCCAGATGGGCCAACCATATGACGATCCCTACAGTTGCTAACTCTTCCACCACGTAGTGCAATTCAGTAACACCTAAACCAAATGTGAACATGTCACCTATATCGTTGATGGTGAATGGGCTTGCAAATAAGAAAGAAAAACACAGGAATTTATAGATCTATGTTTCTCAAACAAGGTACAGGTACCCCTGGGCATGCTCAGCAGTGCCCCAAGGGGTATAAGGAGACACAGGGTGAAAAAAGAATGTCTTCTTGAAATGTTAATTATATTTGCTTGTCAGTGGTTTCAAATATATTTACATGATATCAAAAATAGATCTATTATGGAGAGAAATACAGTCTTCTACTGTGTTAAAAAAATGGAACAAAAACTTCAAAAATGTTTGAGCAGAGGGAGGGGAGAGCTGTTTGGAACCGTGTGTCTATGCATGCTTAAGAGAGAGAGGCAGTAAGATTATAAAGAAAAGCAAGATGAAATGGAGAGGGGAGAGCGAAAGCCACAGAGGCAGGAGAGAACCTGAAAGAAGGGAGAGAATGGGAACTAACCTTCTGCAGTCACAGAAAGCATACAGCCACTGCTGAGCGAAGCCATGGGAACAACTTCCACACCTGCTACTGCTGGGATTGGAGCCGGCTTGCGAGATCACCAGGATCCATAAACTCTAAGAGATTTTATTTTTCTTTCTCAAGTTCAAGGTTACTTCTTCCTCCCCTCTGGGCCCTTTTGGACACAGAGGCTTTTATTACCTTGGCAGAACAAAACATTAGCTGTTCTTCAAAGTGTCTTTCTGCTCATGGAGCCGAGCCCTGCCTATTTACCCCGTAAGGTGCTCTCCCCAGAGAAATCAGCCTCGGCTGTGAGTCTGCAGGCCTCTGGGAGGTGTAATTTGCTAAAGGAGTTCAAATAAATACCACCACCCAGAGCAGAGCCGTCCGTGCCCAAGGCTGGGAAGAATCCACCTGCTGAAAGGCCCTGTCTCTCCCAAGTGGCAGCTTCAGGGGCTGAAACAGGAAAGCCCCAACAATAGGAGGAACACGGAGCTCGGCCCCAGCATTGACAGGCTGGTGGGAAGACAGCCTCTCTTGTTATGTTGTTATTAAGCAGCTGATGGGGAGGGAAAGGCCAAGCCAGGCCCTCTGAGCCTGGCTTCCGGTTTGTCACTGGTCTGTCCTGGCTGCTGCCCCAGGCCAGCAGGAGCAGCCAGGTGGGCAGGGCGGGGGCACTGGGGTGGTCCTGGCCCCGGAGTCAGCATCCCCACCCCCACTCGCCCACGAGTGCCCGGTGACTCTCTAGAGCACGTTTCCCAGGGCCGATTCTGCCCAGACGCCAGGACGGGGCCTGGAACACAAACCCCGGTAAGAATCTGCAGTTGCCCTTGAGAAGGTCACAGGGTGGAGAAGACTCGTAACCAGTAATTTCGCACGGAGTAAGGAGTGTCACACGAAGGGAAGTCAGGATGCTGTGAGGAGCACCGTGCCCGCTTCCACACTAGAATCAATAGAATGCTACGGGCTGGGGGGACCCCATGGGGAGACACCGCCTGCCATGTGTGGGCGGCTGGAAGAAATGTGTCGCCCGAGGGTGGGATGTAAGGGCATGGTTATGACACCTCAGCCACGGGTTAGTTTCTTCTCACCTTCTTTTTCTACTCTGACCTTCTGGGCAAAAGACACAGATTTGAAGGGGGGAGAAGGGTAGGAGGGAAGAGTTCTCCAAGCCTTGGCTCCTCGAGTCCCTGGTCACCAACACAGCAGGGCTTCTTCACAGAGGACAGTACCCTCGGGAGCTCAGAGGGGCAGGTGACTGTGTGGAAGAATGTGAGGAACCACGCAGGGCTCCACAGTGGAGGGGGGGGACTCAGGGTTGGCAGAGGCCCACAGTTCCACGGAAGGCCTAGAGGGCATTCTCACTTCCTTCTCAACTTCCAGCCAACCAACAAAGTGGAAAATTATTTACTTTCCCTCCCGTCATTGCTCCTTTTCTCAAACATACTGGTGGTTTTATATCTTCTGGGTGTAGCAGAGTTGGAACATTCTGTCTTGGCAAGACGTCTCCTCTTGGAGAGCATTCAGAAAGAGCTGCCCTTTCTGGCTTAGGGCAAACCGAGCCTCAGGTAGGCGCTGTCACCGTCCAGGTGCTTTCTGGTGGCTGCTGCCTTTGGAGGGAAGCTGGACCAGAGAAAATCAGCGAGGAATCTGCAGTTGCTGATCCTGGGGGAGGAGGCAAAGGACTTGACAAGACTGGCTAAGATCGAGTTCTTTGCGGGTTCTTACTGAAAGCCAGTTGCACACATCAGATTTCTCTGTATGCAGGTGCTGGAAAGCACAGACCTACTGCCTTATCAAAATGAAAAAAAATGCACCACTGGGCATGTCATTTGTCTTCATTTCTCTTCCTTCTGGGTGTTATTGTAGGCCTTTCGGGCCCAGGAGAAAGGGACTAGATCCCACAGAATGAGTCTTACAACCCAGCAGTGGTTCCCTGCAACTTTCAGAATAAATTTCAACTTCCCCACTCCCCCCACCACCAGCACTGCCTAGGGCCTGTTATTCGTTTGCAGTGGGGGAAAATGTTATCCCAAACTAAGCAGCAGGCAAACTGTATGTTGCATCTTTGTGGCCCAAATGTAACAAATCATCAGGGATGACTGTTTAAAACGAGAACTTAATCCCACTTTGACTTTCCCCTCACACTCATGCTTCTTCTCATCCTCCTAGATGACTCTATTTCCTGATTACCTGTCAGGTGGCTGGTGATACAATTGGGCTATCCAAAATCAGAGAGAAATGAACCCTTATCATTTGCTTCTTAAACGTGTCAGGTCCTCCTCCCCCCCCCCCCCCCCCCGTTTTGAGGGACATTCAGCACACCCAGCATCGTAGATCCTTCTGCTACAACTGCCCTTTGGTATAACTGTTAACATAAAAAATAAAACTGTCAGTTATTTTACCAGCAAAACCGGTTTATTCAGGAATCGCAGAGAATTACAATCTGGGACATGCAAACTATGTCAAAACCATAGGCAAGTCCAGAGAACAAAGGAGAGGTATGCTATGTTTTTTTTAATAGAGGAAAGGGGGGAGTTGGGAGCGGCTCTTATAAGTAAACAGTCCACTGGAGTAAACCAAGAGTTTTTTGTTTTGTTTTTGACAGAGAGAGAGACAGCCACCGAGAGAGGGAACACAAGCAGGGGGAGTGGGAGAGGAAGAAGCAGGCTCCCAGCGGAGGAGGGAGCCCGATCTGGGCTCGATCCCAGAACCCTGGGATCACGCCCTGAGCTGAAGGCAGATGCTTAACGACTGAGCCACTCAGGCGCCCCTAAACCAGGAGTTTGAAGGGTAGCGGCTTCTCATTGGCTGAGCTGTAACAGTCTCTTATTGGCTGAGCTGTTGCCAAGGCAAGGAGAAAATCTTGCCTAATAAAGTAGGCTTCTTTCCGTTGGGAATGCAAATCACTCTCTTCCTGTTGGGGGTCTGCAATTGACAATGAGTAGTAGAGAATGAAATTGCCCACTTCTGGCTTCCTGACTCCATTTTAAAAGAGGTTTCCTTTATTCACTTTCACACAGCCAATATGCACTTGATAATGTTATGACCTTGGGAAATGACCTTGCAATCTTTCTCACCTTAAAATCTGGCTAGTTATATAAGATTCTTTTTCCTAACGATATAAGACTTCTCTGAACCAGCACACTCTTTTGTCACCTTGCTGGTTTCTTTGCTATCAAGATAATAAATTTTGACATGTGCTCAAGATCAATTGTCTAAGACATTTAATATTTTGACATCACCCTGCCCTCAGGGCACACCTAGCTACAAAGGTTTTCTCAGTCTCCTCCTCCCCAGGCATTTTGAGGTGCACAGAGAACAGGTGAGTTTCTAGTCCCTGCCCCCATGTCCCATGCACACTCCATCCTTTCTTTTTAAAAAACCTGCTTATGTCTATTTGTCTTTCAGGACTCAGTTCAAGGCCATCTCTTTCTGAGAAGCCCTTCCTGACAGAGTCCCTCCCCCCACCACACACCTTACAATTCCTCTCTCCACACCAGGTTAAGGGCTCCTCTGATCACTTTGTTTAAATTATCCACCCAGCACTATAAAAAAAATACAAGTTTTAAAACTTGCCATGGTTCTAACCCAATCGTGAAGTCCATGAGAAATATTTCTAGCAAACATTGATTTGAGAGCTTAACTGTGTACCAGGTACCATTCTGAGCTTTCAACAAATGATCTCAGTACAGTTTTGGAACCGCCCTGTAGTAAGCACTTTTGTTGCCTACCAAACAACCAGTTCCCTTCTTCATGGCAGGCAGAGCCCTAATTTTGTTCAGATGTCTATTACTTTTCCAAGCAACTCAAGGAAAGCTATATCCCAGTTGGTTAAAACCAATTACTGTGATCCCATTTCTCTTAGGGTTATTGGTTTCAGTATGGACATGTGAAAAAAATTCTAGCCAATGGGATATGAAGAGAAGCCTAATGAGTGGGGGACAGGGGAGGTGCTTCTCAATAATTTCTGGATGCCAGAAACTTCAGCAATCATTTTGCAATTAGCAGGGGAATTAGCCTGAGAATAAGGAGACAAAGAAAATGTCAGAACCAAGAAATGGAAAATACTTGTTGACGGTGTCATTGATTACTGAGGTAACCTCCCCAGAAGTATCAGGAGTTCTTTTTGTGTGAGAAGATATAGTTTCTTTACTGTTTAAATTGAATTACTTGTCACCAAAAGCATCTTAATCATGATGAAATCCTTTAGAATGTTCTGTTATTATTTCCATTTTACAAATGAGATAATTGCAGCTCAAAGATGTTAAGTAAGCACTTTGCCCAAGATTAACTGCTTATAAAAAGTTAAACCTGCTTCTAAGACTTTTTTTTCTAAAAAGTCCTAAATGAGGGCAGACTTACTATCCAATTTGCTTACACCAAGCCCCACCCCATCCCATGCGCCAGTGGAACTGCCCCTCCCAGTCATACTTGCCTGGGTCCCAGAGCAGTGGGCCCCTCCCCCAGAAGACTGGTCCAACCCCCTGCCAACCCCACATCTCCCAGCTTGGGAGTTCTGCAGAGCCTTGGTTCTGGCGGCGGTGGTGATAGGTCTCATTTCACAAAGAGACCAAATCACACCCAGTTAAAATGCACCACATTCAGGCTAGGGACTGAACACTGCCCACAGTAGGCAAAGAGAGCTTCTGCAGGCAACTGGCCTGAAGGAGAAAGTGGCCAGGATATAATACTAGAGCATATGCAGCACACACTGGAGCACTCCCTGAAGTGCCAGGCCCGGGGAACAGGGAGCACTACATGGCAGGGCACCAAAGGACCTCTACTTCATAAGGCCATTGCCCTCAAGAACAAGAGACATAGCTGACTTTCCTAACACAGAGAGGCACAGAGACTTAGATAAAATGCAAAGACAGAGAAATTGATCCCAAATGAAAGAAAAGGACAAGACCATGGCCAGAGATCTAAGTGAAACAAATACAAGTAACACACCTGACAGAGAATTTAAAGTAATGATTATAAGGATACTCACTGGATTTGAGAATAGAAGGGAAGACATGGGTGAGACCCTTAAGACAGAGATAAGGAATAACATAGCAGAGATAAAGGGCTCAATAAATGAAATGAGAAAGACACTTGATAGAATGAACAGCAGGCTAGAAGAAGCAGCGGAATGAATTAATGACCTAGAAGACAGAGTACTGGAAAGTAATCATGCTGAACAAAACAGAGAACAAAAGAATTATGCAAAATGAGATTAGACGTGGGGAACTCAGTGACTCCATCAAATGTAATAACATTCATTATTATAGGAGTCCCAGAAGAAGAAAGAGAGGAAAAGCGGCAGAAAATTTATTTGAAAAAATAATAGTGGAAAACTTCCCTAATCTAATCTGGGGAAGGAAACAGATATCCAGATCCAGGAGGCATAGAGAACTCCCATCAAAATAAACAAAAGCAGATCCACACCAAGACATATTGTAATTAAATTGGCAAAATATAGTGATAAAGAAAAAAATTTAAAAGCAGCAAGACAAAAGATGACAGTAACTTACAAGAAAAAAACCCATAAGGCTAGCAGGGTATTTCTCAGCAGAAACTTTCCAAGCCAGAAGGGAGTGTGGTATATTCAAAGTGCTGCATGGGAAAAACTCTGCAGCCCAAAATACTCTATCCAGCAAGGCTATCATTCAGAATAGAAGGAGCGATAAAGAGTTTCCCAGACAAACAAAAACTAAAGGGTTCATGACCACTAAACCAGCCCTGCAAGAAATATTAAAGAGACTCTTTGAGTGAAAAAGAGACCAAAAGTGACAGTATAAAGTTAGGAAACACAAAAGCAATAAAAATGACTCTTTCTGTAAAAAATCAGCCAAAGAACTCACAAGATAAAAGGATGTAAAATATAACAATATATACTTAACACATGGGGAGGAAAGGAATAAAGAAAGGGTTCAAACTACAAACCTAATGGTAACCACAAATCAAAACCCACTAATAAATATACAAAGAATAAAGAAAAACAAATCTAAATACATAACTAAAGAATATCAGCAAACCATGAAAGAGACAAAGACAAGAGAGGGTCAGAGAAAATCTTCAGAAACAACTACAAACCAAATAATAAAAGGTCAATAAATATGTATCAATAATTACTTTGAATGTAAATGTGCTAAACGCTCTAATCAAAAGACATAGGGTAACAGAATGTACAAAAAAACAAGACCCATCTATATGCTGCCTACAAGAAATTCATTTTAGACCTAAAGACACCTGCAGATTGAAGTGAGGGGACAGAGAAACATCTATCATGCAAATGGATGTCGGAAGAAAGCCTGCGTAGCAATACTTATATTGAATTACATTGAACAAAGTAGATTTTTTTCTTTCTTTCTTTCTTTCTTTCTTTCTTTCTTTCTTTCTTTCTTTCTTTCTTTTGAGAGAGCGGGATTATGAGTCGGGGGTGAAGGGGCTGAGGGAGAGGGAGAGAGAGAATCTTAAGCAGGTTCCACACCCCGTGCAGAACCTGACATGGGGCTCAATCTCATGACCCTGAGATCATGACCTGAGCCGAAATCAAGAGTCAGATGCTCAACTGTCTGAGCCACCCAGGCGCCCCCAACAAAGTAGACTTTAAAACAAAGACTGTAATAAGAGACAAGGAATGGTGCTATATAATAATAAAGGGGATAATCCAACAAAAAGATACAACAATTGTAAATACGTATGCACCCAAATACATTAAATAGCTAATAAAAAAGAAACTAATTGATAATAACACAATAATAATAGGGAACTTTCATACCCCACTTACATCAATGGACAGATCATCTAAACAGAAAATCAACAAGGAAACAATGACTTTGAATGACACACTGGAAGAGATGGATTTAATAGATATATTCAGAACATTCCATCCTAAAACAGAATACACATTCTTTTCAAGTGCACATGGAACATTCTCCAGAATAGATAACATATTAGACCACAAAACAAGCCTCAGAAATTCAAAAAGATTGAAGTTATATGATGCATCTTTTCTGACCACAATGCTATGAAACTACAAGTCAACCATAAGAAAAAATCTGGAAAGATCACAAACACATGGAAGTTCAATAACATGCTACTAAACAATGAATGGGTCAACCAAGAAATCAAAGAAGAAATTAAAAAGGACAGAGAAATGACTGAAAATGAAAACACAAGAGTCCAAAACCTTTAGGATGCAGCAAAAGGGGTCCAAAGAGGGAAGTTTACAGCAATACAGGCCTACCACAAGAAGCAAGAAAAATTTCAAATAAACAACCTAACCTCACATCTAAAGGAGCTAGAAAAAACAACAAACTAAGCCTAAAACCACCAGAAGGAAGAAAATAATAAAGATTAGAGCAGAAATAAATGATATAGAAACTAAAAGAACAATAGAACAGATCAATGAAACCAGGAGCTGGTTCTTTGGGGAAAAAAAAATCAATAAAATTGATAAACCTCTAGCCAGACTTATTAAAAAGAAAAGAGAAAGAACCCAAATAAATAAAATCACAAATGATAGGGGAGAAATAACAACTAACACCACAGAAATACAAGCAATTATAAGAGAATATTATGAAAAACCACGTGTCAACAAATTGGACAACCCAGAAGAAATGGATGAATTCCTAGAAACATATAAACTACCAAAACTGAAGCACGAAGAAATAGAAAACTTGAACAGACTGATAACCACCAAAGACATTAAATCAGTAATCAAAATCTCCCAACAAACAAGTCCAGGACCATATGGCTTCATAGGCAAATTCTACCAAATATTTAAAGAAGAGTTAAAATCTATTCTTCTCCAACAATTCCAAAAAATAGATAAGGAAGAAAAATTTACTCTTCATTCTATGAGGCCAGCATTACCCTGACACCAAAACCAGATAAAGACACCACAAAAAGACACCACTACAGGCCAATATCACTGATGAACATGGATGCAAAAATTCTCAACAGAATACTAGCAAACCAAATCCAACAGTACATTTAAAAAATCATTCACCATGAGCAAGTGGGATTTATTCCTGGGTGGCAAGGGTGGCTCAATATTCACAAATCAATCAACATGACACATCACATCAATAAGAGGAAGAATAAGAACCAAATATGATTATTTCACTAGACACAGAAAAAGCATTGGACAAAGTACAACATCCATTCATGATAAAAACCCTCAACAAAGTAGGGATAGATGGAACATAACTCAACATCATAGAGGCCATATATGAAAGACCCACAGCTAATATCATCCTCAATGGGGAAAAACAGAACTTTTCCTTTATGGTCAGGAACAAGACAGGGATGTTCACTCTCACCTCTGTTATTTGACCCAGTACTGGAAGTCCTAGCCTCAGTAATCAGAAAAGAAAAAGAAATAAAAGGCATCCAAATCAGCAAGGAAGAGTCAGACTTGCACTGTTTGCAGAGGACATGGTACTACATAGAGAAAACCCTAAAGACTCCACCGAACAACTGCTAGAACCAATTCAGTAAAGTTGCAGGATACAATATTCTATATACTAATAATGAAACAGCAAAAAAGAAATTAAGACAACAACCCGATTTACAACTGCACCAAAAATAATAAGATACCTAGGAATAAACCTAACCAAAGAGGTGAAAGACCTGTACTCTGAAAACTATAGAACACTGATGTAAGAAATTGAAGTTGACACAAAGAAATGGAAAGACACCCCATGCTCATGGATTGGAAGAAGAAATATTGTTAAAATGTCTATGCTTCCCAAAGAAATCTAGAGATTTAATGCAATCCCTATCAAAATGCCAACAGCATTTTTCACAGAATTTACAACAAACAATACTGAAATTTGTATGGAACCACAAAAGACTCTGAATACCCAAAGCAATCTTGAAAAAGAAAAGCAAAGCCGGAGGCATCACAATTCTGGACTTGAAGTTATATCACAAAGCTGTAGTGATCAAAACAGTATGGTGATGGCATAAAAACAGACACACAGATCAACAGAACAGAAAATAAAACCCAGAAATACACCCACAACTATATGGTCAATTAATCTTTTACAAAGCAGCGAAGGATATTCAACAAATGGTGTTTGGAAAACTGGAGAGCAACATGCAAAAGAAAGAAACTGGACCCCTTTCTTACACCATACACAAAAATAAATTCAAAATGGATTAAAGACCTAAATGTGAGACCTGAAACCATAAAAATCCTAGATGAGAACATAGGCAGTAACCTCTTAGACACTGGCCATAGCAACCTTTTCTAGATAGGTCTCCTGAGGCAAGGGAAACAAAAGCAAAAATAAACTATTGGAACTTCATCAAAATAAAAGGCTTCTGCACAGCAAAGGAAACAATCAACAAAACTAAAAGGCAACCTATAGAATGGGAGAGGATATTTGCAAATGCCATATCTAATGAAGGGTTAGTATCCAGGGGTGCCTGGGTGGCTCAGTCAGTTAAGAATCTGCCTTTGGCTCAGGTCATGATCCCAGGGTCCTGGGATTGAGCCCGCCCATCAGGCTCCCTGCTCAGCAGAGAGCCTGCTTCTCCCTCTCCCTCTGCTGTTCCTCCTGCTTGTGCTGTCAAATAAAAAGTTAAATGGTAAAAAAAAAAAAAAAAAAAAAAAAAAAATAGGGTTAGTATCCAAAATATATACAGAACTTACAAAACTGAACACCCGAAACACAAATAATCCAATTAAAAAGGGGCAGAAGACACGAACAGGCATTTCTCCAAAGAAAACATACAATTACCAACAGACACATGAAAAGGTGCTCACCATCACTCATCATCGGGGAAATGCAAATCAAAACTACAATGAGATACCACCTCACACTGTCAGAATGGCTAAAATCAACAACACGAAAACCAAAAACTGTGCTGTGACCCTGGCCTTTGAATGCGGCTTCATCCCTTGGCATCCGCAAAGAGCCTGATACAGAGTGGCCTGCAGGAAGCGGTGTCAGGGTATCTCCAGAGTCTAGGAACTGCTAGAGCATGGATCGGGCAAGCGGAGCTTTCTTCAGGACTTTTTGACCCTGCTTCAGTTTCTGCTCTACCATGGGTACCACACCGGTTCAGACATCAAAGCCTTCAGCCAGTATGGGAACTGACCCGGACACAGCAAATTCCTGTTGTAAATACTGGATCGGCTCCTCTGCTTCCCATGTCAGGGTCCTGGGCGGGGCACCTGGCTCCTCCATTTGCCTCCAAATTTTCTGGAACAGAGTGGCTTTTTCCCCCTGTCATTTCAGGGTGCTGGCGGCGGGGTGAAGGGGGAATGGAGAACCAATGGCAGAAGCCATACCGAGAAGCAAGATGGGTGGTTGAAGAACCAAGCCCTCTTCTCTGTTGGCAAGAGCAACCATGACAGTCTTCCTGCTCAGATCTGCTCTGCACACTGCCCCGGAAATCTGCCTAGAACAGCCCGTGAGCGTGCCGAACTTTCTAAACGGGTGATGGAGTACTTACTTCACTGGTGAGGGAGCCCATGGTCCGAAGAGAGCTGAACACCTGCCCCTGCGACCCCGACAACCAGAAAGAAACAAGGGTCGCTGCGCATGCGCCTCACTTCCTGCGGCTCCCTCTCTGCGCGTGCCCAGTGGGAATCGGTTCCCTGGGGGCAGGTAGGTACAGCCTTGCCGGAGGCCCCAGGGTTTCGAACTCACAGTGAGTGACTGCAGCAAAGACACACCCTGCCCAGCGAGAGGCTCAGGGTAACCCTCGTGTGTACAAAAACCTGGCTCTGGGGCTTCAAAAAGGATATACAAAACCTCTATGGAGAAAATTACCAGAGTTGCTGAAAGACAAAAAAGAAGCCCCAAGTTAAATACGACAAGTCCATGAATTTAAAATTTCCAATCCTCCCCAAACTATTAACTGAACATGACAAAGAGCAAAAAAGGGAACTTGAGTTACCAGATATCAAGGCTTGAAATGATGTAACTAAGATTTCAACAGCAATAGGTAGACTAGTGCTTCTTAAACTCTTCTGCACGTAGGAATCTCCTGGGGATCTTATTAATCGCAGGTCCTAACTGAGAAAGCATGGGATGCAGCTCGAGATCCTGCATTCCGAACAAGCTACCAGGTGATGCTGATGCTGCTGGTCTGCAGACTACACTTTGAGAAGCAAGAGAGTGAATAATTGAAAGAATAGCCCAGAAACAAACCCGTGCATTTATGAAAGCTTGCCAGACAGTAAGGATGGCATAGCAGATTAGTAGGGAAAGTGAACTATTTAATAAACTGAGCTGACCCATGGTCCTTACAAGAGGGACACAGGAGGCTTTGAAGGTGGAGGAAGGGGCCACAAGCCAAGAAATGGGTTCTAGAAGCCAGAAAGGCAAGGAAATGGATTTCTCCCCTAGAGCCTAAAGAAGGAAAACAGCCCTTACCTACACGTTGATTTTTGCCAAGTGAAAACCATTTCTGACCTTCTGACCTTGTAAGATAATAAATTTGTTAAGCCACTAAGATTGTGGTAATTTGTTACAGGAGCATAAGGAGACAAATGCATCCTATAACAGAGGGCACCATAGAACAAAGTGAGAAGATAAGCCACAGACTGGGAGATTTTTGCAAAGCATACAGCACAGGATTAGGATCCAAGAATATAAGGTGAACGACAAGTCAATAAAATAGGACAAGTGATCCGCTAGGAAAACAAGCAAAAGAGATGTATGAATTCACAGAGGAGAATACCTCAGTGGCTGAGAGTAGTAAGATGCACAACCTCACTAATAATTCTGGAAATGCAAATTGGAAAAATTAGATACCGTTGTACGCCCATAAAAATTTTAACATTTTGATAATGCCAAGTGTTGATGAGAATTTGGAACAAAGGGAACTTTCATGAAAAAATACTGACAAGAGCGAATAGTTTTGCAATGACTTTGGAGACAGCGATTTGGCAATACTTAGTAAACTTGAAGGCACTTGTACTCTGACTCAATAATTGCACCTGTAAGTATTTCATTAGAGACATTATCACATGTGAGTACCTGGAGAAACTTACAATACTATTCATTAAGGCATTTTGGTAATAATAAACAATTGGAAACAATCTAAATATCCTTCAATGGCCAAGTGGATAGATTATGGTATATTTCCACAATGGAATACTACACAGCAATTAAATTGAATGAATCAGCATTTCCTCTCTTACCTAACTATATACATAATTATGCCTTACGTTGTTTTTCTATGTCTAGTGTCTTCCTCATTTCTGTACAGACTGGAAGACCTTTGAAAATCTGTCCATGTCTTTACCTTAATTAAAAATTCTGCAGTGGGTTTTTCAAAACTAGTTTTATTGAGGTATAATTGATATGCCACAAACTACAGACATTTAAATTACACAGTGTGTTTTGACACGTGTATAAACATCACCATGACCAACATAGCAAACGTATCTATCATCCCCAAATGTTTCCTCGTGTCCTTTTGTAGTCTCTCCACCCCCTCCCTCCAATCTCTCCCATCCTGAAGCACCCATTGATATGCTTTCGGTCACTGTAGAGCCGTTTGCATTTTCAAGAGTTTTATTAAACAGAATCATCCAGTACATATTCTTTTCTTGGCTTGCTTCTTTTACTCAGTGTAATTATTTTAAGATTCATCCACGTTGCTGTGTAGTGCCTGCCTTTTGATTGCTGAGTGGGATCCCATTGTATGGATACACTACAGTATGTTTATCCGTTCGCCTCTTGGACATCTGGGTTGTTTCCAGTTTTTGACTATTACAAATAAAGCTGCTATGAACATTGTGTACAAGTCTTTAAGTGGACATCTGGTTTCTTTTCTCTTAGGTAAATTCATAGAAACGGAATGGCTGGATTAAATGGTAGACATATGTTTAACTTTTTAAGAAACTGCCATAGCGGTCGTACCATCTTACATTCCCATAGCAGGCTTCGGTGAGTTTTAAGAATAAGATCTGGGGCACTCATTAGGCATTGGAAAAGGGCCTTTGCAGATGTAATTAACTTAAGGATCTCAAGATGAGATCATCCTGGGTTTAGAGTGGGGCCCAAGTCTCATGATGATGGACTTATAAGAGAACGGCAGACGGAGCTAGTGACCGAGACGGAGAAGACAGAGGCAGAGTGGAGCTATGCTGCCCAAGATAAGGAATGCCTGGAGCTCCCAGGACCTGGGCCCTATGCACTGGGCCGCAGACTTGTGCCCTTGTCCTCCCCACTGTACCCCCACCCGTGTGCCTCACCTGTCCTCTGTCTTCTCACCTATGTTCTGTCCTTTTACCACCTCCTCAAAGCACGTAGCTCCTTTGCAGGGTTCAGGAAGGGCGAGACTGTTGGAGTGCAGTTACTCTACTCAGTTCCTGGGAATGATGTTACGGCCCCAGCTGGAATGTAAACTCTCTGAGAGGGCAGGGAACCAACATATTAAACATTTAAACTCCTAACACTTGCAAAGCACGTCTATCTACTCTAGCCTATCGAATCCTCACGAGAACCTTGTGAGTAGGTATTTTTATCTCTATTTCACAGCACACTAAGCTCAAAGAGCTTGTCACTTGCCCAGCGTCTCACAGGAGGGACTCATACAGAGCTCCAGCTGGCCCCCAACTCCTAGCTTTCTGGGTCATGGCCCTGGGGAAGCGACTGCACCAGACCCTCCATGTTCTTCCTAGCTCATTTCCTCCAAGATGATAAGTGCTGAATAAATGTTTGCATGATGCTGAAAGTAGTTTATCCTCAGCCACCATGTCCATTAAATAGTCTTCGTATTCTTTTTCCATTAGAGCTTCATCTCCCTGAAGCTTAAAATAGGATTGGAAATTTGCTGTGTTTGACCTATTTTCACCCATTAGCATAATTTATCAGACTAGAGAACTGAGAAGCTCCTGGATAAAGAGGAAGGAGCCCAGGAATCTCAGGGTGGGAAGGCAGAGGGAACCACGAAGGCCATGGGGTCCCAGGAGCACCGGGGGAGAGAAAGGAAGAAGGCCGACAATGGCCCAGAATTCGAGGCAGGAGAAAACAATGACAAACTCTCATGGCAGAGTGAAGAGAGCCCCTGGACTCAGACTCCAGCCCTGCCGCCCACTGTCTGGGAACCTGGGGCACCACGTGCACCTCTGCCTCCTCCCCCGAGAACTCTCAGAGGCTACCAACCTCACCAGGCTGATGCCGCTAATTCTAATGGGATGATGTGCGAGAATGGTGCTGGTAAAGAAACCAAAAGAGCAAGGTAATCACAGTGTTCCGTGTGACATGACTTGTTCTTCCTTGCTTTGGATTCAAGCTCTCTGTCTGAGAGATGGGATGTTATGAAATTGCTTTAAGTGCCTTGAGGCGGGGACCATCTTTCTGTTCCCCCATCCCCTAGGACCTAGAAGGGTGCCTTGCACAGAGCAAGTGCTCAGAGACATCGCCTTGAATGAATGACAAATGAATGAGTAACTGCTCAGGCCATGGCCCAATGCAGCAGTTGCTGTCATGCTCCCTGACCTCCTTTCGAGGGTCCTCAAGTGCTAGCCTGTCCAGCAGCAGTCACTGGGGGATTATGGTAGTAGGTGAGAGCAACTAGTAGGAATGGGGCAAGCATGGGAAGCAGAGTCCAATTCAGACACAGGAGGAAGAGGCCGCTGAATCATCTGTTTGCTGGCCACCAAAGACCCGTGTTGGTGTGGGAACAGCCAAGTGCAAGAGCGCAACTAGGGAAGGAGGCAGTGATCTGAGGACAAACAGGGGGTGGGCATCATACAATGAGATAAAAGCAAAAGGAACAAAGAGAAATAAGAGATAAATAATAATAAAGATCAAATGACCTTTTTAAAACACATAATACACGTACACACGCTCGAATTGTACTTATAGTTACTCTAGCTGGTGATATACGTAGAGTAAGATTGTGTTTGGTGTTGGGGGATTCAAATACAATGTTTCCCGTATTGTGTGTGTGTGTGCGTGTGCGTGTGTGCGCGCACGCATGTGTGCTCCTTCTCCAGATCCCAGCAAACACTGTGCTACGTTTCCATCCATAGGCAATAGCGCACATACGGCTCTTTCCAATCGCGACTCTTGACTTTTGGCCGGGAAAGCACTGCTCCTGGTCAAAATGAGAGAGTGAGCTGGTACCATCAAAAGAAAAATTGAGACGGATTCTTACAATGGGTTGAATAATAGCCCCCCAAAAGATTTGTCTATGTGCTAATCCCTTGAATTGGGAGTGTTACCTGATTTAGAAAAAAGATGTTTGCAGGTTTAATTATCTTAAAAATCTTGACGTGAGATCATCCTGGATCATTCAGTGAGCCCTAAATCAGATGACCAATGTCCTTGTAACAGCAAAGCAGAGAGAAATGTGAGACAGACAGAGAAGGAGAAGACGCCAAGAGGAGAAGGTGACGTGAAGACAGAAGCAGAGATGGGACTGATGGGACTACAAGCCAAGGACTGCCGAGGAGTGTCCGCAGGCCCTGGGAGCTACGAGAGAGGCATGGAAGGGATTCTGTCCCAGGGCCTCAGAAGGAGGTGTGGCCTCCCAACACTGTGTTTTCAGCCTTCTGCCCCCAGACTGTGAGAGAATACATTTCTGTTCTAAGTTATCCAGTTTGGGGTGATTTGTTACAGCAGGCCCATGAAATGAATAGAATTCTCAGCTGCTATGTTGTCACAAATGTTCCCTGCAAATGTTATAAACACCCAAACCATCAATCCAAATTCCAGAGACATGAAATCCCTGTGGAAGCCCTAGCTAGCTTCTCTGGGCTCAGCAATGTCTTGGAGGACTTCCCAGGGGGTCCCTAGGCTCCTTGACTCCTTCGTTAGAGCTTTGCCCCTTTCACTGCATTGTGAGTCCTGTACAACCTTCCCCAGAAATGTGCTCAGCTGAGCCCCACACCCCGGCTTTTAAGGATGTTTAGCACTGTTTCTCAACTACCCAAGTTCAAAGGCTCCAGGGCTTAGGAGACTCTTAAGATGCGCCCGAAATCCTGCCAGGGAGGGTCAGTTGATTCTGGTTCTGGCAGCATAAGGCCGTCTTTGTAGTGCCAGGCTTGCTCCAGGGACTGTCATCACCATGAAGGACTAGGGAGCTGTGTGCTGAGGGTTAGGTCCAGTTTGTGTAAGACCTGTCTGGGCAAACGGTCACTGGGCTGCCTTGTGTTCTAATTTCCCCCAGTCTCCCTTCAGAAGCTCCCCTACCCTGAAGCATTCAGGGCCTCTCTGCGGGTCTGATCTTCCCTCTGCAGGGTCCATTCTGCTGCCCCTCTCTCCGCTTCCACAAAATGAACCAGTCCCATGTCTGTTGGCCTAGGCCTTTCTCCAGTGCTAAGGGATAATATCATTAATGCGTTAATTAGGTCAGCTCAGGAGTTTGACAAATTTCTCATGATGGAGACCAGATGGAGAAAGGTGGGCTGGAGAGCATACCCGTGGGCGGATTCATAGTTGGCTGAAGGCTTTCACCCAGAAAAAAAAAAAATCCTTGGCCTTCTGAAGGGAGGCTTATTTGCCCTTGGCCCAATCCTAGTCAACATTTTAACCAAGGATTTGAATAAAGTCAAAGAAGCAAGCTTATCTAACTTGCAAATGACCCAACCCTAAGCAATGTAGAACACATTCGTTCACATATTCATTGTTCTTTAAAAAAATATGAAATGATGGATCACAATGAATAAATCAGAATCCATGTAACTTCTTTTAGTTGGTTTTAAAAAATAATCCACAAAAGTAAAAGATAGGTTAAAGCACTTCTCTAGAGAGAAGATTTAGTGGTTCTAGTTTATTTTAAGCTCAATATGAGTCAACAGTCTGAGAAGAAGTTTTTGAAAGGACATAAATTTAGGTTACATTTCTAGAATGTGCAGGTCCAGATCCAGGGTGGTGATCATTCTGGTATGCTCTGCACTGTCAGAACCTGGCTGCGATTATGAATGTGGTTCTGGATATCATGGTCAAAGAGAGACAGCTCATTGGTGGGCACCCAGTGAGACAAGTCAGGGTGGTGATGAGTTTAATAGGCTTGTCACCTGAGCAAAGCTGCTTTTGAGTCCAGAGAAGAGAAGACTCAGGGACATATGTTACCTGTTTTTACATATCTGAAGAGCCATCCACTTGGCGGGAGGGGGGGGGGCGGAGTATAGGTTGTTGGGGGCAGGTTGACATCCTGTGCAGCTTCGGAGAGTGAAAAAGAGACAAAGGAAAGTCTGAAAGGACCATAATTCATTTTATTTCTAAGATTCAGAGGTGTATAGGGGCATCTGGGTGGCTCAGTCCGTTAAACATCCAATTCTTGGTTTCGGCTCAGGTCATGATCTCGTGGTTGTGGGTTTGAGCCTGACGCCAGGCTCTGTGTTCAATGTGGAGTCTGCTTCAGATTCTCTCTCCCTCTCCCTCACAACGCTCTCTCTCTCTCTCAAATAAATAATTAAAATTAAAAAAAAAAAAGAATCAGAGGTAAACAGCAATAGGGTGAGGAGGTGACACTCCTATCCTTGGAAGTATTCAAGCAAAACTATCATGGCAGTGATCACCAGGGTGGGCCAGATTGGAATCACTGGCTGGTTGGAGTCCTCTTCCACCTTCATCAGTAAGGGTATGCCCCCTTAGCAGCCACATGGCTGGTCAAAAAGGATGGCTCTTCCAGATGCAAGGTGGCCACTCTTGGTTAGAGGCCTGAGTGGCATTGTCGCTGGTTACAATCTAAATAAGTCCTCAAAGTCCCTTTGAACGAATCTCTTGAATAACGTATTATTTGCATATAGTATTTTATTAGGATTATTTTGATTTCAGGTGGAAAATAGCCAACTCAAATAAGCTTATAGGGAAAAAAGGGAATTTTTTTTTCATATAACTATTTGTTCTTTTGATTCTGGAGGACAGACTTGGAGCTGGCCTCAGAAACAATGGGTCAGAGCTTCTCTCTCCCCCTCTGAACTCTGCTTCCTCTTCAGAACCTAGGGCTGTGTAGAATTCCACGCAGCCTCCATTCCAGCTGGTAACCCAGTAAAACCAAGACGGACAAGCGCTTCCTAGAGAAGAGCTCTGATTGGCTTGGCCTGGATCATGTGTTCACCTCTTGGACCAATCACTGTGGCCAAAAAAAAAAAAAAATGCCCGGCGCCTATGACTGGCCAGACCTGGGTCACTTTCTCACTCTTTTGGCCCAGGCGAAAGGATGGTGACCAGCGGGCAGAATCACAGGATAGATAATGGTAGGAAGTTGCCAGGCAGATAAAACAACAGCCGTCCATTGCTGGGCTTAAGAGTTTACAGAACACCTTTTTTTTTTTTTTAGATTTATTTATTTATCTGAGAGAGAGAGAGAAAGAGAGAGCGGGAGTGAGCACAGAAGCGGGAGGAGCAGAGGGAGAAGGAGAGACTCACTGAGCGCGAGCCTGACCGGGGGCTCGAACCCACCACTCAGGCGGACACCAAGAGTCCACACCCAGCCAACTGTGCCACCGAGGCACCCCCAGGGCACTTTTGCACACGATTTCATTTGATTCTCACTATGATCCTGTGAGGAACGTGGAGCACATATGTAATCGTTCTTCACCAGATGATGCTGTTTCACCTTACAGAGGCTGTTGGTCCCATAGTAGACAAAAGACTTTGAATCTCTTAAAGAACGTGGTCACAAGAAGGATAGATTCACTGACTGTCCTTTATCAGCATGGGGTTCTGTCCTTGCATACTGCCAGCTGAAGCTATTTCAAGAACTCCTGATAGTAGAAAACTCCTTTTTGAGTTTCTGATAGCAGGTCCTGGGGAGTAGCTTAATACCATACGAAAAGTGGATCAGTAGCAAGGCTGTCACTAGACTCCCTGGGGACCCACTACCACTATCAGAAGCATAGGTCCTCCCTCTCTTCCCCCCAGCTCTTTCCTGGCTCTTTATCAGCAAAATCAGACGCCATTAGGGAGGTTAGACAGGTGTTATTTCAAGCAGCGTTGCAATTGGCACCAGGCCATTTACTTATTCATGCATTCATTTTTATTTATTCTTTTGTTTATCCATGCATGCATTCATTCACACACACAAAAACTCTATAGAGCACCTGTACGCTGATGAGTGGTTAGGCAAAGCAACTTTAATAAAGAGATCCCAAAATAGTATAGCTTAGGAAAAAGAGTAGTTTATTTGTCTCTCATGTAAGTGTCTGGAATGAGCTGTCTAGGTGGTGGGGGGCTTTGCTAGGGACTCAGGTTCCTTCCGTCTTGGGGCTCTGCCATCCCAAGGGTATAGTTCTCGTTCTACATCGTGGGAAGGGAAAAGCACAAAAGGGACAAGCTACGCCATTGTTAGGAATGTGAAGTGGAAACTCACCTCGCTTCTGCTCTCAGCCATTTGACAAAAACCGCAGAGGGCCATGCGTCGCTGCAAAGGAATCAGGAAACGGAGCTCTGGCGAGGTAGCCACATACTCAGCCAAGATTTACTCATGGGAAGAATAGGAGAATGGGTAGTTGGGACAAGAGTCTGCCACAACTTGCTCTGCCTATGGTGTGCCCGGTAGGGCGGAATGGCCTGAGTCTCGTTCTCAGGGTGCTTGTGAACTAGCGGGGAAGAAATGCCTTGTTCCCTAACAGTAACACAGGGCGGTGTGGAGGAATGGTCAGGGGAGTGGGGCGAAGAGTGTAGAAAGTGCACAGGAGGATGGGTGACTTAAACTTGAAATGCTTAGAAAGGGCTCCTGAAGGAGGTGGCATTTGAGCTGGCTGGCTGGGTTTGAAAGACCGATAGGAACCTGAACACGAAAATGGGTGAGGACAGCAGGCAGAACAAAGAGCAGTTATCGACCGTCAAGGGCAGATTCTCACATGAATGAGGCTTTCTTAAGCTACCCCTTCTGGACAGTTCTCAACACATACCCATCCATTCACCATTTCTGTACCCACCTGCATTAGCATCTGTGAGTTCCCAGGGTCCCCCAGGGTCCTGGAAGACACAACACCATCCAGATGTCCAGGATATTTTTCCACGTGTGGCCAGGCAGCGCTCCCTTGAACCATCCCGTATCCCTTCGGAGCAAGAGAGGCCACAAGGCCTAAAGAGACAGGCCAGGCCGTGAGTCAGAGCTGGGAGACCTGGAGTCTAATAACTGAGTAATTGCGAACATTTTCAGAGCTTCACAGTTTACAGAGCATGCCAAATATAGAATTTTCTTTCATTCTCATCTCAGCTCCGAGGGGTGGTTCATAGGCAATGAACATGCTTTCTAAAATCGGCAGCACTACAGAATGGAAAACATCATCATGGACACACTGAAATCTTATTCTTTCAAACTCCATTGATTCAGAGTTTGTGGTAATGTGCACAAGGGTCCAGGCTGAAAAGTCTCTCTATGCTCGCTCTAGCTGAAAAGGTTTGCTGAGCCAATTCAGAGCGTGGCCAACATGGCTGGGAGACATTACGGCCTACGGAAGACAGCCGTTTTCGGGGATGATGGTGGCCCTCTTGTGAGAATACTGCAGTCCAATTAAGTTTGCACAGTGCTCTTTTCATTAAAGCAGGTCTGGCGGGCCTTCTACAAGGCGATAAAACTTTGTTAGTCATCTGTTTGAGCTTCTGAATATTCTAACGAGGACGAGCACTGCGAAGCAAATTAGTTTGGGGCCTGAGAGAACTTAAGTGTTGAAGAAAAGGCAGGGCCATCAGTCGGCCAGGATGTGCAAGACCAGATTCTGGCACTCGTCGCAGTGTGCATGAATTTTGGCAGCGAAAGCTCTTCCTTTCCCTTTCCCTTAAAGTCTCCATAAAAGCTCCCAACAAGCAGAGGCACGCAGAGCAATTCTGGCCGAAGTGAGGGTGTGTCCTCTCCATTTCTCCCTGCTTCTCGGACGAATTCTCGAAGCACCTTTGACCAGGTGCCGAAGAGCTCAAAACCGTGGCGATGTGTAAAATCTCTTTGAGGCCCGTGTCTACATGCTGATGGAAAGTCACGGTCAGCAGCGGCCAGCATGTCGTCGGAGCTTATGCTGTGGTAGGTCTATGCCGAGTGCCTGCTGGCTCCGAGGAAGCCGCCGCAGTTCTAGGGAGTTTCAGACAGCAGTCCACGGCCACACTAACAGTACGTGGTAGAGCTGAGACTCACGCCGGTCCCACGGGTACAAAGAACATGTTTTTCTAATCATCGTCCTTACAGACCGCACCTTGGTACCCACATCCCCCCTCTCTGGTTGGACACGACTTAGTGGCCTTATGGTCTACATCAGTAATAATTGATGTCCTAACAAAACTCCGAGGATGAGGACCCTTCTTCCAACCATATCCTTTGAAGCCTTAATTGGAGACCATGGCGATGTGGCCACGTCCCCAGGGGCCTGGAGCAGGGCGTTGAAGTGGCTGAGAGCAGAAGAACTCAGTAAGTGGAAAACGAAGTGTATAAATACGCATAGTGTTTCAAAGTGGATGCATATTTGTCGGGGGGGGGGGTCCAGAAATAGACACTGGGGATGGATGGAGGGCCGACCGAGCCGTTTTTGGAGGTAAGTCTGGTTCGTCTATCTGGAGGTCTTTCATTGGTCAGACATTGATGGGGCCTCATGCCATGCCAGGCACCTGGCTAAGTGTTGGGGATACAGGAAAAAGATGAGGCCCCTGCCCCTCAAGGGAAATGACTTGTGAAAAAAAATAACACTCAAAAAATCAGGGTTCCTAGAGCATGGGCAACGAGCAGTCAGAACAGAGGTGGCCGTGGGTGACCAGCGCGCACTACAGGGCTCTGTGGGGCCCATCTGTCAAGTGCGTCACCACAGTGACAAAGGGGGAGTGATCCCTCTTCCTTGAAGGGTAGGAGTCAAAACAGGCTTCATCCATAAGATGTTAATGAATCTTCATGATGACTCCGCAGTTGTCTTACAGACAGAGGAGACTTGGCCGAGGCACGGAGGCCCTTGGGAGAGGTCACCAGGCTCCCTCCGCGGCCTCAGGCTCCTGGGCTGTTGATTC
Source organism: Ursus arctos (assembly GCF_023065955.2). Taxonomy (NCBI): domain Eukaryota; kingdom Metazoa; phylum Chordata; class Mammalia; order Carnivora; family Ursidae; genus Ursus; species Ursus arctos. The sequence continues at coordinate 10,312,654 of NW_026622786.1, forward strand.
CTGCAGCAAGTAGTTAGAGAACAGGGCATGATTGATTAGAGGAGTCGGAGGCTGTTTTCTCACCTCAGATAGCCTCTCGCTTTTGCAGAGGGAGGCTGCATCCGATTCGTGCTCCGACTCCTGGCTGGAACAGCCAGTGTTCTGTCTACCTGGCAGGCCCCCGCCTACTGGGGCTCTGCATTCTCAGTCCACCGTTCCCTGGGCCTGAGTCGGGGGGGAAGCGGATATGCACAGGGAAAACAGGCACTGCTGGCTCCCAGAGGGTGGGATGTAGGGAGTGGGTGATGGGTCTGAGGGGAGAACTGTCTAACCACACAGGGACCTGCACTCCCCAGGTCTGGTTCTCAGCAGAAGCCTGGCGCCAGCTCTACCACTCCAGAAACTCTTTGCAACACCCCAGAGGTCACTGTCTTGCCTCCTTGGAGCTTCTCTTAAAAGCCTCGAGTTTCAAGGAACAGTTCGCTTCAAGTATGAGCCTTATTCCCGCCGATGGGCTTGGCTATAAAGACAACTGGGCGCTGGTGGGAACTCAGGGACTGTGGTTCCCTGGGCTCCAACAAGGCCACAAGAGGCACAAAAGCCAGAACCATAGGGCCCAGGACAGTAAGAGCCTACTTTCTGCCTATGTCTGGGCCGCAGGGGCTTCCCCATTCCAGGCCCTTATGGAGACTGCTCTTCCCCTCCCCCACCCCATGCTGCTGCTGGGACACCTGTCACCGTACACCGCCCCACCGCTTCTACTCCATCAGGACCCCTGCCGCCTCATGGCCCTGCTTACGAGCCTACTCTCTGGATTTGTTTCGGTTTCTCTTTCTGTCCCCAACCCCCCCCCCCCGCCCCTCTCCTTATCACCTCCAGTTCAAATTCCTGCTTTTCGAGAGCTTTCTTGCGATAGTACTTGCCCATGGGGGGTTCAGGTAGTCACAGACAGATGGCCACAGTCACATGGCTCCTGATGAAGGAATGTCCCTTAGCAGACGGCTTTGGGCTGCTTGCATCATCCCGTGTCCCCCCACCCTGCTGCCCCTTGCCTCCCTGAGAGGGGAGCTATAGGCATCGGTGGCATTAGGAGGCCTGTCCTGCCCAGTTAGGGCTCTGTTTTCAGGACACACACTCTGAACGGGGTGGGTCTTAAAGGTTGTCTAGCCTAAAGTCCTTATAGGCTGAGATTCCTGGTACCACAGCCTGGCCAAGGCAACGTCCAGCCTATTTTATTTTATTTATATTATATTATATTATATTATATTATATTATATTATATTATATTATATTATATTATATTTTATTCAGAGGGGCGGGGAGGGGCAGAGAGAGGGAGAGAGAATTTAAGCAGGCTCCACACCCAGTACAGAGCCTGACACGGGGCTTGATCTCACGACCCTGAGATCATGACCTGAGCCGAAATCAAGAGTCAGCCGTTTACCTGACAGAGCCACTCAGGTGCCCCAACGTCTGGCCTTTTTCAAAACACCCCGTGTGACAAGGCACACACAGCCTAAAGCAGTCCACCCTGACTATGAATGAGATGCTCCTTCTGCTGAGCTTGAATCTGCTTTGGCCTGTATCCTGCCAAGCACAGAATCTTGGGTCCCGCTCTATCCTTCCAGGCCTTCGCGTTTCATCCCTGTTACATATTATGGTCTCTTACATAATAAAGACAGTTTCCTTAACGTTCTCCCTTCAAGGGCTAAGTTCCCTCCAGGGCTGACAAGCATTCCTCATGTGACTGACTTTGAGTTATCTGAGCACATTATCACTCTTCCTGGAATGTGGCGGGTGTCCCCTTGGAGGTGTGGCCTAGAAGAGAAGCAGTTCTCGAATGCAGGCGGACGAGCACAGCCGGGTGTGGCCAGGCCAGCTCCCGCTCCCAAATTCTGATTCAAGTCATTCCCCTTATGCTTTATGCCCACCAGGGCTTCCATGGTCCCCACGGATGCCGCTGGGGAGCACGCTGTCACCAGCCGTGCTGCTGTTTTAGGGTGTGCACATTGTTAAAACGGCGGCAGCCAAAGACCACCAGGGACAAGCTGCGTTTTGATCCGCACGCAGTCAGATTATTGGTCTGCTCCACTCTAGAGGAGCAGTGGCCAAGAGCAAGGAGCAGAGATACCTCCAGAAGGTTTGTGTGCCCGTGGGATTCCGAGAGGACTACAGGGAAACCGGGATCTATGCGCTTTCTGAGCTGGGATCCGGGGAAGTGGTGGGATGGGGTGCTGTCATGGGGCAGGGGTGGCCTGGCAGGTGGGGACCCTCGGTCCTGGATGGGATAGTGAGGTGGCTCTGGGACACCACAGGGAAAAAAAGCAGTGGTCACTCATTTTACAGCCACTGTGTGGCCTGGGGAGAAACAAGGTCTCCAGTTAACGTTGCAGTTGCTTTTAACTGTGTCCCTCTAGCCTGATTAGCTGTAGGAATCCTCTTTACTTTTTCAGGCTGAGCTGACTTCACCCTTTCAATCCCAGGTGGTGGTTTATTCTTTCAGGGTCTCTGTGGATGCAGGGGGCCTTAGGCGGCCATGTATTCCCACGTTCCATCACGCGTTTACAAGGTGGCCCATGTGAATCACGCAGGCCCCATGACAGTTCCTGCACCAACCCTCTGTCTACTCTTCCCACTGTCATTCTGATTCAGATCCCCACCTGGACCGTGCCCATGATCTCCAAGTGTCTCCGGACCGCTCAGGGGCCCCCGGTCTGTTCATCCAACTGTCTGCCGAAATGGCCCATGGGGGCGTCCAACAGGCTCCTGAGAGGCAACAAGCCCCAACTCAACTGTCTTGTCTCCCCACCACCCTTGGTCACGTGCTCCTGCCTTCTCGTTGCTGTCGGGTACATCGTACGTCCAACCACTCGCTCGCCCAGTCCAAACAACAGGGCGTCCCCCCCGCCCGAAGATGCCTCCCTCACCCATAGGCCCAACTGGTTTCGATCACCTGCCAGTTCTTTCTCCTGAGTATCTTTCAAATCTGCTTCTCCTCTGCCTTTTGTGGGTCCTCTGATCCTTTGCCTGGATTAGTGCAAAAGCCTCCTTATCCATCTGCCCACTCTAGTCCCTCTCCCTCCACCCCGCTGAATGCCCCGCTGCCAGAGGGAGACTTTGAAAATGCAAATCTGATCCTCTCCCTCCCTCCATAACATCCTTTAATAGCATCTCATAACCTAGTGTGAAATCTGAAATATCTTACACAGCGCATAAAGCTTTGCATCCGACAGGCTCTGTTTTCTAGCACATGTGCCCTCGCACTGGGGGCTCCAGCCACAGAGAGCCCCCGGCAGCTCCCTGGCCTGGCTGCCCTGTGTCCTCGCTGACCTTTGGACGGGCCGTTTCCCCTGGCTGGGATGTCAGAAATATTAATGGCAAGAATATGGTTACGTTGCCGTTTATTGATCGCGTCTCCTAGCTCAGGCCCCCTGCTAATGAATTCACATGTGTCACCGTAGCAATTCTGGAACCCAGATGCTACCACAATGCCCCTGTTACAGATGAAGAAAGTGCAGCATCAGAGAGGTGAAGAGTCTAACCCAAGGTCACACAGCAGATAAGCGACAGGGCTGGGATAGGAAGCCAGGTTTCTGACGGGATGGATCCTACCGCATCTTCTCCTGTGTATATGACAAATCCTAGTCATGTTCTAGAGCCCAACAGCTGTATCGTTTATCCTGAACGCTTCCCTGGCCTCTCCTTTGCAAGCAGTTCGCTAATTCCTTCCTCCCAGCCTCTGCGTCTCCTACCTAACTGTGTTCTCCCTGCTGTGTGGGCCTGTGGGCGGTGCCGACCGGCACAGACAACCCTCCCCGTGGAAGCAGCCCCGCGCCCCCCGGGGGCCTCTCCACAACCCAGGCTGTGGCCCCCTGAACCTGGAACAGACACCTAACCCCCAAGGCTGGTCCGCGGGCTTGGAATATCGCTGCGATGCCTATGTTTAGATGTCTGCATCAAGAGCTTCTGGAAGGTCGTGTTGGCCATGGAGATGCCCCACTCAGCTCTTTCCAAAGAACTTGGTGAAGGTAATGTAGTCGACCGACAGCCTTCAGCTGCTGCCTTTTGGATCCCACCATGGTGTTCACATTTCTCCCAACCTGCCTTCAACCAACAAGCACACTGACTGTGCTGGAGCTGGTCCTTCCTGCCCGTGTGGGACTCCTCCAACGGGCAGCCTTGGCCCGGAGGCTATCTGTTGGCCTGGTCGAGACTTTCTGCCAGCTGCCCGGTGGCCTGCCACTCTTCCTCCCACTCTCTCTTTTCACAGGTGTCAGACTTGTGTCCCCGGCCCCTGCTTCTCCCTCCTTTATCTTCCATAAGCACATCCCCCAGTATATTTCTCACACGTCATATTCTGTTTTGGTGTCTGCGTCTGGGAGGACCTAAAATGACACGGAAGGAAGGAAGAAACCATCTTTATGCACGTGACATACAACAAGTGCCTAATCACTGTTTACTGAATAAAGGAAGAAATGAGCCACCTCCCTGACTGTTGCTATTCCCGTCCCCCCGCCCCAGTCCATTTCTCTACCACTTCCAGATCATTCTTCCTAGACCATGAATTTGTGCATGGCATTTCCTTTCCTCCCCACAGGCAAAGTAATAGCGATACAAGAAAAGATACGATGTTTTCGTTTTTGTAAATGTGATAATGCATCATAGGGATATTAATGATATGGGGTGCACATCCTCTAATTACGTTATGAGTTTTTAAAACAAGCAGGAGTTCAAAATGGCAGCATGCTTTTTGATCATTGAGTAATGCAAATGGGTTGGGAAGTAGTTTCAGAAAATGCAAATTTTACTGGAGAGAAAATTCCTCTCACCCCAACATAATTCCTTGGCGAGTTCAATGTGCCAGGCCTGGGGGTCTGCTTTCTCCCCTAGAAGAGCTCAGAATCCTCGCCTCAAGGGGTAGCCTTGAGGCATCTGTTTTCCCCATCATTAATCTTCAAAGCAGGATTCAGTGTCTTCCATAGATGCCCACTTTCTGTGGCAGGGAAGGGCGGTCACCATGCTCAGCTCCAAGGGCACACTGTTCCCATCATAATTCCTGCAGACGGCAGCCCCTTGATGGCCGCCGGGGCAACACACAGCCCTGTGTGGCTTCTCCCTCCCCAGGGCAGTCTTCAAGAAAATTTCCTTCTCCCCCAGACTCTACAGCTTGAAACCAACCCCAAACTATTCCTATGTGATCAGATGCTTGCTGCCTTCCCTGGCAAATTTCCTTGAAAAAGACTATTCATGCAGTGCTTCGGCATGATAGTCCCAGGAAAGGGTTATAATAAGCATCCTCTTGAAGACTTAAATACAGTCTCTGGTTCTGCAAATACCATGATGACAGACTTGTGTTCTCAGTCCTAGGAAATTTTGTGGGCACCAGAGCTCAGAAATGTCCTAGGCATGTAAGCAAGCCTTATTCTTATTTGTGTCTGCGATCCAAGGAGAAAATAAGGGGTTCCCAGAACCGGTTCACACAACACTCTCACGGAGGCAGAGGGAGGATCTCTACCACTGCATGTCTGTGATGAGAAGGTGAGCAGAATGCATCTGTGTGGGTCACTTGTGCCCCCGGGCCATGGGACTATGGGAGTGTGACACCGGGGGCGTGTTTCAGATGTGTGGCCAAAAGTAGAGGCAGAGGGGAGGCCTGGACAGATGGAACGGAGCCCCCTGGCACACACTGCCTGTGGTCAGAAATGCTCGTGGTTACTGCTGGAACTAGAGACAGAATGGCTCAAAGGACGTCAGAGGGTTACTGAGGGGTTAGCGCGCTAGTACCCCCGAGCAGTGGGCACCAGGCTTCCCTGTGCGTGGCACCGGCCATCCTCTCCTCTCCCTCTTTCTCCCTCAGTGGTTCCCGTGGGCTTTATCTCACCGTTCCTGAGGCCTGAGGCTGACTTGTTCTCGAGACATCAACTCCAATACCTGCTTCAAATCTGCATGGACCTCTATTTCACGGAGTATACGTTTGATTGAGGAATTCAAGCAAAAACACATGTTTTTGAAAGTCTTGTATTTATGATAGAAAAGAAGGAAGGGCCTAGTTAAAGGATTTCTGTTCAGTCTTCTTGTAAATCACACCCAGTTTATAAAGCCAGCCTTTTCATGCACTGAGCTCCTAAGACCTAGATTAAATGGCATTTTCCTAAGGAAACTCTGGGATCTAGAGTGAGCTAGCTGCTTTACCTTTCCGGATTTTTGCAGAGAGGGCCACAAAGTGGGTGGCCTGTGGCTCTGGCTATTGGGGAAACGGTCCGGGCTCTAGCACTGGCACTAATATTATCCTGGACAGTGGGGTAGGGTGGGATGAGGTGGGGCTGGAGTCAGTTCACCGGGACTTTTACTGTCAAGGGTGGAATGTCCACAGTTCTCCCAGAGCACTCGGGCTGGCTTCCATGGAACTGCTGCGGCCTGACCTGGGCTTCTAGGCTTCACCAGAGGTATGGCTTGGGAGGGAGGAGGCAAAGAAATCCCTCCCCTGAGCAAATTCTCCACGAGTGGCACCTTTGCAATCATTTTTGCGCCGTGATAGTGTGGCACAATGGTTGCTCAGACCAGGCTGAAAATTCTTTACTGGAAGCAGAGGGAAACTAAAGGTCTGATCTGTTAGCCATTGACATCTTAGTGGTTGTATTAGTCTAATCCAGTTGCTATAACAAAGTACCACAGAGTATTCTCAAGTTCTGGAGTCCAAGATCAAGGGGTTGGCCAATTCACTTCCTGGTGAGATCGCTCTTCCTACCTTGCAGATGGGGCTACCTTCTTGCCATGTCCTCACAAGGCAGAGAGAGAGAGAAGCATCAAGCTCTCTGGTGTCTTTTCTTACAAGGACACTAATCCTGATAGATCAGGGCCCCATCCACATGACCTCATTGAACATTAGCTACCTCCTTGTGGGCCCTATCTCCATCTGCGCTGGGTACTAGGGCTTCAACATAAGAATTTTGAGGAACACAATTCAGGCCATAGCAGCGGTCGAACCGTGAGATACTCAGGGAATATGGTGCACTTTGAGGTGTTTGCTGCCCTCATGCTCTGGCTAGCCATGCTTCAGGCTTCTTTCTGCATCTTAGAATCTGGCTATGCTTCCGCCACACCCCCCAGAGGGCAGGGTGGCAGCCCCTGAGGCAGGGTGCAGGACCGTAGGCTGTGAGAGCTGCCAGACAGGAGTCTGCCTGGTAAGCCCACCAGTACCTTGCCAATACCCACTCGTCTCTGTTCCCCATCTGAGCCATTGCTCAGGTCCTGGGAGAGCCCGGGGGGAAGGGTAAAAGGCAGCGGAGAGGAGACAAACCTCATCTGTTACTTGGCAGAACCAGGAACCCACCTGGGGACAGAACACAGACGCCTCCTGCAGTCTGCTGGGGCAGGCTTCCTCACACTCTTCACAGGTTAAACCACTGAAACTTGGGGTCCTTTGCATGCCTGGCCTGTGATCCTCTCTGGAGACCAGGTTAATCTGCTGAATAAAAACAGGAGTGAATACAAAACACTCACGTTTTGCCTAACATGGCAAATAGATCAAACGATGGCCTCAGAAAAGTCTCCGGTCCCTGTTGCGCTTCCCTTTCCACCCTGGAAAATGTTGCAGTCCCCACTGCTGCTCTCCTCAGTCTGCACTCCCACCCCCGGCTGCTCTCCTCTCTCTGCCTTTGTTTCCTAGCGGTGAAGGGCAACGCCCTTCCAGCTCAGGGGACATTCTCCCATTGTCAGACCATCCAGCCATGCCACTCAGGCTGCCCCCACTCAAGAGTTTATTCTTCTAGCGATGAGTCACTGCTACCGTCTTGTCCCTCTGCTTCCTGCAAGCAGATAAAGCAAGGAAAAGGAAAGGAGGGGCACCCGGCTGGCTCATTAGCTCCTTGTGGGCCTGGGTGGGCTCCAGCCAGAGGAGTCTAGGGGAGATGGAACCAACAGCGAGCAGATCAGTCCTGCTGCCCTGGACAGGGGTAAAAAGCCTGCTTCCATAGGATGGGAGGGTCCCATGGGGCTGTCTTCCAGGTAGGGGGCAAGGGCAGTCTCACTAACAGAGCACAGATTTGGGCTCCAACAGCTCTGGTTTGGAAGTCCAGATCCCCTGCCTCCAGCAGCCTGGGCACGCTACCCAGCCTCTTTGAGCCTTAATATCCTCAACTGTAGGACAGGGACCCCAATGTCCTTCATGGGGTAAGCATGAAGGCTAAAGGGCATGACCCCTGCCAAGCAGCTGGAGTGGTACCCGGATACAATAGTAGCTGGACCCGTATTAGGGTTCCCCTGGCGCAATCATCCAATGCCAGGACGTGCTGTCCTTGAAAGGTTCTGCCCAGCATCTAGCCATCTCACAAAGGCAGGCTGCCATGTGCACAGAGAGACCACTTCTTGCTGGGAAACAGGAACAGCTGGTGATCGGGGAACAAATGAGCCCGTGCACCCTGGACCAAGGGGGCCCTAGGCACACTCCTTCATTTTATCTCAACACCGTGTTTGCAATGATTTATTGGCTCATTCTCACATCTCAGGCTCGTGGCAAGAATTTGAATCCCCCTTTAAAGGCAGTTCTTATCATCATTCAGCTCCATAGTCACTATTCAATATTTATTATGTTCGGGGCCATCTTCCAGACACTATATATTTACTTCAGTCTGGAAAGCTGAAGGTTGGGAGGGGCTGCTGGAGATGTCCATCACGTCCCAAAGGGCAAGCAGGGCTCGGGGAGCAAGTCCTTGTCCACACGAGCTCAGCATCAGAGTTTAGGAAGGGATCAGTGACATTGGAGCAAGGGGACTTTTAGGTTAAATGAAAGGAAATGCTATTCTGTTTCCAGCAAGTAATAAACCCACAGAATTCATTATCCAACAGGGAGTTGGGTGTGAGTGTTAAAGTACATCGAAAGGAGTTTTAGGTAAATTCATAGTTGGCTGACCTTGGCGTAGTGTGCCTTAACCCCCTGAACTTGCCGCCAGGAAGGACGGCCAAGGTTTTGCAAGGTCTAAAGGAGGAGAACTCTGTGCCCTTGCGCCTTGGGTTCTGGCCCACACAGCAATTCCTATGTCCATGGGATTGCCCTGGATTTCTCAGATTTGTGGTTTTTCAATGCCGTTCATCTGAATTGGGAGAGAAAGGAGGGAGCATTCCTGGAGAAAGTGGGGGTAAGAATCTTCCAGGCAGAATACTGGACAGCAAATTTTTTTTTTCCTGCTTAAAATTCCAAAGGCCTCTACCCTTTTAAGACTGCCGCAATTTCACAAGAGCATAGAGCATTTGCATTGGAAGGGAGCTGCTGGACCATTCCAATCACTGCAGTTTCTGCCCTGAACAGTTTTGTGCAATAGCAATTAGATTCAGAAATAGCAACAGTGACAGTGCTAGAAATGTAGTTGCTGAGCTGTGTATCTTTGATGCAAAAAAGTCCGTGTACCTAATGACTGAACGTTTGCTCATTTATACAACAAATTTTCTGAGCACCGATTCTGAGCCAGGAGATTTGGATACAGGATGAATAAGACAAAACATCTGCCTCCTGAGAGCTCAGCAGCGGTGAAAACAAACGGCTCCAATATTGCGGGTGTTAGGGGAGCAGGGAGAATGCGGGGTCCGTCTGCACCTGCAGGAGTCAGGATGTAAGACAGCCAGGAAGTCCCTGGTGAAATGAGAAGGGCCAGAGATGGTGTTCTGCAGACCAGGGAGGGTGGAACAGCTGGAGAAGCACTAAAATTCACTCGGGCTGCCGGAGACAAAGGGACGACGGGAGGCGAATCTGGAGAGAAGACAAGACAAGGAGGGTGGTGGCCAAGCTAAGGCACGGGGTGCGATTGTGGGAGGGAAGCTGGAAAGAGGTATGATCAGTTTCTAACTGTAGGGAGATGATCGGGGGTGACCTGGGTGAGGGCAAGACTCTCAACACACGTGAGTCAGGTGACTCCTGCAACATCCAGGAGAACATGACTGGGGGCTGCGGCGAAGTCCTGAGGTTATTCAAAAGGCAGACCCAATAGTCCTTGGCTGCCAGAGGCACAGGGCCAAGGGAAAAAAGAGGGGAGGTCAAGGATGACCTCCTGTTTTCTTCAAGTGGATGCAGGTACCATTCACCGAATGGTAACTGGGTGAGATAGGAAGAACGTCACGTTGTAAATAATGAAGTTTTCGATTTTTGTATGAGGTCGCCAGAGACAGCCATCTTGATGTCAAGATCCGAGTTCTGGAGAAGGATGGAGCCTGGAGACACCAGGCCTCAGAGACATCAGCAGATGGAGGTGAAAGCTCACCGAGGGAGAACCCGAACACGACCAGAGGCGCACGCCGAGGGCGCCACACCACAGAATGGCGCAGGCGGAGGAAAAGAAGCCCACCGAGGACAGTAAGCAAAGAGGTGGGAGGAGACAGGCTTACTGAAAAACAAAGGAGGCTGATTTCTGAGGAAAAGGACAGTGTTGCATATGCAAAGGCCAAGGAATAAAAGGACTCAAAAGAAGCCTGGGTGGCTCAGTCAGTTAAGTGTCTGATTCTTGATTTCAGCTCAGGTCATGATCTCAGGGTCACGGGATCAAGCCCCACATTGCGCTCTGCACTCAGCAGGGAGTCTCTCTCTTCCCCTCCTTCAGCTCCTTCCCCTGCTCACTCTCTAAAATAAATAAATAATCTGAAGAAGAAGAAGAAGAAGAAGAAGAAGCCGCCGCCAATTACTCTGGCACCTGGGTAATTTTGCTGCCCAGGTGAAAGATGGTTTGGGGGAGATGTAGGGAGAAGCCAGCAGGTCCAGCAGTGGGTGAAAGCAGGGAGTGGTGACAGCAGGTAGCCGGTTCCACCCAGAAATGCGGCCAGGAAGGGAAGAGGAGAGCTTGGAGGGTGCGCCGAGGAGGTAAGTTCAACAGAGCAAACTTGAACCTCGTGACCTGCACAGAAGTGGATCGTGCGGGACATCTAAGAGAGCACACCTGCGGGGGCAGCAGGTGGACGGTACTCGGGGCGCAGCTCAGACATCACGTGCTCCATTTCTCCCACGGTTCTGTCCCTTCTCTGCAGCCCGACCGCATTCCCTCGGACCTCTCACCCCGACTTTTCACACACTGCTCTACCGTACGGTCACTTCCGTGTGTATCTTCTGTAATTCATTTCGAATCGCTTCCGGGGCAGGAACGCTTTCGGAAACATTCCTATAGTAATTCATGGTGCTTTTTTTTTTTTTTTTTAAGGAACTGAGTTTTATAGCATTTGTTTCAAAATTGAAGTACAACGTACATACAGTCAAGAATACAAACAGGGTACAGTTTGATGAAGTTTTACATATGTATAATCCGTGAGTCTGCGTCTCCAACCCTGTAGAATATTTCCAGCTCACTCGGAGGCTCTCTCGTGGCCCACCCAGGGGGTGCCTCACCTCACGGTAACCTCCATTCTGACCTCTACGCTTGCATACCTTTGCCTGCTCTTGGTCTTAAAAGTAGGATCAGATGGTGTATGTTCTTCTGTATCGAGTTTCTTTCCCTCAGCAGTATGTCTTCTGTTGTGGGCAATGGTTAGTCAGTTCTTGCTTATTGCTGTGAAGCCTTTATCCCATTGCGTAAACACGTGCTGTACACTAGTGTTTCTGTTGATAGATACTAGCTGGGATACTAGTTTACTACAGTATGGGGCGACTGGAAATAGTGCCAGTAGCCACGAATCGTCCTGTAGGGGGGGCCGCAGCACTCGTCCTGCGAGGTCTGTGCCCCAGGGTGGTATGGCGGGGTCACAGGGGACACATTCGTTCACCCTTAGTGGATACAGCCAAAGTGGTCGCGCCAGCTTGGATCCCCTCTCCCAGTGTGTGAGTGCTCCAGCTCTGCAGTATTTTTAAATAAAATACAATTCTATGAGGAATGCATAAAACGCTGAAAAAAAAACCCAATTGCTTTCAAAACCCTTCAACACATCAGAAGTATCTATTGATATGTTAATGACTACCCTGTAAGTAACAGGTCCGTCCCTCAATCCACTCAGTCCACTGAGATTGCCTTTCTAGGACCCCTCGTCAGCCTGGTTTGGGTTAAGGTAAATTTTGGGATATAAGATAAATGAACATCTTTATAAATAATTTTTACCATGTGCAAAATCGTCATTCACTTCAAGAGGACTTCTCGCCTTACATTCAGAGTCATGAGATGTTATTCTAATACTCAGTTGCGGATCTGATTTTCCCCGGGAGCTGGCAGAACTGCCTTAGCCTAACCACATGGCGTAGGAATCTTGGACCGCACAGGAGTCAGCATTAATGCAATTAGGTATTCATGCGCACTCTATAAATATACACGGAACAGCTACTCTGTCAGGTGCTGGGCTAGGCACGGGGGTATCCGCCCACCCCCTGTGGATACAAAGAGCCAAAATGCAGAGGAGAAAGTGACCAAGTCTCAGACTTCATTGCAAGTTTTTCTACAGGGCTGGGCGGGTGCCAACTTGGGGGGAACTTTAGCAAAAGAAACTGCCATTTCATCCAGTTGCTTGTTTTCTGGCTGGATGAAGAAGGCAGATCACCCCGGGGGCAGATTCTGTTCTCAAGTCGTTTGAGTATCCCCTTAATGTAAGCCTCCCAGACACCCATTACCTAGAAGGGACAGAAAGAGACGAAAACCTCTGGGTTGGACAAAGCCTGTCCTTTTAAATACCCACAGGAAGAAACTGGGTCAAATTGCTTAAAGTCGAGGAACCTCTTGGAACCTAGACGTCCTAGACCCTGCCATGTTTCTAATCTTCCCAATTACTGAGATGGTTCCGAGTGGTGTTAGCTGGCAGGAAAGGGTTCAAAGATGCCCCAGAGAAACTCATTAAATCCAGTGCTAGGGCGTAGATGGTTGACACCGGCATGCTGATTCGGGCACAGTAAGCAACTGAGGAGAGACGTTTCTCCCTCTGGACCCACCAGGCTTACACAGAGAACCCACTTTGGGAACAGGGGCTGAATATGTGCATGTGACCTTGGAATCCAAGCACAGAGCATCTTTAGCTGAATATAACTCAGGAGAGAGTGGGATGTGAACATCTAAAAGCTGAATTCCTATTCACACTTCAAGCTGCTGAGGACTTTCCTACCAATTGTAGGCTTAGCAGATATCGTTGGTTATTATAGCACTCTTTGCATCCCATATTCTCTGCAGATCCCTTTACTATTCTTGGGCATATAGGCTTCTGTGGCCTTCCTGCAGGAAGGGAAACTGTCAGGGAAAGTGGACTGCTCTGTGTATCGCCCTTCTGAGTTCACCTCGGCCAGCTTTAGCCCTTAGGAGTGCGTCACCGCAGAGGGCTCCTGTGGGGGGAGATATGCTCATCCAGCCAGCAAGCAAAGAGCAGAGAACAGCACATGGTAAAGAATACCGGCCAAGCTCACCTGAGCATTCTGTCCATGAGTTGAGAAGACGATAGAGTAAATCTGGGCATCTCCCAACACGCCTGTCTCTTCACTGGTGGTGTACCCATCCGGGCTGCTGTCCTCCAGGTTTTTCCACCATCCTCCTGGAAATGCCCCTTTTCTTCAACACTTCCCCAGTGTTGAAACTTCTGCTCCTGTTACATCTTTCCCTTTCTTGGGCAAGTCTGCATGGGAAATACAGTCTTGAGACTTTGGTGTCTGAAAATGTCTTTATTCTATCTTTGTGCTTTTTTTGGTAATTTGGCTGGGTATGGAACTCTAAGTTAGAGAGCATTTCCTTTCAGAATTTGGAATAGGTTGCCCCATTTTCTTTTTGCTTCCAGGGATGCTATTGAGAAGTCTGCAACCATTCTAATTTCTGATCCTTGTATGTGACTTTTTTCTTTCTCTAGAATCTTGTAGACTCTTTATTTCCTCCAATTTTTGGAAAATTTCCAGTGACGCGCCTCAGTGTGGATTTCTTTTCATTCACTGTGACCCAACATTTGATGTGTTCTTTGAAGCTGGAAACATTTGTTTTTTTTAATCTCTGGGAAATTTGGGGAAATAATTTCATTTTTGATTAACCCCAGTCTATCTTGTTTTCTCTTCTCACTCTCTCTCTCTCTCTCTCACTGGAATGCCTATTATTTACAGGCTGGATTTCTTCACTAGTCTTTTAATTTTGCTTTCTTTTCTAATTTTTTAAATCTCTTTCATTTCTGCTGTTTTTAATTTCCCAAGAATTTCATTTTGGCCTCAGAATGCTCCTTTTTTGTTTCTCCCTGTTCTTTCTTCTTGGATGCAGTAGCTTCTCTCTGTAAAGATATAATAAATACACTTTAATTCTCCTTTCCTCCCATGTTCTCAGTTCCCCCACATACTACTTTGTTTGTTGTTTGTTTCGGTGTTTATCTTCCACATAATCAGCTCTACTCAGATGTTTGGTAGCACTGGGATATCCAATCATGATTAAGAGTGTGGATCTGGGGACGCCTGGGTGGCTCAGTCGTTAAGCGTCTGCCTTCGGCTCAGGGTGTGATCCCAGGGTCCTGGGATAGAGCCCCACATCGGGCTCCATGCTCCGCTGGGAGCCTGCTTCTTCATTTCCCACTCTCCCTGCTTGTGTTCCCTCTCTCTCTGGCTGTCTCTCTGTCAAATAAATAAATAAAATCTTTAAAAAAAAATAAAAAAAATAAAAAGAGTGTGGATCTGTTAATCTGATTGGGAACCCTTAAGCTGATTTAAAACTCCAGCAAGTGGGTGGAGCTTTGGACTTCATGCCGCGATATAGGATTGCTGGAGAACCTCCTATGTCAAGTATAGCTAAGTCTGTCGTTCTTGAATTACACAGAGTCCCCAAGTACTCTTAATGTTAAAATAGTGCCTGACATATCAGAAGTGCTCAATATGTGTTACCATTATTATTGTTGTTGTAGAAAGCATGTACCCCGAGAAGCAAATATATACACAACTCAACCAATCAAAAGCCCATACCCTTGCTAGGAGCTTCATAGAGACTTATAAAGGTGCAAATCATTCTCAGAAATTTGGGCACAAGCTTTAAATGGTGGCTTCAGTGCTTCACGGTTTGTGGGTGGATGATGGAGAAAACAAATGGAATGAGGATGCTGGGGGCCAACAGAGGAGAAGATGGGAGGCAGCTGGCCGAGAAGGAGAAGGTGGCTAGAAGAGGTGCCAAGTTGCCATGGTGGCTTCCAGAGAATGCTAGTGGTTTCCTCATAAGCTTGTGTTTAAACACTCTTCATTTTTACAGTTCTAGTGGATTGAGTTCTGGCACGCTTGGGGACAACTCTGTTAATTAGCTCCACGGCTCCTTGGGTGGCTGTCCATTTTATGGGTGATGGCACCAGAGGCCCAGCTCTGCCAGGGGAAAGAAGGAATATTCCATTCATTGGGCTATGGATTATTAAGCCACTCTTTCTTCCTGTCACAGACAGATTGTGAATAACACTGTGTTCTCTTCCATCCCCTTCGCTGCCTCCTCTTTTCCTTCCACAGCCAGGGGAGGACAGTGAGTCTAGCAAAGCCTCCTTGGTCTCAGTCTGGTGGGTGCTGGTCTGTCTGGCACTCAGTAATGGGAGGACTACCTTTTTCCTTCTTCCCACACCTGTCGGTCCCCAAACACCTGGGAGTCCCTTCAAGAAATCTGACCTGCAGCTTCCGCAGTGCTGGGCCACTGGCCAGAGTGGTGGATTCCTCCCGGGAGCTGGTGTAGCCCTTGGCAGGAGATCAGCTCTGCAAGTCATTGATTTCAACTACTCAGCATCTTGTCTCAACAATTCTTGTGCATCCGCCTCTCTCAATTCGATTCTAATAACTTTATTGGCACAAAGAGATGGAGAAAGGATTGCCAAAGTCGATAATCAAGTTTCTGCAACTGGGATGATATGTGTGCTTATTTATTTATTTATTTATTTATTTATTTATTTATTTAATTATTTAGAGGCTGTTTCATCAAGACAAGAACTCTGTGGGCTCACTTTGTGTATTCTCTTTGAATTATTCCCCAGGAAGACAGTTCCTATTAGGAGGTCTGAGTCAGAGCCTTCCTCCCAGTTATGCAGCCTCATTATTTTCTCTTCTTGTTTTATTCTTCTTTCCATGTCTTTTTCATACAACTTTTTGAATGATGAAAAAAGTGAGGTAAGCAAATATTTACTGAGCACCTACTATGTCCTAAGCAGTGTGATGGAGTATTTAAAAACAGACACCATTTTTTTTCCCTAAAGTAGGAAAAAAACTGGGGCAAGCCATAGTGAAGTGATCACATGAAGTTACCCACCCATCCAAGAGAATATGCTTTCTATAAATTAGGAAGAAAAGCGGAGGGGCTAAGTGTGCAGGTGTCCAGCTCTGCCCCTGACTAGATGTGATTTGGGGTAAACTACTTTGTGCCTGTTTCCTCACTTACAAAAAAAAAGGGAATGGTAACAGTAGCAGTTACCTCTTAGGGTTGTTACGAAAATCACGCAAGATGGAACACAGCGCTTAGAAAAAGCCTGGCACATAGTAAGAATTTACTAAATGTTAGCCATTATTGTTATTAATTATTACTATGACTTACAGAGACCTTACAGTTTTCTCATCTGAGTTCCTCCTCTTCATAGTGAGGATATAGAAGGCCAGAGAGACTGACTTGCCCAAAGTCATAGTTTGGTCTCTTTACTTGCAGACAAGGATGCTAATTACCTCGACACCACGCTGCCCCCTTGGTCAATGGTGTGAGTTTTGATTCTGGAAACTCAGAGAAAATTTTGGCAAGGGATTCCTCTCTAGTCCACCATTCATTGAATAACCTGGTCTGTCTTATCTGCCTTCTCCCTAAAACCTCCAGACAGCAGCCACCCTCTGGATGGGTGGGAAACCTGAAAGGTCTCTTGGCATCAGTTTTCCACGCAACTTCCGTTGTTGATACGTGTGGCAGGGGCCTGGGAGTTTGTGGGACAAGAAGCAAGCGTGAATCAGGAGGCACCATCTGCTCGGGGTCTTGTTTTGATGAGTGTGGGGCTGGGATGTTGATGGCCGTGGAAGAGACTGGGCACTGGGCTCTCTCTCTCTCTCTGCTCCACAACCAGAGTTCAAGCAAGGGGAGTATGCTGTGCTGTAGGAGTTGGGAAGTCATGGAAACACAGAATGCAGAGAAACTCCCCCTTCTGATAGTCCTAGGGCCCCTCTGGTATAGACTGTTGCCCCACCAATTTGAGCAGTTGGAGCTAAGAAGCAAGTGGCATGGATCCAGGGCATATCAGAGGAATGTGGGCCCCAGGCCCCTAGGGGGCGGCTGTACTGGTAGCAGCATCCTTATAGCTTTGGCATATCTGATTTTTTCTCTTTATTGTTTTATTACAGGTATGTGTGGGTACAGTCCTGATGCTCTTCATCACCCAGCAAAATCTCCTAATTCCGCATCAGCTGTCTGCTTGCATTGGGAGAGGCAAGAAGGGCTCTCCGCATCAGCCTGCGTGCTCTCTGGAAGCAGGAGCCAGCTCTGTTTGCCTCCAACCGTCCGCCACTCTCTGCAACTCTTCGTTGATCGATCTCTGGGAAAACTCTGATGGGCATTTTGCCATTCAGTGGTGCAGGAGCGGCTGCCAAGGCAGTTGGGCATGGAAAGGAAGAATGTTATAAAAACAAGAGAGGAAGTTGGGCCTCTCGCACTGAGAGAAAGGAAGGATGGGGAATTTACAGTGAAGAATGGGAGATGGGTGCCATGGTGAGAAAACTGGACTTGGCATTCCTGCCTTGAAGGACGGGAGGGGCTTGGAGTGGGTCCACAGCAGGGATCAAGCAAGGGCAGGGATAGTGCCAGTGGTGATGGGTAATGAGGAGTCCCGGGGTGGCTGCTAGTGTGGGACAGGCGGAGGGGGGGGGGGCATCTAGAAGACTGTTCCATTCTCTCTTTTTCAGGCTTGGTATGTCCTGATGTCCCCAGCAGGGAGTAGTGCCTGGCAGTGCATTAGGGATGTTCCAGCTCGTGCCTCTTTTCAAACCAGCTCCTGGAAAAGGCTACTGGGTTCAGTCCATGAGTTTGAAAATGACCGTTGCTTGTGGAGGAGAAAACTTTTGCTCCTTGGAACCTCATGGGGTGCACTATTTTGAATTCAGTAAGTCCAGTGTGGAAATAAGAGCCATCATGCTGTTTGGATTTATCAGCAATTAAGTTTTTAAGCCAACATTTGTAAAGTGCTATTTAATTTAAAACAATCTTACACATTATCCACTTGGTTTTTGAAATAACTCCAGTAGTTCCATTTTATGGAGATAAAATTGAGGTCTTAAAAAAGATTCAAATAAGGCCACATAGCTAACAAAAGTCCATCAGATTTCCCGATTTTGCTGTTTTGTTTCGCTTATTTCCTCACACTAAATCTTTTATTTTTTGTTTTACCATACTAATCAGTGATACCATAAGGCTCTAATTTGGAGCCCATGAATTAGTGACAGGGCACCAGTGAATCTCCTAAAATTATTTGCAAAATTTGCATGTAAGTGCCTGTGTGCTCTTTTTTCTGGGGAGGGGGACCATAGTTGGAGCAGATCCATAAATGTTTTCATGATAGCAAAACATTAAACAAAACATCATAAATGGAAAAGTTGTTTGGCTAACACTTCTTATGCACCTAACACCTATCCCCTGCACACAACAGTATCACAACAAACCAAAATGAAATTGTTAGCACAAGTATGACAACCTCTAAAAGCTACGTGAAACACACAGATCAATTGAATCTTCACTTCTACTGGAATTTCGGGCTCTGTGTAGGCACAACGCAGCTCTCCTGCCCTAACTGCTTCCTGTGTCTTTTGCTCCCTTTCCCACGCAGCCTGGGAAAGGGAGACAGCAGACAGGCAGGAGATAACGTTTCTGGCTTTCTTCAGAATGCTGTCCTTCAGAGACTCTTACAGACACTCTTTATTTCCCACCCGGAATCCCACTTTGTTGTTTGCTTTCCAACATGCACATGTGGCCATGGGCTCTCCTGATTTGGCCCTATTTCCAGTCCCAGAATATCAATCTTGATAATCTGACCAATCATGGTAATTTTATTCCCCTTGCTAGGAACTGGCTGAAGAAAAGAACATGTAACTTAATTCTGATCAATGAGATTGGAGGCTAACTCTTCTGGGATGCTTCTGGGAAAGGTTTCTTAGCTTTTACGAGAACTGAAAAGAATACAGACATCGCTTTTCTACCTCTGATCATGGCTGTGCACAAATATGCCCCCTGGAGCTGTGGCAGCCATCTTGACACCACAGAGGAAAAATGGTGGACGTGGTGAAGACAGCTGAGCAGAAAGTACAGAAAAACCCTAAGTCCTTGATGAGGTTGTCGAAATACTGATTTAACCAACCAAGGAGCTGCCCTCCTATACTTTACCGTATGTGTGACAGCAAATTGCCCATTTTGAATTGAGTTGACAGTGACTTGTTGGCAAAAGCATTAGTTAATTTATATTAGTCCCATGCTATAGAACTACCTTCTATGGAATGTCTTAAAGTAAGATAATTCTATTAGTTTTGGGGTAGACTCACCTTCTAGGTGATGAATGCCCAAAATAGGAGGGGTTGGGTAAAGTCTCATGCATTAATCTCTATAACTCAAAATTCCAAATTTTAGAAGGGATCTTAGGGATAATTTAGATGACTGTTAAACTCTGACCAACGGACAACTACAGTCATGCAGGGATGCTTTAGGAGCCTACAAATATTTGATCAAAATTCAGTTAGAATTTTGTTTCACAATTAAAAATTCCTCAATTAAAAAAAATTCACAGTTAAATATTTCACACACCAAATGTTTATATACTGGAAACACCAGTATCTTTAAATCAGGCTTCCAGCTATACATGCTTCTGTGTATATAGCTGCTGCCATAAACATTTTGTAAATGTTCATTGATTCAGAATGTTGTGGCTCTGTACTGGTCATTTCTGTGTTATTATTATTATTATTTTTATGCAGGCCTTCCGTGTCTGTTTACATAAGATTATACACATGAGTATCAGATATAGCATGCATGGGCCCTAAGAAATTAAATGCCAGGTGAAATATACATTTGCCCAGCACCTTGTAAGATCACAGTACAGTAATTAGTCTTAAAATAGCTATCGGACAAAGGTTGCAGGGCAATGATCGCTGCACATTATACATAGTGTCAGCATCTATGGTAAGATCCCAATGCTTCTCTTCCTTTTAAAGTCTGAATAAGTTTACCTTGGCAAGGTGAAGCTTCTGGGTTAATCCTAGGAAATTGATCAGCAAAGACATTAAACCTGAGATATGTATTCAATGTTTCAAGCAAAATAGACTTTCAAGCAAAATAGTCTATTTTAAATTGTTTAGTAAATATCTGACAGACACAGGCAATGGAGAAGCTGGGACATCATTGGACATCTCATCCTTGCTAACAGTTGCTGTCATGATGTGTCCAGCATTATTCTAGAGTCTGACCTGTATTGCTGGATGTAAGCCACCCACAACCTTCTAAGGTAGGGACCATTTATGAGCCCATTTTGCAAATGGAAGACACCAAAACAGAGGCAGCCAACAAGGGATAGTCTCAGGATTTGAACTCACAAAAGTGCGCCTCCAGAATCTGGACTGTTTTTCACTACATTAGATTTTCCCTCGAGCAATGAGGATTTCCTTGGTAAGAAACTGTTCACCGCCTCCCTCCCTCCGCACTGGACATTCTCCACTCGAGGAAGGAAAGCAGGTCTCACATGCTGGTATTGACTCCATTTTGAAGGGAAACTATCTTCATGCTCTTCTTTCAAACGTTCTGACCTGACATTGCGGGGTGAACACACTTGTACATTCGCAACCACTCATGTGTGTGAACTGGGATTCTCTAAACACTATGCAGCTAAAACAAAACTATGTCGAGGCTGAGATAAGACAGCAACTGCTTTTGGTTTCCCTTGTTTTCTAATTTTATGTATCCCTTGAAACAACCTTTTAGTAATGCGGTGACAAGTAAATGTCACAAAACTGAACTTACAAAGTACATTAAGGGTAATGTCCGCATCTCTCAGACCTGTCCCTCCTGTTTCGCCAGGCTCTGCAGCTGGTTTAGAGTAAATACCAGAAAAGCACTTAGAAGCAAGGAATAGAAATTGGTGGCTTAACCAAAGAAGGGTTCGTGGCCCTCACAGAACAAGCAGCCAGGAGGTAGATGGTGCTGGTCGTGGTCTGGCTTCTCGGCAACATCGGTCAACAACCCTTACATTCTCTTGACCTTTCCCTACGGACGCAAGCAGGCTGATGTCGGTGCAGCCAACACGGTCACCATCTGGACAGAAAAGGGAGCAAGGAAAGTATGTACCTCCTTTGTCCCTTCCATCAGGAAAGCAAATCGTTCACAGAAAACTCCAGCAGGCGTCTGCTTACATCTCACTTACTTCAAAACTGTTACCTGGTCACTTCCAATGCAGGGAGGCTGAGAAAGGAAGAAAAATGCTGAGTTGACCACCTATACTGTGTCTGCCACAAAGGAAAACAAAGATTTTCCAGGTTACCTTGGGTACATGTCCTTTAGGGAACCAAACAATATCGGCTTTGAGGGATTTAAAAAATAGGACACCCATGCACCCATTTAAGAACATTTGGTTAATTGCTTATTTTGCATGTAACACTGTACTCGCTTGGTCCTGGGAAGTCTCAGGGGTCTGGTGACAGAGAAAGAAGGCAGGGATGAAGAGGGAAGAGATGAGCTCGCTAATCAATTTTTCATCGTGCTAAGAAATCATGGGAATTCTCAATCTCCATTTTTGTGTTACAAAAGGATTGGCTCTCTGAGGACACATCAAACTCTAGAGCGCTCTGATTTTGTATAAATAATCATTTACTAAGATGTTCTCTGTCCCTGCTGCAATGTCACTGGGAGGGTTGCTGTCAGCAACATATAATGACCCACATTTCCCCAGCAGCTTAAGCCATCATTGCATTAATTTAATGTGATGGGGCAACCAGAATGTGGCATGGGAATTGTATTTTGATGGGAAACAGCGCTACAACCTTCAGAAGCAAGGACAGATGGTAAAAGCTTGGAAAAGACTAGAAAAAGTCAACATAAATAGGAAATAAGAATTTAGAACTTACTGGTGCCTGGGTGGCTCAGTCAGTTAAGTGACTGCGGTCAGGTCACGACCTTCAGCTCAGGTCATGATCTCAGGGTTCTGGGATCAAGCGCCGAGACAGGCTCCCTGCTCAGCACCCCCCCCCCCCACTCCTGCTCTCTCTCTCTCAAACAAATTAAAATAAAAAGAATTTAGAACTTGGAACTAGCACTGATAAACAATTTATAAACAATTTTCATCCTTCCAAGACTCTTAACACTGTTTAGACCCCTTTTCAGGAGTAAGGCGCATGCCTGTTTCTGAAGGTGGCCGCTCTTCATTCAGCCTCAGGTGCTTACCCTGAGCGACCTTGTAGACACAGTCCTTCCTACATTTCATAAATCTTTAATGAGCATCATTTATGTTCCAAGCACTGTAGTAGGTCCTTGGTCACTCTTACCCTTGGATGCTTATGTCTGCTGGAAAAGATGGCTACCTTGAGTAAACACTGAAATGCACTGGGACAAGTTGCCATAACAGAACGGTGAACCAGGTGCAGAGGAAGTACTGAGAGATCCAGGTCAGTCCTGCCTGATGCAGGTACAGGACAAGAAGGGCGTAGAGAAATGGGAAGAGTCTTCACAAGCTGCACAAAGGTAACTTTTGAGTGACAGGTCAAGTGCAAAGTCATGGAAATATGTTTGGAAAACTGCATGTCATTTTGTGCATCTTCTAGAATACGGGGTGCATAGGGGAGAATGGTGGGGGAAGGACTCAAGGGTCCAGCTCGTTTGGAAAGTGTCTGGGGTTGTCTTACATACAGAAGGCTGGGCTGGCAAATGAAGGTAAATCTGGGCTGGCTATTGGCTCTTCTTGGCTCCTCTTTGCAACCAGTCCGTGTTTCTACCATTCGTGTCCTTTATCACAGGGTCTGGAAGCCTGAGAACAACTCATCCCATGCTCCTTTATGTCTGGGGCTCTGGACACCATTAACAGTCAGCCAATGAGACGCACTTGCTTAAGATTTGGAGATGGAAGGGTGCAGGGAGCACGCTGTGTTGTTCTGTCTCTGGAAGTAGCTTGTGGGTGCTTGGGCTTTGGCGGAACAAGGATTTACAAAGTCCTCATCAGCTGCCCCCCTCACTGCGGTAGCACAGCCATGATCATCAGCGGAGGTTTTCTGCACTTTCCTGACCCGGCTGGCAACAACTTTTTAACCGTAGGACCACGGCTGCAGGGGTGAATCAAAAGCTAGCAGCCTCCCCTGACTTCCACTAATCCCATTCTCCCAACAGTCTTGTAGGCACCTAATCCCCTCTATCAAATCTCTCTGCCTGCAATACCAAGAGCTGTTTCTCTTTTCCTGACTGAACTTTCACTGCTACAGTATCAATATATAGGAAGGTAAGGGACAAAACCACCCCTAATGGCAGTCAGTGTAACTGTCTACATAGAAAATCTATAGTTACATTTTAGAACTGAAAAGAAAGTTCATCAACGTTGCTAGATGGTAAGACTGACATATTTTTTTAAAATCAATTGCACAAGTCACAAACCTGGATGTTATCCTTGATCCCCCATCATCTCTCGCAGCTAATCAATCACTAAATCCCATTGATTAGATGTACTCCATGTTGCATAAACATCAACACCCCTGCCAACACCCTAATCAGACCACCAGCATTTCTCCCCTAGATTACTAACTCAGCCATTTGGGCTGCTACTGAAAAAATACACACAGACTCAGTGGCTGATAAACAACCCAAAAGTTTTCTTACAGTTCTGGAGGCTGGGAGGTCGTGGATCAAGGTGCTGACAGATTGTCTGGTGAGAGCCCGCTTCCCGGTTCCGAGGTGGACGCCTTTTCATGGCGTCCTGACATGGTAGAAAGGGCCAGGGAGCTCTCCGGCCTGTTTTATAAGGGCACTAATCTTACTCATGAGGCCTCCACCCTCATGACGTAATCGCCTCCCAAAGGTAACCACCTCCAAACACCGTCACACTGGGGGTTGGGTTTCAACATATGAATTTGGAGAGGTTTGCGGGGTGGGGGCATGACACAAAACTTCAGTCCATAGCAGCTACCCTAACATCCTCCTAACTGGTCTTCTGGACGGAGTTTTACCTTCTTGCATTCTTCCCAGCACAGCTGGAATTCTGAATTCTGATTCGAGTTCTGCAACATGAACTCAATCCAAGCATTCTCCTGCTTCAAAGGCTCCTCGTTGCTCTGGGGGTTAATTCCAACTCTCCCATGTGGTTTACAAAGTCCTTCACAACCTGCCTTCTGTCTCTCCCTCTAGTTTTACTCTCTCTACACCACACTCCTCTCTTGAGAGCTCTAGCCTTACTGTAATTCTGTCGCGTTCTCAAATAAGCTTTTTCATAAACAGTTATCTCTGGGAGCCTCATTTTCTCCTTGGCCCCTCCCGCTGCTCAGCTCCGAATCAAGCTTCAGGCTGGGGATGGGACCTCATGTGTTCTGACTTGGCAAGCGGGGCTCTAACCCCCTGGCACCCCTGCCCCAGCATGG
The DNA here is from genome assembly GCF_023065955.2 of Ursus arctos. Classification (NCBI taxonomy): domain Eukaryota; kingdom Metazoa; phylum Chordata; class Mammalia; order Carnivora; family Ursidae; genus Ursus; species Ursus arctos. The sequence goes on from NW_026622786.1 coordinate 10,337,120, forward strand.
CCCCTGCTATACTTTGTTGAGACTGCTTGTTGAATTGTTTTCCATCAGCCAACTGTAAGCTCCACGAGGCTGGGAATATGTAGATCACTGGACTTCTCGTGCTGACACAGGGAAGGTGCCCATTAAATATTTGTTGAAAATAAATCCTTACTCTAGGCCCTCTTCAGATGTTAGATTGAGGGGTGAGAGGTGGGCGGGGGGTGGGGAGGCTAGGACAAAGACAACCAAGGCTCTACTGATGGGCTATTGTCCTACACAAACCACCACAGTGGACCACAGGGAAGTTCATTTCCATCTCAGTAAAACCCAGGATGAGGTGAGGCACTTCTCCTGGGCATAAAATTTGGGGAGGTACCGAAAAGTTCAGTAATCAAGATAAAGAACATTTTAATGAATATTAAACAGCCATTTTAAAGATGGAGGCAAAAAGAAAAAAAATCGGGAAAAATACTGATCCTGTCTATATTTAAAATTTGTAAGTTTCAGATATTTTGTTCTTCAAGGAGTTTTTACATTAATTTTAATTTTTTATAATGTTGCATTAAGATATTATTTAGTTACCTGATTACTGAGTGTTTGCACATTTGCACCTCCGTCAAGTTCATCACTCACCTAACTATAGTCCCAGCTCTGATTTATCTGCACAGTGTTTAACCAAACTCTGATGGAAGGGCTTGTTCTGTTTCCTTGTTCAGTATTATGTGTAATGGGTTTTTTAAATATACCCTGTATAGGGGCGCCTGGGTGGCTCAGTCGTTAAGCGTCTGCCTTCGGCTCAGGGCGTGATCCCAGCGTTCTGGGATCGAGCCCCGCATCGGGCTCCCTGCTCCTCTGGGAGCCTGCTTCTTCCTCTCCCACTCCTCCTGCTTGTGTTCCCTCTCTCGCTGGCTGTCTCTGTCTGTCAAATAAATAAATAAAATCTTATAAATAAATAAATAAATAAATAAATAAATAAATAAATAAACAAACAAACCCTGTATAAATTAAGGGCTTTCCTTTTATTCCTGGCTCACTAAAAATATTAGGAATGGTCACTGAATTTGAAAGCAAGTGGTTTTTTAGCATCTCTTGAGAGATCATGTAGTGTCTTTCCTCTAATGTAAGAATGTAGTGAATTACATGGATAACAGTAAGAAAAGTTGTTCCCATTTTTTTGTTATTATAAGCAAACAATAAGCATATCTATTATTTTCTGTCATTTGGATTATATCTTTAGGCCAAATCCCCTAACATTCTCATAAATGGAATGAATGGGTTGCCATTTTATTGAAGCTTTGTCATTTTAAACTTTTCCCAAATGAAGCACACTTGCAAAAAAACCCGCCATCATCAATAGTAGCAGTCTTCCTTCACGAGAGGTCTGGGGGGATTTTGACACATTTTCACCTCCTACTTCCTCTCTCACCATTTTCTGGCCCAGTTTGTGCATGAGTGAGGGTCAGGCAGCAGTAAGAGTGCAGTAACTATTAAACCTGATGGGAACTTCCAATACCTTTTCTAGGAAATAAAAGAAAATGCCCACTCAACCGTACTTCAATTACAAATTTAAAAAGAGAAAAAGAAATTTAAAAAAAGAAGAAAGGAGAGAATCCCCACATATGGCAGGATTCTGTCAGGGGAATTAGCTACTTTAGAACCTTCTAACGTGTGAGTGTTGCAGAAAAATAAAGTTGGAGCTTAGGTAGGAGAAGAGGTAGCCAACTCTTTTGTGTCTTCTCTTCATATCTTGGCTGGGAATATGGAGTAGAGATCATTTCATGACTGACTCACCAAGGGGCAGTTCAGCCTCTTCTGTCTTTTCTAGGAACATCTGTGGACTGTTGCTTAATTAGATAAGTCAATGTGAAGTCCTGGGTGGGAATGAGACAGCGGCAGGTGGGGACACCAAGGAAGTAAGTGAGGCTAACCAGGAGGTGTGTGGACAGTGGCTGGGGCAGTGCCCAGGACCACAGTGTAAGCTGCTCGAGAGCAGGGGCCTCATCTATCTGCAGGAATGCACCTGCCATACTTCCTATAACGCCCAGCACACAGCAGTGCCCAGTAAATACCTCACAACAAATAAAAGAATGAACCACCAAGTTCTGCCAGACCCCACCATCAAGGACTGAGCTAGGGAGAGGAATACCAGAAGATGAGAAAATCCGGAACGTGGTACCATGACTGCCAAGGGAAGAACGTGTTAAGTGGAGGGAATGGACAACATTGTGTCAAATTATGCGGAGCAGTGGAAGTCATGGCAGTTACAAAACAGTCGATTTGAAGTGAAAAAGAAAAACACAGCAATGACTTAGGAGAGAAGCGTTTTGATGTTATTATTGTTGTCTGTTCGGTGCATGGTAGGAAGTTCAGAAGGGCAGTGCCTCAACAATGGCCCAGTGCTTTTCTTTCTCTGCCACTGGCTGCGTGTTGGATTTCCTTCTCCTGTTACAAGATGGCTGCTGCACCTCCAGAGATTATGTCCACATCCACACCAGAAGGAGGGAGGATGGGCCAAAGAGTAAAGTGAGCCAGCTGAGTCTGTCCATTTTTCTCAGGAACACTAAAGCTTTCCCAGAACAAGCTTTTACTTTCCTCCCTTTCCTCTCTAGGTCATGTGGTCACCTTTAGATCAATTCTACCCGAAGCCCTAAGATTCCATCATTGCCTTAGTAAATCAGATTCATTCTCTGTAGCTGAGGAATGGCCTCTCCCCGAAATCAAAGCATCTCCGATGGTGGCTGAAAAGAATGGGCATGTGTTGGAGGGACAGAGGGAGAATGCACATTAGGTAGACCACGGATTATGTCGGACACAGAAGTGACATTTTAAAAAGACCCAGAGGGATCAGCTGCATAATTTGTGGGGTCCAATGCAAAATGGCAATCTAGAATCCCCTGTTCAAAAAATATATTAATAATTTCAAGACAGCAACAGTGGAGCACTAAACCAAGTGTGGGGCCCTTCTGAGTGCAGGTCCCTGTGCCACTGTCTTCCTCCCATGCCGTGAAGTCAGCCCTGGACCCGAAGCTGTCCATTGAGCTGGGAGCTCGGTGCTCACTGGTCAATTCAGGTGAAGCGGGAGGGGCAGGAAAGACCAGTGCGGTAGGTTGAGGAGTGAATGGGGGTGAGCGAGTGGCAAAGGCACCAACACTCGCTGGAGAAAGAGACACAGTGTGGTAGGAGAAGGCTGGCTAACTAGGGAAAGAGAGAAGAGAGGGGGCGGAGGCTACAGGTACCCAGCGAACTGCTGCTCAGGCATTTTCCGTCTCTCTTTCAGGCCAGCTTGCTTTGGAGCCTGGGGTGAGGGGTGCTTTCATGTGGGGCAGGTGGGAGAGGAGCTGGGGCTGAGCGCTGCACTTACCCCTCACCAAGCACATGCCACCAAACCAGGGGATCATGGAACCAGAGCCCCGGGTCAGAAAAGCTAGGTTGGAATCCCAGTTCTGCCAGGAACTAGCAAGACTCTGGGTCTCCGATCCTTAGTTAGCTCATCTGTCAACACAGGACAGAAAAACACATGTCACGCGGTTTACATAGGGGTGACTTGCTACAAAGGGAAGGCATGGTTATTGCCCTTTGAGCAGACACTCTCCACACAAAAGCTGGGCATCCCTCTCCTGCCCACCCCCGCCCCCACCACTGTTGACCCCAGCCACTCAATGCTAATTTTAAGAGGAGGTGTCAATTTTAATAGATTCCATAACACTGCAATGATACTGTCAATACAAGTGGAGGGGCGGATAGTGCAGGGAAGGGAGGGAAAGGAAGAGGTAGGCATGTTTGTTTATGTAAACCCACTCTGTTGCTCCCCACTCCCCACCTTGGCCATCCATTAGAGACCAGCTCAGGGCTTATGCCACCCGGTGATGTAAACAGTGTCTCAATGATGTCACCCCCATCAGTGCCAGGAGACATAAATTTCATTTCCCAGAAGATGCAGCAGACAGTAGTTTCTGGGCAAACAGTGACTCTAGCAATAAATATTGGCAGAGGAGAGAGACCTTTAATGGAAAAGCTTTGTGAACCTAGAGCAGCCAGGTTGTAAACCCCAACAACAGAGAGGGATTTAATATCTTAGATCAGAAGACAGATTCATCAGAGCAAATAAATAATTCTATAGCCCATTTGAAGCAATCAACTATTAAAATTTAAGTATTAAAATAAAAGCCACATCTGAGGTAAGAAACCATGGAAATGAGACAGAAGCCCCCTAACTAGAAAGAAAACCGCCCAGCCTGGGCTCGCCGTTGAGGGGCGGGGTAGAGGGGCGTGTCCTCCCCCAGGATGAGCAAGCAGAGCCAACCAGGAGGCGGTGGGCGGAGCCTCCGCTGGGCTTGGGGTAGGAAGAGGGGCGGACCCACAGAGCCGCAAAGGTAGATCCCGGCTGGATGGAACTTACCTGAGGGCAAACACAAACTGCAGGGAGGATGGTAAGAATTCGTCTGGAAAACAAAAAAAACGACACGTTGCAAGCTAATCCTAAAGGTCAGGAAGTGTCCCCCAAATATCACTTGTCAACAGAATACGCTGGGACCTGAGTGCTACGACATTTTGAGTAATGTAACGTGAATTTCACTTCATTTGTGTTCCTCTGCAGGGAGTTCACTTCCAACACGGCCTGGCCGCAGGAGGAAAACCGAGGCTTGTCTTCATCTTGCCCCATGTCTGGGCATCCAGTGCTTTGGGACACGTTGGTTCTTCTCAGGAGGTGATGCTGACATCCAGGGACAAAAATCTTGCTATCCTTGACCTAGGACATCGCACACCATGCCGTGACTGGTCCAAGGCCAAAGGCAGACCTAGAGTGGGCAGGAGGCACGAAGGCCATGGCGCTTCCACACCTCCCCCGCCAGTTCTTTGGAATGTTTGCAACCAGAGGGGTAAACAGGCCATGACTCTTCTTGTCCCCTCAGATGCAGAAACGGAAATTCAGAGAGGTAAGGTGACTTGCTCAGGGTCACACAACCTGGAGCTTCTCGCTAGAAATCGGGAGCTGTTCTCACTGTACTACAAAGCAGCGCCAAATTCCGCCTCAACATGAGACACCCTCCCCGGCCATTCTGCCTCTGGAATGAGAGATTCAAATGTGCACAGGCGGGTCTGGCGATTCCCTGGGGCTCCCCCACAGGCCCGGCCACTAAATCCTAGTCTAGAATTGACACCCATGAGGGCACGTCCTCTGGATAGAAGGAGCATCCTGTGAGGCCCAGAGTCCATCTCTTCTAGACCTGCTGCGGGTGTAAGCAGGCGGAGGTGAGAGAAGGCACTTGGAGGGTGGCGTTTGTCCCATAGGGTATTTGCCCTGACCACAGACCTGGATATAGTCCACGAAGGCCGGCTCTGAAACTCGTCCTTGCGGACAGCGCCAGGAAAGTCCGTGCTCAGGCAGGCCAGAGAATCTGGATGGACATACCCTGAGGACAAGAGCCAAGTCTTATTCATCTTTATATTCCTCCTGCCCAGCACGCTGTGTGACATTTACTACCCTCAAAACTGGTTTATGGAATAAATGAACAAATAAACTGAGTCTCGGCTCTGCTGTGCAGACAGCATGTGACAGTGAGCAAATCCCCAAGGTTCTCTGGACTCGAGCTTCCTCCGGGAGCTGAATTATACCTTCCGAGTTTGTAAGGAATAAACGAACCAAAGCGTGTGAAAGAGCTTGATCAATTAAAACACACCCCAAAATGTAAAGCTTCAAGAGGAAGCACTGCTAACATTAGAAATTGCTTTCTTGACCACTGTTATCTCTCCTTGCTACCCAGTCTCTCTCTCAGCGTCCCCCTAATTATGGTCTCCCACCCTGACCTCTATGCACTGGCTGATGGTGGTGGGGCAGAAAGATCAATCAGGCTTGAGACACGGGAAGTCTACACTCTTCCTGAGAAGCAGCAGCCCTGAGGGTGTATCTGCAGGTAACATGGCAGCCTGGAGACTGCCCACCCCTCACCCTGGTATCCAGAACAGTGGCCACATTAGATAGATCCATGTGTGTGTGTGGCTGGAGTGTGTGGGCAAATGGAGTGGGGGACCCAGCTGTTGAGGCAGGCCCATCCCAATGGCTGTGAAGAGACTCCCACTGGAAACAGGAAGTGGGCCCTTTTTTGCTGTTAGACCAGGGGTCAGTAAACGACAGTCCCTGGGCCAGATCTGGCCTGCTACCTGTTTCTGTGCCGCCAACAAGCTCAGAATGGCTTTTACGTTTTTACATGGTGGGAAAAAATCAAACCAATATTTCATGACATGAGAGAATTACCTGAAACCCAAGTGTCCACATCCGCACAATAAAGTTTTATGAGAACATCACTCACTGCTTTGTGTGCATAATCATCTGTGGGTGCTTTCACAGCTGAACGATCTCTGATGGAGACCACGGGCCCACCCTGGTCTAGGCCTTCAGTGCAACAAACATTCAGCTTTCAGTGAAAACAGACTCTTGCCAAGCTCGGGGCTCATCTCTGAGGGTACACAGCTGGATAAAGTACAGCTCTGTTCTTGTGAGGCCTGAGGTCTAGTAGGAGGGCGCACAGGCTAAGCACCTAGTCCTCTGGGTTCTGAGAGGGGCCACATCCTCTCTGGGACCCCGGGTTCGCTAAGAGATTCCAGTTTGAAGTCACGTGGCCCCTGCAAGGGGTCCTAGCCATTCGTGATTTCAGTGAGGGCAGGAGAGTGGGCTGGTCCCTTGAGGCACACCCAGGGGTCCCTGTGAGTGCTTGGGGGTACGGGCTATGTCTCACACCCAGGTGGTGCCCTCTCTCAGCCTATTCTGACTGGCTCTTTGCAAACAGGTACGGGGAGATCTAGTCAGGATAGTCCGAAGTCCCTTGTGCTGGCTCTCCAACAGTCCATGGGTCACCCGCCGTCTGTGTATGGCCATGTCCCCTGTTCCTCGAGTGGATTGTTTTATTGTTTTGCTATTACGATTTTATTGTGGGTCCTGCATGCAATCTGGTCTCTCCCTCTTACGGCTCTCCCAGCCTCACACAGATGTAAAATGTCTCCTTCCCCAGGTAAACTCGCTAAGTCTCTCCTGATGCCACCTTTGGTCAGAGGCTCCTCACAGGGGGCAGAGCCAGAGCCAGCAACAGTCAGCACGAAGCACGAAGCAGGAACAAAGCCGTGAATAATAAAATAGTGTTCAAGATGCCCGCAGCCTCAGTGTGGACGGGTTTGGTGCAGAACTAGTCGATCCCTCAGCCAAGTGTGAGAGAGGAAGTCTGCCCTTAAAAGTTATACGGGCCAAGGGGTTTGCTCCTTTCAATGCTCAGCGCGCGCACGGCGCTTGCCCAATGGGATCTATGAGCTGAGCCCAAAGGTCATGGGTAGGGCTAACGTGAGGTTTGAAAGTGAGCCTTAAGGGTAACTAAGGAAGTAGAAGAGACTCCTCTTTCTGTTGGTTCGCAGGGACATGTGAATGTCAAGGGAAAGGTCCCACAGGCACTGACTGGCAAGGAGAAGGAAGAAGAAGGGGAGGTCTCGTGAAGGGACCCCACTGGGGAAATGAAGTCCAGTCGGGAGCAATAGGAAGGGTGAAGAGGGTGTGCGGGCTTCATCCAGGAAGATCTGCTACAGACGGCAAAGGGGTGCTCTCACTTGCTTAGGAGGGGGGCGCTTGGAATGCAATTTGTAATCTTAGGGGGAGGCTTGAAATGGGCTATAGGATTTCAAAACAGATGAGAGATGGCAAGGGGGTGAGGAGCTGTAGTGCTCTGGGCTGTGGCATTCGCTCTTCTGCACCGGCCTTCAGCGCCTGTTTGCCCGGCTGAGCTGCAGAGGACCCTGGTGCGCGGTGGCACAGCGAGGTCTGAGCTGGCCGGTAGGACGGCCTGCTTGAGGTGGGAGGGTCTGAGGAAGCCCCAAACGCATGTTACCTTCACTGTCAGCATCTCACTTTGTAGAAAAGTCTATACGAACCAAATGTGTGTAATTCCGACCAAAATACAAGTTCACCAATGGAAATTACATTTGTAATTGACATCTGTGTAGTGTCTTATAACAGGAGAAGTTATTTTCAAAGGTGTGATCTTCCCTTACCCTCTAGAACCATCATGGGAAGTGGCTATCGTGACCAGTTTTCCTATTTTACAGACAAGGATGGGGAGATGGAGCGTGAGTCTGGTACCTTCCAGTAAGTCAGTCCAGAGGTGGGGAAGCTCTGGGCTCATCCAGTGGCTGAACAGCTTCATCAGCAGTCTGATTCCTTCCCTTCCACTCTGCCCTCCTCGCCTCTTGGCCTTGTCCTCAGGCTGTTTTCCTGGGTCAGAAGACACCTGCCACATCCTCGCACCACGAACCCCTGAAGCAAAAAAAGAGTGTGTCTTCCTTGAGTTCCTTTTTAAGACTGAGGGAGTCTTTGCTGGGACCCCTTCCCTGCAGACTTTTCTGCCCACTGCGTTAGCCAGAACAGGCTCGACGTCCATTCCTAGTGGAGGCGCCGGAAGACGGAACGCATCATCGGCCTGGGCTCGGGTGAGCCGCACTGACTGGCTTCACTCTAAATTCACCACCGCTAACCTCCAGAAGGCTCTTACTGCTGCCTGGCAACACGCGATATGTTTATTCCCACCCCAGTGCGTCTCAGACCCGAGTGTGCCTCAGAGTCCCCAGGGGCTTGTCAGAGCACAGACTGCCCGACTTGGTGCTGGAGCTCCTGACCCAGGAGGCCTGGAATGTGCATCTCTGGCGAGTTCTCAGCTGACCCCGGTGCTGTGTGTCCTGCCAGGGATCACACTTTGGGACCCCCTGCTCTAGCTCATGGACCATCGTACTGTTCTAGACAGCACCCTCAGGCTGTCCTTTCTTCTCAGGCGTCGTACACCTCGCCCCACCTGCTCCTCAATCTCAACTGATACCTTGCGGCCAGCTTCAGGTAGCACAGTAGACGACCCGCTCCCACTGTCACAGCTAACACGGTACCCTCTGGGTTCCCTCCTGTGCCAGGAACGAACCGCCTTGCTCCAATTTAAGGCCAATCCTACATCTGTGTGCGGGCCCTTATCTCCTCTCACCCAGCCAGGGACATCGCTCCAAAACACGGGGCCTCATCAGCAAACTTCCTCCAATATTTTCTTTTCTTTTCTTTTCTTTTTTTTTAAAGATTTTATTTATTTATTTGACAGATAGAGCCCAAGCAGCGGTAGCAGCAGGCAGAGGGAGAGGGAGAAGCAGACTCCCCCCTGAGCAAGGAGCCTGATGTGGGACTCGATCCTGGGACCCTGAGATCATCACCTGAGCCGAAGGCAGACGCTTAACTGCCTGAGCCACCCAGGCGCCCTCTGATATTTTCCATCCCAAAGCAAAACAAAAGACAACAAACCCCACAAAAACTGCCTTGACCCCAATCCCTCCTCAGCCACGAACTCCATTCTATTTCCCTTTACAGCAGGACTTTTGACATCTCTCTACCTGCCCCCCTCACTTCCTGTCTTTCCTTCTCTCCTGAATCCCATCCAGCCCGACGTTGGTTGCCACCTCTCCCCTGAAACTGCTCCTGTCAAGGTTAGCCATGACTTCCTGGTTCCTGATTCCGGGAGTGCTGTCTGTTTCCCTGCTACTCCGCTCCTTAGCGGCATCTGACACAGCTTGTCACTCCGCCCTTGGAACACCCTCCCTTGGCTTCTGGCCACGGATCCCTCTTGGATCCCCTCCCTCCTCTCTGGCTGTTCCTTATCCGTCTCTTTGCAGAGTGCTCTTCATTTCACTGACCTCTATAGGTGGGAGAGTCCTAGACCTCAGGCCCCTATGCGCGCTCTCACTTGGCGGGGTTTCAGCTATGTCAGGATTTGAAATGCCACCTACATGCTGTGACTCCCAAATTTCTATCTCCAGCCTGGATCTCTCCACTGAATTCCAGACACATGCATCCCATGGCATGCAGCTCCAGATATATACGGGCTACGTCAAAATTACCATCTCCCAAACTGGGCTGCGGCTGCTTCCCCAGCAACACAGCACGCACATGCACTAGGCTTTTCTTCCTGCTCACAGCGAATGGAGATTTTGCTCCCCAGTTCCTCATGCCAGAAGCTGGGAGGCATCCTTGCTTCTGCCCTTTGCGCTCACACACCACAACCAAACTGTCAGCAAATAGCAGCGGGTCTACTTCAAAATGTATCCAGGGTCTGACCCCGGATCACAGCCTCCGCTGCCACGGACTCTGGTCCAGGCCATTCTCATTTCCTGCCTCCACTGTTACAAAAGCATCCTCACTAGTCTCCTCACTTCCTCCCTTGCCTCCTCCCCACCCCGCCCCCCATCTATTTTCAACATAGCCAGCCAGAGTGATGCCATTAAAATGTAAATCAGATTATGTCATCCTTCAGCTCCAAATCTCACTTAGAGCAAAGCAAAATCCTTACAAAGCCCTGCAAGGGATCTGGGCCTGCATGCTTCTCTGATGTCATTCCCCCTCCCCCCCCCCCCCACCTCCTGCTTCTCTGCAGGTCCTCTGGCCTCCTGGCAGTTCCATGAACACATCAAGTACACGCTCACCTTTACACTTGCTGTGACTCTGCCAGGGGTACCCCCCCTCCCCTGCAGAAATCTCTGGGTCCAATAGCTTCAGCTTTCTGCTCAAATGTCTCCTCCTCAGAAAGGCTTTCCCTGACATCCCTAAATGAAACAAGAACAAACCCCTACACTCATTTCCACCCCAACACTTTCTCTTCCACTTAAGCTACTTTAATGTTTTTGCAGCGCATATTACCACCTGACATACTATATATGTTTATCATATAGCTCTCCCCCTAGAATGTATGCAGCATGAGAACAGGGAATTTGAACCTATAACAAGCACTCAACAAAATTTGATGAACTAATTAATGGAAAGGGGAGATCCCACAGTAAGCCCACAAACTGGCAACTAAGCTATACTTTGGGCTCTTATGAGTTAGATTAGCGGTAGTCGTTCCCACAGAGCCCTGTCAACCTGTATTTCCAGACTGAGATTCTGGATCTGCAAGGCCAAGAAACAGACTCTGTATGGTGTACCACTGTGGGTACTGTCATCCTGAGAGACCCAGCCAGCCAGCTTCCTTCAAAGGAGCTCCATCTCTCAGATCCTCCAAGTCCTGGGTCCTTCATATTCCTTGTAGCAAATTCTTCTCACAAGGCACATAATTCCTCCCTGATGGATCAAGTTCACAACCACTCATTTTGTACATTGTTTTTTCAAAGCTGGCCACATCTGTAGGCACCACAAAGAAATCTGCCCAGCATAGCTTGCCCTCTCCTTTCCTGCCGCAATATACTCAGTTAAAAGAACTTGATCAGCCAGACCAGAATCATTTTGGTAACTGTGTCTAGTTGTAGTATAACCACCTGCACCTTGACAAGAAAACTGATCATTCTATCAGGAGACTTCATTCTTTTATTGGCATTAATATAACTTTCTTCTGTCATATGAACCCAAACTTTTTCTCATCCCCAGACAATGGCAGGGTTTTTTTTGTTAAAAATAGAAAAGCACAAATACAAAAAAATAAATACGTTTAAAAATGAATAAATAGAAAATAAAATAGAAAAATACAGCATCCTGTGCACACAGCAAGAATTTCCACGAGGAGCTGTCTTGCCCGGAGCCTTGCCAGTGTGGCATTTAATACACGCCTGCCCTACTAAGTAGACCTCAAGTGACCTCTCCAGGTGAGTTTTCTCCTCTATGAAAGACCACACTTCAGGTTTTGGAACAATCCAACAGATCATGAGATTGGCAAAAGGAGACAGAGGGACCCAACTGGAAATGGCAGCCCGAACCCCGCTTCACCCCTCCATTGAGCAGCATTAGATTGAACTAATTGGATAAAAATAAGGCAAGAGGTCTGGAACACTGGAATGGGTTAGGAAGACTTTCATTATCTCACCAATGGCAATGCATAAGTACAGATGATTCAGAGCAAGTCACCTGAAAATAAGGCGAATTCCAAAGCCACCGGGAGAAATGAATTTTGCTGAATGGATCCTTACTCTCTACATGGTGAAGAGGAAGAAAACCCCCAAGGCAAGAAACTGAGAGGCAGTTGGGAGCATTTAGTTTTGAGTGGGTATCAGAGCAGTGTGAAAGAGGTAAGCAATACCTGAATTCAAAACAGCAGCTTCATCCTGTAACTGCACCAAATGCTGTGCAAATGGCCTGGGGCCACCCATTGGTAGGCATGAAGGAAAGAAATTTAAAGTAATGGGTACTCCTGATAGTTAAGTGATTAGCGTTTCCCTTGTGCTTGAGTTGGCTATTTCAACATTTTTTAATAGATGTAGAACCAACCAATGGTAAAAATGCTTAGTAAACTGCAGAAGTCTATAGAACAAAAGAAAACATATACAACAGACCTGCTGAATTTTGTTATCCAGCTGCTATTTTGCAATTCATCGTTTCTGAATTAAAAAGCTCTGTGATTCCTGTGCTACCCACGTGCTACGGCCCCATCTCAGGTAAGTCATTACAGCCACTGTGCCTGAAGATCTCTGCTCATCTGTGATAGTATCAAGATTCAGGTGTCCATGAGGAACTAACGCTCAGAACTTAGCTCAAGAGCAGAGCTTGTCAAACTACTGTGCCTTCAAATCAGCTGGGCAATCTTGTTAAAAGATTCTGATGGCCGCAGTCTGGGCTGTGGCTTGAGGTCTACATTTTCTAACAAGCTCCCAGGTGCTGCCCATGCTGGCCCAAGGATGGACCACACGTGGCACAACAGGGCTTTAGGCTCCACAGTCTGCAACCTGAGCTGAAAGAAAACCTGAGTTTTCTTTTCTTTTCTTATTAAGATTTTTTATTTATTTATTTATTTGGGGGGGGGGAGGAGAGAGAGAGAGAAGGCACGAACATTGGGGAGGAGCAGAGGGAGAGGGAGAAGCAAACTCCCTGCTGAGCAGGGAGTCTGACTCCAGGCTCTATCCCAGGACCCTGGGATCATGACCTGAGCTGAAGGCAGATGTTCAACCGACTGAGCCACCCAGGCGCCCGCTGAGTTCTGTCTTTGGTGATAGGATTTCTGAAGGGGCGGAGTCGATGCGTAACTGGGTAGATCAGTTGTCTGGAACAGTGGTTCTCAGAGTGTGATCCGGGGCTAGTGACAGATGTGGGAACACGTTAGAGATGCTAATTCTTGGGGCCCCGTCCCAGAGTTTCTAGTTTTCTGGTTTCTAGACTAGAAACTCTGGGGGGAGGACCCAGTAATCTGTGTTTTAATAAGCCCTCCTCCGATGTGCACTAGTGTTTGGGGAACATGGCTCCAGCACATTAAAATCACCTGGGGTGGGATGCCTGGGTGGTTCAGTTGGTTAAGCATCTGCCTTTGGCTCAGGTCATGATCCCAGGGTCCTAAGATCAAGTCCCGCATCGGGCTCCTTGCCCAGGGGAGAACCTGACGCTCCCCCTGCTTGTGCTTGCTCTCCCTCTGACAAATAAATAAATAAAACCTTTAAAATAAAATAAAATCACCTAGAGAGTAAAAAAGAAAAAAAAATCAAGACCTGGGCTCCCTCCCAGAGAATCTAACTTTTTCATTCTGGGGTAGGACCCAGGCATCGGGATATTCTAAAGGCATCCACGGAGATGCTCACGTGCAGTCAGCATTGAAAACACTTGGCCTAGAGCAGAAAGCGAATCCTGCTCAAATAGGAGAGTCAGCTGTAAAGCGTCTGAGCGAACCACCACCGGCTGGTTGCAGGGCTGGATGTCTACGTGAACAGTGGGCACTCTGGCTTCCAGGGTGACTGGGTCAGAGTGGGGGACGATGCAACATACACCCTCATCCCTGGCTCTTCTGGCTCCTTTCGCTCATGATGTGCTCCGGCTGGAACACCCTGCTGCTATCCTATCACCAGTCAAAAGTTTCACCCATCCTTAAAGGCCCATATTAAGCCAGGTCTTCAGAAATCCCTTCCTAAACCCCCTTGCCAGATGAGATTTATCCTTCTGTAGATGTTCATGGCACATTACTTGGAAATCTTATTTTCTCATGCTACCTACCTTTCTTGACTCTTCCCCTCTGCTGAATTGTGAACTCTTGGACACCCAGAACTGCATAACCCTGAACTTTGCACCGCTACAGCCAGCGGAAGTGCTGCACTGGGAACCTAGTAGGCACACAGTAAATCTCTTCTCGAATCTGGGATCAGGACACCTGCAGTTGAGCCTTCCCTTTGCAATCGGGGCTTGTGACCCAGGTTGTTAGGTATCTCCTAGCCTCACCTATCTGTAAAATTAGGAGGTTGAACTAGGTGATCTTTCAGGTGCCTTCCAAATCTCGGATTTGATGGTTCCATGTAGTCTACTCTTATTCCTGGAAAACTAAGTCTGCTGGTACTGGCTGTCATTGGCCACTGGACCAGAGAGGGACACGAGTTTTTTGATCCATGCCACGGAGAGGTGGGGTCTGTTTCCTGTGTGTTTCTGGGCCTGCAGCAATGACACTGTGGCAGTTCTGAGCACAGTAAATGGGTGTCTGAGGCAGGGTGGGGGTGAGGTGAGGGGAAAGAGGGTGAGGAAGAAATTTAGAACGTTGGGGCTCCAAGGGAAGGCCTTCACTAGGTCCTGTCCATCTTGGCTTTATGCATACTTGGCGTCAGACACCTGAGCTATTAGGTAAGACGTCCGGGCATCTTGCTGGAGAGACTACGTGGAGGGGCCTTCTGTCTACACGGAGAGAGTCTAGATCAGCCTCAGCAATAGCTGGACGCCACCCGGAGCAGGAGACTCACTCAGCTGAGCCCCACCCCATTCCTGATCTGCAGAATCACAGCACAGAACAAAACGGTTGCGGTTTAGGTCCCCGAGTTTAGGGGAGTTTGTTATGCAGCAGTAGGTAACCAGAACACTGTGTACATAGCGTTAGTCTTGTATGTGAAATTCCATGCAGTTTAGCAAGCAAATATTTGAGAGATGTTGGAGAAAATATATACACATACATACATGCATACATAACATGGGCTTGTAAAAGTGCACGACATTTTGTGCTATTCCCACTGACTGTGATTTCCTGAGTCAACGAAATGGCCTGTGCGTGCATTTCTAGAACAAAATGCACAGCCCTTAACAAGGGCTCCTTGAGAGCTGTGCTCAAGGCCATGATGAAGCACCAAGTGCAATGTTGGGACTTGCTAAAGGGATCTAGGAGGAGCCCGGGAATTGCACTGAGGGCTTGAGAAGGTGGAGCCCTTGCACAAAGCCGGCTTTGTCTGCTCCTGAACACAGTGTGGCCATTTCCTCCGGGAAAATGTTCAGTTTGGGGAGAGATCTGCCGTTTGAAAAGGGGGATATGATTTGCTCCTCTCCCGGACTAATTTAAACCTCCTCCGATCCCAAGGGAGATTTTTAGTGCAGTATAATAAGGACACCTTCAGAATCACAGCCTCTTTTTCTGAACGTGTTTCTTATGTAAATGCTGCATCAGAGAAATTTCCCTCTGCTTGACACTTTAATTCTGCTTTTAAAACCTGCAAAACAGAAACACAGAGAAAGACACCTTGGAAATACTTTGGGTTTCATCTATTTTCCATTTTTACCTCAGCTCCCACATTTTTTTTTCAAATCCTTGTTCTTCAAGTCAAGCATATTTTAAAATCATCCTCTGTTGAACTGGGAAAGCAAAAAAAAAAAAAGAAGAAGAAGAAGAAGAAGAAGAAGAAGAAGAAGAAGAAGAAGAAGAAGAAAATGATTCCTGTACATTTAGGCTGCCCAAATCCACCAGAAATACAAGGCACTTCATAGTGATCTAATAATCCTCAGATTGCCGCAGTGAAGTCAGGTGGCCCAGAGCAGGGGAGTCAAGAGACATTTGAAGAGGAGCCCTTTGAGGCCTCCGTGAGCCTCCCCCCCCTCCCCCCACCGCAGAGCTTCTAGAGGCAGCACCAGGGAGAGAGGAGAAAAAGGCCTGGCTCCATTGGTCTCTTTCAGGAAGATTTGCTTTTTTCCCCCCTGACTCCCTTCCACTTCCCCAGCACGTGCCCCTAGGTGGGACTGACTTCCTATTTAGTGTTTATGAGGCACCCACAGCACCCCGTAGGGCGACTATCAGACTATCATACAACAGCTTATTGTACTGATTCCTTCGTATCTATTCGCCTGCTTGGGAACAGAAGCGGTGAGAGAAGAAGGTTATATCTCTTCTCTACATCCCTGCACATAGTGAAATAATAGAAAAACACTTAATGAATGAATGGGCTTGAATTCCAGTTCAGCTTACTTGCAGCTTAGGGCAAGCTCTTTCCTTTTGAAGACCCGGGTTTCCTCGTCTGTGAGATGGGGAGAGTAGCAACCACTTCTTGGGTAGCTGTGAGGAATCACGGGGTACCATCTGTGAAGTGCGTGGCAGAACATGCTGGCGAGCAGTAGGTTCTCGACTAAGGTCAGCCACTCATCTTTCCCAGACCCACCTCCCAAAGCCGTGCCCACGAATGGAATGAGGCTTGCCTACATCCTGCAGGGGTCCCTGCAGGGCTAGCTGTCCCCACATACTGCCCCACATTCCTGGCTGTCACTTAGATCGATTCCCTTAAGAACCTGTCCTTGAACTTGAGGCTTGACTTCTACTTAAAAGGCAAATCTTGGGGAGGGAGGAGAAGGAAAACACTTCGGGCTGTTATCAGTCACTGAAACCTCAGTGTGGACCAGTCTCAGATCCTTCTCCTAGAACACATTATAATGCAGAAGCGAGGTAGAGAAGGCAGTGAGGCAGGGTTGGGGATGGGATAGAGAGCGACGGTGAGGAGGAAACTGGGAATGTTGGAACGCAAAAGAATCAGGAGGGGCTGCCTGGTACACAGGAAAACATTGCACAGAAAGAGAGATCAGGGTTCAAATGTGCGCTTTTCCTGCTGCTGGCTGTGCTACTGGACGCAAGTTACTTAACCTCTTTGAACTGTAGTTTTCTGATCTGTCAAATGGGGCTAGTACTAGCTAATTTGGGAGTGCCTCTGGGGGTGAAGAGGCGCAAGGTAACAGGTGCTTAGTAGGCGGTCAGTGGCACGGTGCGGGCCTGAGAGAGGACTGGCCAGTGCGGGCTGGGTGCGCCACTTAGCAGTAGGCCAAGGAGGCGGCCCATCTAGATTGTGGTTATTATTTCCCTTCCCTCGGGCCAGATTTCCCGGGCTCTGCTCTGCCTGGGGCCAGCCGTGACCACAGTGACAGCCACCTACATTAATTAATGATGAGAGAAGGCATCTTCTCCATCCTCAAATCCCAAACCCGAGGCAGAGGCGAGAGAACAATAATATTTCATTCTAGGGGAGACAGTCGCCTCAAGCCCAGCTCCAGAAAGGAAAGGGTGAAAACATTCCACCATTCCACTGAAGGCAGGGAGAAAATACCAGTAAGTGGGAGGCAACTCCGCGGCGGGGCGGGCGCGCCAACGGCTGGAGGCTGCGGCACAGGTGGGAGCTGTGCAAGTCTTCCGCCCCGCCCCTCCGCCCCGCCCCCTCCGCCCCAGGGCGTCGCTCAAACCAGGCCCCGCCCCTTTCCCCCCTTCCCCTTGTCCCCCGCGCGGTGCTCCAGCTACACCCGCTTTCTCCCGCCCCAGCCCCTCCCGCCGCCCCTGCACTTCTCCGGGTGCCCGAGCCAGGGAGAGCGGGCCCCACCGGCCACCGCGTGGTGGGGGATAGAGAGCGCGGGCGGGGGGGGGGGGTGCGCCACTGCGGCAGCGGCCTTTGTAGTCCCTCTCCTCGCCCCACCCCTGGCTCCTCCTCCTCTTTCTTGCTCTACTCCCTCAACCCGCAACTCCCCCCCTTCCCCCCCCCCCCCGCGGCTACCTTCTTCTCTCCCCACCGCGTCTGGACCACCCCAGGGGGAGGCCGGTGCCATTGACAGCGATCCCAGCACCTCGCTGACCTATTCCCGCTTTGCAGTGAAAAGGAGCTCGAAAGACAACTCAGCAGCATGCCGGGACTGGCAGGTCCCCTTCAGCCTGCGTATGCTGCGGAGAGCCGCAGCCTGGGCCCAGCTCCTGGGCATTCCGTGCCTCCAGCACTGCCCTGTGTGCCCAGCCTGGGCTGGCCCCAGTCCCGGTGAACTGGACAGACTCGCAGTCCCCAGAGGCCTCCTCTGAGAGCCACATGTTGGGGAGAAAGAGACCTGTAACAAAGCAAAGACACCATCCCCGCAGGCCTTTGGATACAGAAACACTCCAAAGACCTCAGATTGTTCACCGGATGAGTAGGGGCAGCAGGGGAGGGGGCAGGAGTGTGGGACACTGTGATGGATGGGCCTGGAGGGGGCCTCTCACACGAAGACTGCAAGACTGGGCCCCAGAGCAGAGTGGAGCCTTATCCAAATTCAACCTGGCAGTCTGGAAGACTTTGACATTTCCTCTGCGGGAACAGGCTCCACTATAGGTCACATTGCTCTAGGAATGAAAAGAGAATCGTGATCTGAATTATGGTGGAACGTGTTTACCTAAAATCTTATTAAGGTTTATTTTTAGAGCCTATGCCGGCTGGCCTTATCACCAGAGACAAATTCTAGAGGGGTCTCTCTGTTCTACTGACCTTTAAGAAAAGACTTCAAAGATGAAAGGCAAGCAGGGAGGGGCAGTTTCTGTCCTTGGAGAGCAGGTCCTTGCTACACTGGCCGCCCTCACCTGCCTTGACAGGGAGGCAAGCCTATGCACTCAATAATGCCAGGCCCTGGGAACCCTCTGCAGGGCTGAAACGCATTGCCCCGCCCTTCTTCCAAGCCTAGACACCACAAAAGACTAGTCTCCTGACCCACTCCCATCCCACCCCAGCGCCACCCCACCCCCAGCAGACCTTGGGAAAAGGCCAGATTGACCTTTGGGATCATCTCATAATAACAATTACCAAGGGCTTCCGACATGCCAGTATTCTTCCAAATGTTTCACATACAGTAACTCATTTAATTCTTACCATAAGCCTATCATTATCCCCATTTTACAGATTAAAAAACAAAGTCACAGACGTGTTGAAGCCATTTCTCTGAAGTCACAGACCTTTCTGATTGCTCCCTTCATCACCGCAGAGTCCTCGCTCGGAGGCACACTGCCTAAGCCCCACGGGCCAGAGAGCAGTCCGCAGCCTGGCAGAGCTGGCCACTGACGCTGAGGCAGGCACCGGGCAGTGTGAGCGCTCCAGCACAGGCAGGGACTTGGCATCACACCCTTGGAGCGGAGCCAAGAGCTGCTCTCCCTGCCAGGCTGCAGACCCCCTCTCCCACGTGTGCCTCCTGAACGGCTACCTCTCTCCCAGGAGCCCACCAGCGGCCGAGTAGCTCCCTCTTCATCAGACTCCAAAGTAGTCACAGGTTTTAACGGCCCCCGGTTCCCAGTTCCCCCAGCTTTGCAGGGTGATGTGGAGGCTCTGAGTGAAATCTCCAGAGACCCAGAGGGGCGGCTGGAGGCGGCTCAGAGAGGGATGCCACTCCCCACTGTGAACCAATCAGAGTGACTGGGAAGGGGCCATCACGCAGGAGTGGTACCCAGCAAAGGTGGGAGGAGAGGCTCCGGTCCACAGGAGATGGGGGGGTTGAGATGCCGAAATTCATGCACGCAGTCCTCCATGGCTCCGAGGACCCTTTGGGCACCATCCTATCTTTGGCTCAAAAACTGCCCTGAATCACGTTTGCCAGCTGCCTCTGATGTGTGTGGGGGTGGAGAGGTGAAGGGACAGTCCCCGTGGCTGGAGCAGAGCAGGAGAGAGGAGCAGAAATCAATGGAGTAGCAGGAAAGCTGGAGGGGCTGTTTCCTGCAGGAACAAAAAGCCCACAAAGAACTGAGCTGTCTCCCTGGGCAAGGCAGGGCCCGGATCACCGTGGAACACTGCCTGAGAGCAGCGGCGGAGCAGTGCCGAGGTGGCGAAGAGCCGCAACTGTGCGGACAGCCACCAGGACAGCGTGCCCCCCCCCCCACGCAAATGCACAGCTATACACCTCCAGCCTCTCTTGCACACATACAAACTCTCACACACTTCACACTCATCCTTGTACCTACCCATATTCAGACCTAAGCCCTGACACACGCACACACCACTGGGCGAAATAAAGACACAAACGGAGCAACCGGTGAGGCACGCTCCCATGAGATGAGATACGTGTTTGTCCGCTGACCCTGAGACCGGCCCAGACCCACAGAAACAACCTGACAGACCCCAAGACGTATCCACGGGGCATTCCTGGGGAGGGTCGCTGTGGCCCACTGCCGGCCATGCCCAGACTGCGGGCCCCGGAGCCAGGGGTCTGGCACCTGGTGGCCCATGGCTCAGCTACCAGGACCAAAGTGGCTCCGGGAAGCTCTGAGAATCCCAGCAACTGCCCTGGGGGCACTGGGCTTCCCGGAGGGATTTCAGACACTCCAACTGTGGGGTCACCTGAGCAGCTCTGGGAACATCCGAGAGAGAAAGGGGCGTTTTGTCTACTTTGGCCTAAAGCTTCCATGAGGTCAGTGCTGATCAACAGCGCTCCTCGGCTCCACGGTCTCCACTGGCTCAGATGACAAGTAGGAGGGGGCCCCCTGGCTTGTTCCGTATGGAGACTCACACAGAAATAGCACCCAAGCTGGGAGCTGCATGGTGCAGGTTACCAGCCCAAATCATGGTGCCAGATGGTGGGGCTATCTATGCTCTGCCACTTACTGTGAGACCCTGGGCAAGTTACTGAACCTCTCTAGGCTGTATCCTCAATTGCGAAATGACCACAGTGGTAATCCCCACCTCCTAGGGCTATTGTAAGAATTAAATGGACACATTGAGCCAAGTGCTTCAAAAGTACATGGCCAACTAAGAACCTGGGTAGTCAGGTGTGAGGGCCTGAGGCCCCGGGGGTGGGGGGGCAGGCGACAGGGTGACTGAAGGGCAGAGGGTGGGGCAAGGAGAGGCGAATGGTCTGGAAACCACCAGAGACCCGAGTCTCTGTGCTGTCAACTTTAATATTCTGGAGGGAAAATAAATAAGAGCATATTTCCTCCCGGGGCACAGACTGCTCAGCCAGAAAGCCGCAGAACACAGGAACATTTTCTCATTACTGTATAATGATATTGAAGATAATGTTCTCCTTTTCAAAGGAGCCCAGAGCACTTAGAGATTGCACAGTCAGAGTCCAACTTGCGTGGGCCCTGGGCTGGGTAGCCGAGGTGGCCAGCTGCTGGCGCCGGCCTGCTCCTGCGGTGGGGGTGACAGATGGGCCACGGACCACCCTGGGTATCCCCTGCCACACTGAGCAGGACTGTATCCTCAGCGCTCCTGCTGCAGGCCTACTGCCATGTGGCCAACCTGTACAGGGAGGCTGCTGACCCTGGAGGTCACCACCAGCTTAGAAGCACAGAAGCCTGGGGGGGGGGGCGGCTTTCCAGAAGCAGGGGTCTCTCTCTGCACACTGCACTGCCAATAGGGGAATGGGGGGGCTGCCTGCTCCGAGTTGACATTTATTCCCTGGCGTCCTTTGCAGGCTATGTCTGTGTCTAAGAAGGGTACGGATGAGCTGGGGCAGAGCAGCCAGAGGGAGACCCCACAAGAAAGGACAGGAAGTGACCGCTCTTCTGTCCAGTGCAAGCCCTCCCCATGGGGTGGACTCTGTTCGGGGCGAAGAAACCCAGGTGGGCATAACTCACGGGTGATGGCCTTCCTACCTCTAGGGGCTCTGCTCCAGACTGGACCACACCTGCAGGGAGAGGTGTTCTTTGTGGAAGGAGACAGAGACCCCCTGAAGGACTGCAATGAGCCCAAAGACATTTCAGAGACCTGATGACTTCAGAGTGTCACTGAAGCAAAGAGAATTTGTCCAGGGTCAAGTGGGAGCTGGATCTGGTGAAAGCTCACTACTTTCTCTGCTCTTAAGCCAGATTTGGTATTTTCCTTTTAGAAGAAAGAGGGAAGTGTGTAGCTCGTTGAACTGAGGAGTTCTTCATGCCCTGCTGCAGACCTCCTGCTTTCCTGGGCTCTCAGATGAAAACACTGGTGCTCAGAGTGGACCCCTAGGTGCCCTCCGTGCAGACGGGATGGACCATGACCACTTCCTGAGCGCCAGGAACTGGCACCAGGGAACCCCATCGTCCTAGTGCTTTTTGCCTGGATTTCTGCAAGGTCCAGGTCTCGGATGGACGTCACAAGACAGGTAAGACCACTTGTACTCCTGGAGCTTAAGGTAGAGACAGGCATACAGCAGGTGCTCACAGCTTCTCACTGCCTTCCTATGGCTGATAGCAAACGAGCCATGGCCCGGACAGCTACAATTACCCACGTCTGCTGAGCGTGAATCCTGAGCCGACATGCTTCTCTGCATGCTTTGTATGGACTGTGTCCTTCGGTGTTCTCGGCCGGCTTCTGAGATGGGTCCTCCTCTTAAGCACATGTCACAGGTGAGGAAGTGGGGGCACAGAAAGGTTTGCTTCAGGTGACACAGTGACTAAGTGATGTGGCCAGCATCTGAATCTGGGTAACGTCCAAGCATCTAGCTGGGACACACAAAGGCCTTTGGCGCGGCCCTCAGCCCCTCTGCAGCTTCAGCTCCCGACACTCTCTACCCTGTGTCCCGCTAACAGCCTTTGTGTCCCCTTCCTCTCTCTGTCTCTGTCTCCCTGCCTGGGCTGTGTTTTCTACCTCCCCTCCTTGCTCCCCATTTCAGCACAGCCTTCTCCTGGCTCATACCTGCTTCTCTCTCCAGGTTAATTTCTCCTGCCACCTCTTCTTCGAAGGCTCCCCTTATCTGCATGCCCGAAGTCCCCAAGGCTGAGCCCGGTGCCCCTCTTTTGTGCTCCCCCATGTGGATGGCACTTGCTGTGTGGTGCATTCATTTCCTCCTGCACAGGACTGTTGTCCCCTCGGGGCGACGGTGAGCTCTTCTCTAGCACCGGATCACCAGCACCTGGCAGGGCTTGGTCGTTGCTTGAAGGACTTGTGACCTTCTCCTGGGAAGGGCCAGTGAAGAATCCATTCTTAGTCCGAGGATCACACAAAAACAGCTCGTGTGCCAAACTGTACCTGCAGTTCACGGTTTGCTGGCTCCGCTGTCATTGGGTAAGAGATTTTGAAACAAAAATGTGATTAGTCAAACAAATTCGGTGATTCTCATGGGAGAGCCATACTGTTATTTCAAAATGGAGGCGGGGGGGGGGGGGGCAGCGGTGTGTTTGGTTGTCACAGTGACTGGGGGTAGTGGGTGAGCAACACTCGAGCCCAGAAGCTGAGGAGGCTAGGCATCTGGCAATGCTCAAGGCAGTCCCACAGAGCGACTCCCCGAGGAGCACAGGCTGGCCATTTGATGCTCCTCTCTCACTGCTTTCCGGTAGCAATGAAACTATCTTGGGAATTCACTGAAAGGAAAAGACAGTAGAGAACCAAATCCCTCCCAGAGCCAATTATTTAGGTAGTCAAGACAGGAGAAATGAGAATGTAAGCCTGAGGCAAGGACTCTCTTCGGTTCTTCCTGGGATTCCTGGCACAGTGCGCAACACACACAGGCCTCCATGTGTGGTCACCCTGCCCATCGGTGCTGCCGAGGCTTGGCAGAGAGGGCTTCAGCGCCTCAAGACCTGCCGTGGCTCGCTGGGTCTTTTGCAGGCTGTCCCAGGACAGGGTTGGCCCCGAAGAGCTGGAAGCTCACCTGAGGAGCCTGAACGGAAGCTGGGATCCCTTAAAATGGGTCATAATCTGTCCTGAGCCGGCCAGATCCATCTGCAAAGCCTGTGTCTGGCTGAGTGTGCAGGGGCATGAAGCTGTGTGCTGGCAGGCTTCACTGAAAAGGCATCAGCAAGCCACAGGCTGCATGCAGCGGGGTGGCTCCATGAGCAGTCAAGCCAGGAGGTCCAGAGCAGCCGGCAGAGCTGCCCCCCTGACTCCCCCTTTCTCCCTCGCTTCATCCCCATTACACATCTGGAGTTTATGCATACATTGCTATTTAAATAACTTAGGTAAAACCTCACATTCTCTCATCATGAAAATGAATCGAGTATCGGTCTAAAACCATTACTCAAATGCTTGTAGGCACTTTAGAAAAATGTACCAGTAAGTACGAAAAGGTTCAATCTTCCCTTTGAATAGCTTTGACCATAGTTTCCTAGGCCATAGAGACCTTAGTTAGAACTGGACTCTGAAGGTTGAAACTGCTTCTAGTCCCTATAAGGCATGGATTTCTTCATTCTCTTGAAGTCGTCATTTCCCCATTTGTAAGGCCAGAGTGACTGATCCCTGCCCAGCCTTTTTTCTGGGGGTGACTCTGGTAATCTCAAAGAGATGTGGTCCGTTAAAGTCTTTTATGAACTATAAAGCACCATGAAAAATATAAAATCCCTTAGGATGTCTTGTTTTTGCATAAATCAGAATCTGGTTCTTCCTAAAAATTTCTTCTGCCTTAAAATTATTCCTCTTTAGAACAAACTAGTTATTTGCATGAGAAAACAGGTCATATAGACCTTTCATTTTGGGGCCAGATGGTAGGTACCAAGATTAGCTCCAATTTCATAGCATCACTTGGAAATTCCATGGTGGGATTTCTCAGTGTCTTTTATGTCTTCAAGCAGTCCGTCTCCATATCAAGGGGTCTACATCTGTCCAGCTGTGCTAGGTACTAAGATGGCTGTCTTATCTTCCCCAGGTTGTGGCCACCCCTAGAGAGTTTATGTAACTTGTCCCCCAAAATCCAATGAGACGTCAACCATTTTCTTAAAATTTTTTCCTATAAAATTAAATCTAGTTATTTTAATCTTTCCTAGGAGACTTAAAACATATTTCCTTCTTGTAAAATCACCAACATATGCACAATCAGTCTTCAGTAAAAACCAAAATATGCAAGTGCAAAGTAAATTGACAGGAAAAATGCAAATTCCAAAATCTCAGAAGCATTGCTTTTAGTCTTGTTTTCTTATGTGCTCAAAGCAGACCCTGCAAATCAGGTTGTGCAGAAACATGGGAAAGAAGGTGAAATATGACTGACAACTCCAGGAAGAAGGGAGAAGATGTGGTTATGGACCCCCTGGAATTCTTTCTGTGTGGTCGAGCTGTCCTGTGTCTCGTGAGGATGGGAGCTATTTTTATCTCACATGAACCCCACTGTTCCTTGACGCAGTGAGCCCAAACCCTCAGGATGGGAGCAAGTATTTCTCTCCCACCACCTGCCACTCCCCTCTCCTTTGGCTTCAGTGACTCCAGCATTCCCCTGACTTCTGTAGGCCTGAGAGGTCCAAATCCCAGAGCTGATTCAGCTCACATCCACAACACGGCAGCGTGCTCCAGGGCCAGCTAATGAGTTGCTCTGGGGTTTTGGGTCCTTCACTTCCAAGGTCAGCTCAATTTCTGACAAGGCAGAAGGACAGACCATATCTGTAAAGTGGCAGGATATGAGGGAAGTAGAATACTCTTTCAATGTTAGCTTTATTTTTGTTTCCCCACCTTCCCTTCTGCTGGCCCAGAAAACACTACTTGTTTCTCTACAGGCTTTAGGAGCTGCCTTCCATTTCTGGAAGAGTTCAGTCCAGTCCACCTGATTAGTTCACTCCCCAGACACGTGTGAAGCAGGTCAAGTGCGCCAAGTGGTAACAGGCTCAGTGGGGTATCATGGGAGAGTGCCCAAGGGCAGGGTGTACTGCCACTGCCAGGCAAAGTTCCCTCTATCCAACATGGTGCTATCCTAAGATCTTCACTATGGAAATCCTACCTATTCTCAAAGCCCAATTCACACCCTTGACCTTAATCACCTGGATGGGAAGAGACCACCTCCCCACCCCCCGGTGGCAGCCCTTCTCTGCACCACGCAGAAGCTTCGTATCACTGACCACCATGAATCCCGTTTGTTTGCATGAGTATCTTAGTTTTCCCCTTGAATATCAGTTCCTGGAAGGAGGCTGGATCTAAATCTCATGCAGCCTTACACTCCAGACAATCCCTAGCCTAGTGTTTGCACACACAAGGTGTTCAATAAATTATTTCATTTCTAAAATACTGGCTTCTTTAGATTTTTACAGCTTTCCTAAGTTTAATGGTTATAAAAACATACGTGGGGAAATCTCTAAGCACTTGAAAATGAAACAAAACATTACAAACAATCCATTAGTCAGAAAGTCTCAAGGAAAATCAGAAAATATTTTCAACTCAATGAAAATAAAAACATAAAATATCAAAATTTATGGGATGTACCTAAAGCAGTGCTTAGAAGAAAACGTCAATGCCTGTGTTAGAAAAGAAAGACGTCAGATTGATCACCTAAGCTCATACCTTCAGAAACTAGAACAGGAAGAGCAAAATCAGGAGAAAGCAAGCAAAAAAAAGGGGGGGGTGTACAAAAGAAGAGCTGATATCAATGAAATGATAAACAGAACAATAGAGAAAAATCAATGAATCCGAAAGATGGTTCTTTGAAAAGATCAACAAAATTGATAAACAGCTAATAAAAAAGGAGAAAAAAACACAAATCACTGACATCAGGAATGAGAGCCATCACTACCAGTGCTGTAGACATTAATGAGGTAGTAAGAGAATTACTGCAAACAACTCTACACACACAAATCTGACAATTTAGATGAAATGGACTAATCACCTGAAAACCACAAACTACCAGTTCAGTCATGATGACAAGGGTTACCTGAATAGTCGTATGATGATTAAAGACATTGAATTCATAGTCAAAAAACCTTTTGAAAGAGAAATCTCCAGGCCTGCATGGTCTCACTAGTGAATGCTCACACACATTTCAAGAAGAGCTAGCAAATAAGGAGGAGCACTCCCCAGCTTGTTTTAGCAGGCAGCATTCTCCTAAGAGCAAAGCCACATAGCCACAACAGAAAACTTCAGATCCATATCCATCACGATCATAGATACAAAAATCCTCAACAAAAATGAGCAAATCGAATCCAACGATAAATGAAAATAGGAACACATCATGACTAAATGTCCTTCAACAAGTGAATGGGGCAATGATACTCCATATTCTCACTGTGGTGATGGTTACACAAATCTGTACATGTTACAATGCATAGAACTGTACACACACACACCAGGAAATTTTACTGTATGTCGATTTCTAAAATAAGGTTTAAAAATGGGTGTGTTTTGTGTGTGTGTTAGCTCTCTGGTGATGGTCACTAGCTTTTGTACTATACCTTCACCAAAGTGCTTTCAGATACGTTTCACATAATTTTCTCACCGACAATCACACGAAAGCATGTTATTGGTTTCATTTTACAGATGGGGAAACTGAGTCTTAGAGGGGGGAATGTCTTCACACATATTAAGGAGCAAGCCAAGCCACAGGTCAAGGTCCTCAGTGGAAGGTCCCTATCAGCAGAGTTCCTGTGAGCTCCCCTCTGGCTCTGTGCTTGTACCCCAGAAGGTGGTGGCAGGGAAACCCCCATGTCGCCCTCCCCCATGGAAAATGAATACAGATGCAATTGTGCCCAAGGCCAGTGGCTCCCAGGACCTCACTGCGAAGGTTTTCATGAGTGGGAACTCGAAGCACATGGAAGCTATGGCAAGCTCCTGGCTACGGCAGCTCATCTCCAGAAAGCATGGTGTTCAGCCCACCACAGCAGAGAAGACTTCCCCCACTCTGTAGGTGCCTGCTCTCCAGAGGGTTTCTTTTTCTTCTGTGATCTTTTCTTCTGTAATCCCCTAAGGGTAAGGTATTCTACCAGGTTCCAAGTAAATGGGGAGGTGGAATGGAAGAGCAAGAATGAAGACTGCCAGAGGATTCCATTCAATTTTCTCCAGTTCCCTGCAACTTTAAGACAATTATCTGAGATACCCTCTACTCCCCATCCCAAGCACATGTGTGTTAAGAGAGGAGGAAAGAGCAGAAACTGGGAGAGATGCCCACTGGGCCCTAATTGATTGAGGTGGTCAGGAGGAGTGAGTGATGTGCCAAGAACACACTAATGAAAAATGTGCTAATGACAGATTGTTATGTATTTGTATATCTCTCCCCTTCTTTCAATTCAGTTAATATTTATCAAATATCTGAAGGGGTGTATGTGTCCATGTAATTGCTTATATCCCCTCTTCATCAGAGTAGATCTTGATGGTCAAGAGCCATTCCTAGGGGACTTGATTTTTAAATGGGATAACAGTTCACGATGCCGCAGGAACTTTTGCCAAAACTCTGGAACTCATCAGGAAAGTTTGGACAAGCGAGGGGCAAGTGTATCTCCCAGTGGCCACCAGTACAGACCTTACCTTACTGCAATGACATCTTTTTGGAGTGATATTCTGCTTCAAAAGCTTGATTCTGGCTTCAGCATCCTAAGGCTGAGTCATTCCCTCCCATTCCAACCCCAGTGGAGTCAGTCTGGCATGGGGGCTGCAGGGATGAGTGAATTTTGGAAGGCACTGAAGATGCAGAATGGGGTCTGAGATTCTGCCGCGAAGGAGGAGTGGGCTAAGGGGAAGTTTGCAGCGCCTCTGCTGCCTGTGGTGAGTAGAGACTGTAGGTAAGGCACATTTCATGTGCAGGCACTAGCAAGTCATGGCAAAGGGCATGGAATGACTTCATTTTGTCCGGGAGCATGAGGCATCACGGCATGCTTTTTAGGGAGGGCAACTGTGTGTCTCCTGTGCTTGCAGCAACATACCCTAATGGTTGGAAGAGGGGCAATCCTAGGAGAACATATTTTAGGGAAAAGTAAGAAAGACCCAGTTGCTTTCCAGGCAGCCTAAGGGTACCCTGGGAGCCTAAGACTCTTTCTTCCTTAAGGACTCAGCATGGTAGATTTTGAAATAATATTTTAAAATATCCCTATCTCCAGCAGCTTTCTTTTTCGGGAAGCAGAGCCTGTCTTAGTGTTCCCCAAATAAAGCCAAGTAAAGAACCGGGGGTAATCCTGAATCTATGTTATGGTTATGGGGTGCTTTATTTCAGTTTAAGAAGCAATTTCTCACACACTGTCTCATCTGATTTTCCAATTCCATGAGGCAGGTTTTAGGACCCCATTCTGCACCTGTAGGTGAGGAAATCAAGGCTCGGAGAGATTAAGGAATGTGCCCAAATTCTCTCAATAATTACATGGCAGAGCAGGGACTAACTCCCAGGTCTGTCTGCGCAACACCCTTCTGTGTCCTCTGGCGACTCTCCTATCTGGAGTGAGGTTCTCGAACTGAATGCCATCTCTAGGGATTGTGAAAATGACACTCACAAGATGAGAACTTCCTTTCACTCCAATTCTGAATTTAGTAAGTGAAGACCTTAGTAGGTGCTCTACGGCTGGCCAGGAGTGATTGTTGAATGTTTTCCAAATCCAGCCCTGCCTTCCTTCCTCCCTCCGTTCCCTCCTCTCACAAACACATACCAAGGCACTGCCACACACAAGTCATGGTGTTAGGCACTGTGGAAGTTACAAAGATAAATGAGAGTCAGTTTCTTCCTCCAGGCGCTTTACAAGGTCATATTTAATCACAGATAGGCATGTTACAGTAGACCGTAAGGAAGTCCAGGGATCCAAGATCTCCTCTGTTGTACTTATGGGAATCTTTGTTTGCTTATATTCTGTTGCCATCAACGGTAAGCTCCCTGTGAGTAGGAACCCATCTCTACTCACCACTGAATTCTCAGTACCTAGAACAGCACCACCTAGGACACAGTTGGTGGTCCCTGCTGACTGAATGAATCAGTGAGAAGTTGATCCTTAATGGGGGTCTCCTGGAAAGTTTCAAGGAGACGCTAGCATTTGTACCAGGCCTTGATGAAGAGGGAGGTGTTTTAGCAGGTAAGGTAGCTATGTGTGTTCTAGACAGAATGTGAAGACTGTGGGGCCAGACAAGAACAGCTGGGACGGTGCAACGGACACTGAGTTGGGCTGAAATGTAAGGTACCATGCGGGAAGGAAGTGACGTTGGGCCTGTATCACGCAGGGCCCGGATGGCAGCTGTTTGTTGGGTTGGCCACGGGAGACCATTCAAGTGTCTATAGTGGGGAGAGGCTGGCCAGACCCGTGGGTTAGTGTGACAGACCTGGTATCGATCAGAGCGGGAGTGACAGGAGGGAGGTTGCCGAGGGTATTTAAGGTGGCAGCAAGAGTCCAGGTGAGAGGTGACTGAACTCAGCTCAAGTTGGGGGACTAGGAACAGAGGGTACTTCACAACCAGAACATTCTGATCTCAGGAAGCGGATGAATGTGGAGGTTGAAGGACAGAGGGAATCAAAGAGGATACTGAGGGGGGCACCTGGGAACCAGGAAGAGGAGTTACATGAGAGGAGGGGACAACTGTTTGCTTGGGGCATCTCACGCTCGAGTGCCCACGGGATGCCTGGTGAGAATGTCCAGCCGACTGTCAGAATGTCCAAGAGGTGAGTGTGGCCTGAAAACCCCTTCTAATCCTGGGTCAAAAATAGCCAGTGGAGTGGGCTGCGGGATTACAGGCTGCCGAGCATCGGCCTGGGAAGGGGCCTTGGAACTCACTCCTCTTCTGAGGCCCAGAGAGGTTGGGTGACTTGCCCAAGGTCACACAGCCAATTGGCCCTCCCTAATTCTTATAGGAGGTCAAGTAACTTTTAGGTGATTTGAATATTAAAATTGAAAAGTTGCTAACTTGCATCTCTCTATGTGCAAAGCTGATTATGGTATTACAGCAATGAAATAAAGTGAATGATCTCTGTTGGTGAATGTAGCTGCCACCCAGGTGAGAACAAGGTCCTAAAGGAATCAGGTGCTGGATGGGCGGTGGCTTGGATTTTATTTGTTTTTTGTTTTTGGTGTGCTTTTGTTTCCTTGGGTCTCTGGCATTCAGCACCCCATGAGGGCCACAACCACAGATAATCAACTTGTGCTCTGAATCCATGACCTCTCAAACTTCCAAAATCCCAGGAGGTGGAAGAAAGAAAACCAAGCCTTGTACTGCACCCCAAATTCCTTTCTTCCTCACCTAAGTGACATTGTCCAGCTACAGACTCTAGGACTTTTAAGAAAAGCAAACAAAACACTAACCACATGCCAAAGGTCACCTGGCCTGCAGTGAGAATGAATGATTAACTCCTGTGAAAGTGAGTTTTGAGGATTTTTTACAGCGGTCAAAGGTACAACTCGAAAATGTTAGCCCAGGGGAAATTCTAAGACAGCTCCTTCCCCCATCCCATGGGCTCCATCCATTCCCTCTCCCTTTCCCTCCAAGATCATGACCCGTGTCCATGTGCGGAGTGAACCCTGTCAAGGGCAGAAGGTGTGGGTCATTCCCTCTCCCCTGGCCCCTGAGGGCTCATCTGACTGCAGAGGGGGCAGGAAGGCTAAGCTTCTACCTGGAAGGCCTGGTGTGCTTCGTCTCCATGCATCTCTCCTGGCCCCTGTACTGCGAGAAATTCATTAGGACAAAGGCACAAAACATGGCTTCCCCGGCATCCAGGGGGGTGAACTTGCGGGAACTCCTTTTTCTCTCTGAGCCTCCAAATGCTCATCAACAAAATGGGTTTATGATGCCTACCTACCAAAGGGTTGTTGAGGAGGGGATGACATAAGATAAAGCAGAAAGCACACAAAAATGTGCTTGGTGCCTAGGCTTGGAGTCCTTTCCTTTCCTGCAGCATCCCCCTCCCTCTTAACCCTCCTACCCAGACGCCTCGGGGCTTCTCCTTTTCCCCTTCCTTGTCCTTCCCAGGTCTGTAAGGACAAGGAATTACAGGAGCACCCCTGCCTTTTCTCTTCCGCAGCCCCTCCACTCCTGCGGGGGAGGCGCCGGGCTCCCTGCGGGACACGGAAATGCCACCCTCTGCTGGGGTGCCCCGGCCTCCCATGGTGCAGTGAGAAAAGAGGGGTCTCCGGGAGCACACGGTCAGCCCGGGGGGTCAGAAGGCCCACTCCAGGCGCCAGGTGAGGCAGCGAAGAATCCCAAGGGCGCAGGGCTCTGTGGGGGAAGGGGGGGGCGGCTGGCGGGCCTCTCAGGACAGGTGGCACTGCCTGTGCGCAGGGTCCGCAGGAGAGGAGCCGCGGGCGCCCCCTGCCGCTCCGCAGCCATATAGCACTGAGCTCCGCTGTGGACCTCTCTGCCCAGCGCAGCCCCAGGACTTTCCGCCCTCCGCGCTCCGCAGGGTGAGGGGTGCACCCGTGCCCCGCCCCCACTGCTCCTCTTCACTCCTTCAAGAAGCCATGTCCTGGTCACCAAGGCCACAAGTCACTAATGGTAGCCCCTGGACAGAGAGAGTCAAGGGCAGAGAGCTTTCCTGATGCCCCTTGACCCACAGTGTGGGCGAAGAACAACATCTGGGAGGGAGGCAGGAGAGGGGAGGGAAAGGCAAGCTGAGAGTGCGGGGCCTGAGGACTGTCACGACCCCGGCAGCGCGGGGGGGGGGGGGGGGGGGGCAGAACGCAGGTCTCTTTGACCCCTGGCCACCAAATGATCCAACCGTGGATTTCCTTAGGCCGGGGCAGGTGGCTTGCTCACCTGGTCTCTCAGGTGTGAAACTACACTGTCCTTTGGGTTGGGTGCTCCGCCTAATATCCTAACATCCCTCTGAGCCCCGAAGAGGGAGGTGACATTTTACATGATATTCAAGAGTTCTGCGTGACGCCGTTAAAGTGTTTCTGTTCATTTACAATGCCATTCTCACAGGAGCACCGCTCACTCCGTCTATTGTATTTGGCCTTCAAAGGTTGGGTCCGGACAGAAGATTCATAGGTTACAAAGCCTGAGGACAGAAGATGTAAGCTCACAAAACAAAGACACACAGCCAAGAAATGATGCTGGCTGAATGAGAGGAAATGAATGGTCTAGACCCAGAGACAAAGAGAATGGGACAGAGACCTTCTGCCAAGAGCCCTACTGTGTGTCCCTATGCTTGGCAGGAAGGGAGGGTGAAGGCTTGAACCCCTTTCTGATGTGTTCTGTTTAAATGCCAAGTGCATGTGTTTGCACGTGTGTGTGTGTGTGTGTGTGTGTGTGTGTGTGTGTGTGTTCACCCAGTTCACAAAATGCCGGTGTTGGATCCTGGCTCAGCTGGCTGTGTCCAGCAAACGCCAGCCACAAGGAGGAAGCATCAGGGCTCCCCAGGTAGCGCAGGGAGGCTGAGATGTGGAGTGGCCCCCCTGCAGCGTGAATGTGCGCCCTGCACTCTCCCATATCACACTGGGCTCCACACTGAGAGAGCAGCCATTCTGGAAGGAAAGCATCCAGACCCCGGAGGCAGCTTTCCTTTCTCTAAAGCCAAGGACTGATTCCTCAACCCTTCGGAATGTTACTTCATGGGGGAGTGGGGTGGGGAAGAGCCTGGCTGGAGCGAAGACCTGGGTTTGAGTCCAGCCCCTGCCTGGAACTGAAGCTTACTGTGGGTCGAAATCATTCATTCATCCCTTCATCTAACTACCCATTTAACAAATATTCACTGAGCACATGCTAGGCACCAGGCCCTGTTCTCAGTGCAACAGAGACTCTGCCCGTGAGCAGCTTACATTCTAGTAAGGAGCAGGCAACCCACTATGGGGAGAGTAAAGCAGGGTAAGGGCACAGAGAGGAGGGGTGCCGTCTGCTGGGCTGGTCAGGGAGGAGGGGGGCTAGGTCAGCATGCAGGCCAAGGGATTTCTGAACACAGGGGCAAACCAGTACGAAGGCCTGGGGCAGGAATGAGCTTGTGTTTGAAACAAGGCAAGGAAAGTAGCGTCCTGTGGCCCAAATGGAGTGAAGGTGAGAGGTGGCGGGGAGAGAAGGGCAGCAGGCAGATCACGTGGGCTGTCTGGGCTGCAGTGGGAAGTTTCAGGTTTTTTCTAAGAGGGATGGGGAGCTACTGAAGGGTTGGAGCAGGGAAACATGATTTGATTTGCATGTCAACAAGAGAACCGGGTCTTGTGGGGAAGACTTCGGTGGGGTGGGGTGGGTGGCAAAAATGGGAGCAAAGGGACCCAGTGACGAAATCCCTGTAGCACTCTAGAAAGGAGGGGGGGTGCCTTGGCCTGCAGTGGGAGCAGCGTGGAGGGCGTGGGGATACACACTCAGACTACATTTGGAAAGGACCGCCAAGAGGATTTACTTTACTGGTGGACTGAAGGTGTGGGGTGATGGAAGGAGAGGCTCCAAGACAACGCATGGTTGTGGCTGAATCAAATGGCTGGACAATGACTCTATTTACTGAGTGCGGGCAGCCTGGAGAAGGGAAATCAAGAGTTCAGTCAGGGACATTGTACATTTGAGCAAATCATCTTCCCGCCTCTCTTCCGGCTCCTCCCTTCCCACCGCTACAATGAAGGGTTGTAGTCACCAGTGGTCACCAGGATCTGCTCCCTGGTGATTAAGGCTACTTTCCTAATCCTTCCACATTCCCACGACTTTTTTTTTTTTTTTTAAGATTTTATTTATTGATTCGACAGAGACAGCCAGCGAGAGAGGGAACACAAGCAGGGGGAGTGAGAGGAAGAAGCAGACTCATAGCGGAAGAGCCTGATGTGGGGCCTGATCCCATAACGCCGGGATCACGCCCTGAGCCGAAGGCAGACGCCTAACCGCTGTGCCACCCAGGCGCCCCTCACATTCCCATGACTTTTAAACCCACTAACAGATTCTGACTTCAGAGAAAATAAGTAACTGTACCCTTTTAATTCTCTTTTGGGGAAAGGGAGAGGGAGACCCCACAAAAGCAGGTCCCCGTGTCCCACAAGGGTCCTGCCCATGCTGATGTCCCGACAATCATGACAGTGGAACCAGGGTGGAGGGGGGGGGACGAGTCAGCACCCAGGTCCCAGGTGAGGGAGAATCACCAAAAATGTCTGGCCAGAGTGTGATTTGGATTTCAATTCCTACACTGCTGAAGTCTGCACTTAAGAAGTTTCGGGGGCTTTTGAGGGGGGAAAAAAAGCATTTTGGACTTTCAGTTACAAACCAACTCAAAGTTTGTGATCTGAGGCCCATGGTTCAGCCTGTCTCAATGCCCAGGTACTTGCACTCTAAATGTAAAGACCTCTACCATCTCTTCAAGTGAGAAAATTCTATGATTCCATCATTTTAAAGGAGAGAAAAAAATCAAATGCACATCAAAGTCCAAGAAGCTTGAGACCTGAATGGACAGTTTCTGAAGGAGTTCTGCAAACATCTGGGCCTTTGGATTTTGGGATGAGTGGGATGGGAAGTGGTTGGAGGACTGGGAGCAGAGGAGTAACATGATTTGAAAACTGGAGAGGACCCAGATTGTGAGTGATGGGCAGAGACCAGGGAATCCCTAGGCCATCACCACATCGGGATACTTGAAGCTCTAAACCAATCAGGCCTATTTGTTCCACCGAATGCTCAAACCAAAATCATCCCGAGAAGCCTGCACCATTGCTGTTGGAAGCACGGTTCACTTGTGCCCTGCAAGGTTATTGGTCGTCTGCTATGTGCCACACACTGGGGATACTGTGGGATAGAAGACATTGTGTGTCTGTGTGTGTGTGTGTGTGTGTGTGTGTGTGTGGTGGGTAGTGGCAAGCAAGCTAGAATCCAAATCTGGGGTCATAATAGCAGATAACATGGGAAGGGGAGTGATAGGAGCCAAACCCCTGCAGTCCTTGGTGGGAGAAAATAGGTATTGGTTAACTTTTGACTTAGCCTTGGTAACCATTAAAAGGACAGAGAGATAGCATATGGACCTTACAAACTAGTAAGGGGGATAAAGAAGTAGAAAAAGAAAAAAACCCTTAATTTTGTATTTAAAAAAGGCAAGACTGTAGGGCGAAAGACAGAAGAAGGTTTAGAAAATGGGTCACATAGAAAGTACAAGAGTAGCAATAAATCCAAATGCATTAGTCATCGGAATAGATGTAAACGGACTAAACATTAGAGCCAAGAGACCTCAACTGTCATATGTGATGCGAAAATCAGCCATTTATAAGAGACAGAGTTATTAACAATGTAAAGATACAAATAGGTTGAAAGCTAACTGATGGAAAATGATATACTAGGGGCAAATAAAGTGGTCGTGTCCTGATATTAGTATCAGACAAAAATCAATGTTTATGCAAAATGTTTAGCATAGTTCAGAAAACGTCACCTTACAGTGACAAATTCCAGTTTACTGGGAAGATATAAACATTCTAACCCTGCGTGTCCCTAATAATACAGCCTGAAAGTATATTAAGCACAAGTTGTTGGCGCTGTAAGGAGAAATAAAAAAATCCACACTCATAATGGGAAATTTTAAAACAACTCTCTTGGTAAATGTTGGAAAATGCAGCCAAAAAGAAACCTGAAACATACACAAACTTTGAGCACCACACCATCTAACGCACATTCCTTGTACCTTGCCTCTAGGCTCGCGGACCCCTTGTATGCACTGACCAACGCAGAAACACTAAGCGAAAAGCTGGCCTCCACGGGCATCCAAGGATCAGGACCTTCAGACCACTGTCTTTTTTTTTTTTAAGACTTTTTAAAAAAAGATTTTATTTATTTATTTGAGACCGAGCAAGCAAGCAAGCGCGAGCCCATGTGAGAGTAGGGGGAGGGGCAGAGGGAGAGGGACAAGCAGACTCCCCGCTGGGCATGAAGCCTGAAGCCTGACTCCCCCTGGCTCTATCTCACAACCCTAAGATCATGGCCTAAATCAAGAGTCTGATGCTTAACTGAATGAGCCACCCAGGCACCCCAAGACCATTGTCTTTGACTATAATGCAATCTATTTAGAAATCAGTGACGAAAACATAACTAGGAAACCCAGTATGTTTGGAAATAATACTTCTTAAAAACTTCTAAGTACCCCATAGGTCAACAAGGAAATCATAGTAGACATCTGAAAATAAACAGTACTAAATGAGACAAAAATGCAATTTACCAACACCCATGGAATTCCACTAAAATGGTATTAAAGGTAATTCATAAACTTAGAAAAGAAGAAATGCTGAGGAGTTCTGAGCTAAGCAGTTAAGAAGATATAACAATAAACATCAGAATAAACCTGAAGTAGTAGAGGGAAAGAAAGATATGAACAGAAATTAATGAAAAACATATGAAGAGGAACAAAGCAAACAACAATTACTTGGTAAGTCTCACCGAAAAAGAGGAGTACTAACATCAGAATTTAAATAAAGTTTTATGAGCAATATGTTTGCTAGTAAATTTGAACCCTTAGATGAAACAGATGAATTCTTGGTAAAATACAAATTAACAAGCTCAAGAAGAAGTAGGAAATCTGAGTATCATTTATCCCTGAAAGGAAATAGCGTAAAATCTTCCAACAAAGAAAACACAAGACCCAGTCAGCTTTTTAGGTGGGTCTTACCAAACTTCCAAACAAAGGGATTATTCTAATTTTATTAGAATTGAATTAAAAAAGAGAGAGAGAGAGAGAGTATTTCCTGACTCTGGTGAAAGGCAGAGTAGCAAAATTTTAGAGAACAACATAGGAGCATATCTCCATGACCTTAAAAAATGGGATTTCCTACACAAGATACAAAATGCACTCCATTATAATGGAGAAAGTCACTGAAAATTCACTGACATTAAAAGAAAGAATTTAGATTGGTGCTCCCACTTCAGAAAATACGTTGGCATTACCTCGCTAATTTAAATATATATGTAAATACACGTATGTCCTTTGACCTTGAGATTTCACACTTATGTATATATACACCCTTAAAAGACCCGAGTGCATTGGAAGATACATGTAAGAATGTGCGTAAAAATGGTTCAAATCACTAAAACTAGAAACAACCCAGCTGTCCAATTACGGTAACATAAACATGTACAGTTGCATAAGCTCACTGTGGAACATTCCACAGCAGTGAAAAGGAACACACCACTGCCCACACGGGAGAACCTCAGAAGCACACTCTGGACAAGAGCCAGTCATGAAGACTTTGTACAGTAGGATTCCATTTACATAGAGCTCAAAAAACGGGCACAACTAAAAAGACATTCGGACGCAAGCAGGTCATATTTTGTTGATTCTAAAATACACTTTTCACATTCTAATCTCCCTAAAATAGGATGAAGCATCTTACAAACAGTGGCGTCATGCAACGACATCTAGCACACTTTTCGTTCTTAGACATGAAATAAAGACTCGCCTCAAAACCGGGGGGGGGGGCTTAGGTTCAATGAAATATCATGGGTAGTCAAACTATTAAGAAAAACAGAATGGCTAACATAAAATTTGGGAGGGAGGGGGCTGGGGGATGGAATGGCACCTAGAATTCTAAACACTGGCCAAATGCTGTTTTTCACCTAGATGGCGAATATATTGCTGTCTGTTCCATTGTTCTTCTTTAAACACTTTCAACTCTCACATGTATGGTGTCTTTCACACAACAAGGTGTGTGGAGGCAAGGAAGCAGGGCTACACGGACAATACTCAGGAAGCTGGACGGTGAAAGGGGATAAGGAAATGGAGGCTATGCCAGGCACTAAACGGAAAGCCGTCCCTGAGATGCTGGGCGGCATGGCTCCAACACACAGGAAGTCCAGAGATACTGCCTCCAGCGAGCGAGGGACAAAGGACAAGAAGGATTTGTGGAACTCGTGCTGGAATTCTGCATGTCTTCCCTGTCATGGCTCATGAAGAATTTACACATGGGGTGGGAGTCGTTACCAGGACTGGCAGAGGTGGGGGAATGGCCCTGACGAGTTGGTGTCTAAAATGCTAAGCACGTATTCCACGGTCACTATGTGCCAGATTATAAAAGGAGGAGCTTCTGACATCCATTCCTCTGCTTATTTCCCTCCTTAGAGCAGTGAAGCAGCTCCTCTCTCCTCAGGCCTGGATTCGTTGCCCAGGGCCGCCATCACAAAACACCACAGACCGCATGGCTTACACAACGCAACATTATTTTCTCACGGTTCTAGAGAATGGGAACCCGAGATCAAGGTGCTGGCAGTACTGGCTTCTCCTGAGGCCTCACTCCTTTTCTTACAGAGGGCCTTTCCTCCCTGCACCCCTGCCACAGGTGCCTCCACCCCTTCTCCACAGGAAGGTCAGTCCCAGTGGATCGGCGCCACCCTAATGGCCTCATTTTAACCCAGTCACCTCTTGAAAGGCCTCATTTCCAAATACAGTCAGATTCTGAGGTGCTGGTGGTAAGGGCTTCCACGTACAAATCTGGGTGGGGGGAGGAGGAGGGCGTGGGGGACACAATTCAGCCCCTAACCATTCCCATGAAGAAATGGGAGATGTAGAGAGGGGTGAACAACTTGCCAAGGGCATACAGTGGTGCCAGAGCTGAGATGCAAAGCCAAGCAGGTCGACGGGTTTGACTACCAACCATTCCACTGTAAAACAGTCCTGTGCCCAGAGTGGATGTGAAAGCAAAACGTCTTCTGGAGAATTTAAAAAATAAATAAATACTGACCAGAATAAAGGAGTAACATCAGACTTTTTGGAGCCAGGCCCTGTGTTTCTGCAAATAGAGTGGATGGACTCCTCTCTCGTGGACTCCCTTTTAAAGTCTGAGCTTTGGGCATGGAGACTGTAATTGCTGGCCAGCATGGCCGGAAAGGTCATTGAGCATCAGCTGAAACCCTTCTCTCAGAAGCCACGTTTACATTATGGGCTGAGGAGGGTGCCACCTACTGGGCTCTGAGGGGTATGGGTGGGAAAGAGGCTCTTTCCATAGGCAGTCCTCTACTGCCCTCTGCTGGCCGACAGAGGAACACCCAGGAACCTACAGATAACCCTGCTTCCTTCAAAGACCACAAGCAGATAGGGAAAGGTTGGGGGCAAGAATCTACTGGAATCTGGTCTGTGGAGACCACTCCTCTCCATACACAGACACACATTTCCAATCAATGGTCCAGCCACATATACACATTTCCAATCAATGTTCCAGTCAACTTTCACTTCTTGGCATTTGTGACCATGCAGCTATTTGATAAACTTGCATCAGGGGCGCCTGTGGGGCTCAGTCCATTAAGAATCCTAACTCTTCATTTCGGCTCAGGTCATGATTCCAGGGTGATGAGATCAAGCCCCATGTAGGGCTCTGGGCTGGGCATGGAGCCTGCTTGAGAGTCTATCTCCCTCTCCCGCTGCCCCTCCTCCCCTAACAACAACAACAACAACAACAACAACAACAACAACCTTGCTTCAGCTGTTTTCATCACTAAAAAAAATTATCTGCTACCTTGTCAAAAATGTTTCCCAAGGGCCGAGAGTATGAGAATTGGAATGCATGTTTTAAAGATGACTTAAGAAAACACTGGTTTGCTATTATTTCATGTTTTCAAAAATTATAAATTTACTGTATGTTTAAAAAGATTTTTTTTCAACATTTTAAAATCATGATTTTCTATGTGATAGCCCAGCCCCCCCAAGCCCCGGCATATGGTTACAATATTTTTGTAAAAAATATTTCATTTTCAAATGTGCCTTTTCTTTTAAAAAGTCAGTAGTTCATGCTTTTAGAAATTTCAGTGTTACATGCTTGGGGAAATGTTCTAAGGAATAAAGGGTTCCCTTGAGTTGAGAAGCATAAATAAGCACCAGTAGAAACCACTGACCTGCCCAAGCAGAGTTCCCCGTCCATGTGCTGCACAGGGTGTGTGGCCCTGTGGACGGCAGTGAAATTCAAAACGGGGGCTTACTGTCCTTCGGTGCCTTGACTCCTATGTGGGTCCCAGGGCCCCCTTGATGCAGCCCCTGGAAAGGGCATTTCAAATGCAAGTCATAAACAAACAAACAAAATGCAAATCAGATTAGGCTACCCTTCTGCTCTAGGAGAGGCCAAAGGTCACGCCTTTGACTTTAGAATAAAATAAATTCCTTACCAGCTTTACAAGGCCACGTGATTTGACTTAATTCCAGCCCCTCCCAGCCTGCCCTTCGCTGCTTCCCTTCCCCTTCAGCTGTTATCATTTTCATCCTTCCAGGAGCCCTCTGTGGCTCTATTCCAATATTCTGTTTATTTCCTTCAGGGCAACTTGCTACAATTTGTAATAATTGTGACTGTGTATCTGTCATCACCTCCTGTCTCCATTAGGTGCGCCCCCCAATAGGTATGTCCTTTGTCCCTTTTGCTCTTGGTGGTATTCCGGGTGCCTGACGGGCATTTATTTATCAACGAGTGAATGAAGTGAGTAAAGGCGGGTATTGAGAGGTAAGTGACACCAAGTCCTTCCATGTAGGTCATTGTTTCGAGTCCATTTTCAAGAACACCCGGCCCCGGGCACAAGGCAAGGGGGAGCCCCTGGCAAACACAGCTGCATTTTCATCTATGACCCACACTGGTCATCAAAACCACCTTCTCCCTACTTGGAGGACAGCAGGGAGGCAGACGGAACCACAGTTCGGGAGACCTGGAGGGCAGCAGGGTCCACACAGGCGTGCCAAGCCTTCAGATGGTGTTTGCGCCGATCCAGGAGGTGAACACCAGCTACCAACCAATGAACAACACTTTGTGTCGATCTAGTGCCTTTCCCTAATGAGGGGGCCCGGCCCAGTCCCCCAGGCTCACAGCCCAGCTCTGAGAAAGGCATATGCACAGCTGCAGTTTACCAGTGGAAGAACCACCATGGTGGCCAGTGGGCTAGAGACCCACTCCTCGGCGGCAGGCTGACGCCTGGCCCTCCAGTGGGTCTCCTCTCTGTCCTCTGCAGAGCCCGAGCAAGGCAGAAGGCATTCGGTGCTGTCCGTCATCAGCTCAGCATCAGTGGGCTTGGGGAAGCCCGATGGCAGCTGTCCCCAAGGGAGGTAGCTAGTGAGGGCTGGGATACTTGCTTGACTCCAGGCAGGAGGCGTCAGACATCTTGGGGTCCCAGTCACTTCCGGTGCCGTAGGTTGCTTCTCTCCCGGGCAGGATCCCGCGGAGAGCGAGGTCAGGCGGGGACAGAGTGTCCGAACGCCGGCCGGGTGGGGCAGCGTCAGGGCTGGCTGAGCTGGGGGCTCTTCAGAAAGAGGGCCAGCCTCTGGGCCACGGCGTCCAGGTCGCCCGCGCCTGCGTACCGGAAGAGGTTGCTCTTCCGCACAAAATAGTGCTTCAGGAAGTGCTGGCTCACACACTTGTGCAGTTTCCTCACCAGGCGCAGAAAGGCTTTGCTGAAGACCCGCCAGTCCCTCAGGTGGGGGTATTTCTCGCAAGTCCAAAAGAGCACCGTCTGTGGAAGCAAGAGGTGGTGTCAGACATCGTTCCAGGCCACGGACGAGAGTTTCTCCGGAAATGTTACCGAGCTCACATGGCCTTGGAAGGAGGGAGAAGGGAGTCACCCAGGGCAGGGATGCTCCCCCATGGTATCATGATCCCCACCCTCAGGTGGGCTCTCGACCTCCTCCTGCTGGTCTCCTGCACCTCTGTCATTGTTTCTGTCACCACTGACATTTCCAGCGACCCGCACTCTCCTTAAATCTGCGATCCCTCACCCCGGGCACGTGCCTCTGCCTCCTACTTTACAGGAAAAATGGAAACCTCATGGCAGCAAACCAGACAGTTCTAGACAGTACTGTCTACACGGGCATTTTCCTCTCTTCTTCTCTGCCTGAACTCCCCCCCCCCCCCCCCCAGACGGGTGAACCCTATGCAGGGCTTCGGATCCCTCCTCCCAGGAGCTGTGACTGACTT
Organism: Ursus arctos; assembly: GCF_023065955.2. NCBI lineage: Eukaryota > Metazoa > Chordata > Mammalia > Carnivora > Ursidae > Ursus > Ursus arctos. The sequence continues at coordinate 10,379,455 of NW_026622786.1, forward strand.
CCCTCTTTCTCACCAGCTTTTGAAACTGTTCTAAGCTCTTCTGCCCTGCCCCCTCCTAACCTCTCACCTCTGCAAATGCAGGCTTCTCAAAACTATCAGTTCAATTCTCTGTCATTTCCTCTCCTCTGATTCTCATCTCCATCCACTGCAGTATGGATTCTCCTACCACCAGGCCTGAGAAGCCACTGTCTGTAAGGTCCAATGATCTCCATGCTGCTAAGTCCAACAGCCCTTGCCTGGCCCTGGCCTTAACCTGACCTTCTAGCAGAATGGGATCCTCCCACTCACAGCCTTCCTCTTGAGTCATTCTTCACTGGCTTCCAAGCCACTGTGCTCCCTGGATTTCTCCAGGCACTACAGCTACTCCTTGGCATGTTATCCCCTTGACCTGCCTCATGCTGGAGTTTTGGAGGCTCAGTTCCACACCCTCTTTTTCTCTCGTTCTCTCTTGCTTCCTTCCTCAGCAGCTTGAATCACCACAAAACACACAGAAGTCACTCCTAATTTTCTTTTTCCAAGCGGACCTCCTCCTCACCTGCTATCTCTTAGAAATCTGAAAGTTATCTTCATCAATATGTCCCAACTGAACTCATGGCCTCCCCTCACGATCCTGGTGCATCTCCAGAACTGCCTGTCCAACCAGTCACACAAGACACAAGCTGGGAGTCACCCTCCCTCACTAGCATCACCAAGCCCCGCCAGTCCTCCAAAGCGGTTCTCCAGTCTACCCACATAGGTTCGTCTCCACTGTCTTCCTCCTCTTCCATCTCACCCGGACCTCTGTCCCCATTCTCGTCCCCATCCTGTCACCACCCATGCTGCAGCCAACGTGATCTTTTGGAAATATAAATCCATGGTTCTTGTCTGAAAGACTCTCCAGCCTTCTCCTGGCTGGTTAATGAAAAACCATAATCCATGGGGCGCCTGGGTGGCACAGCGGTTAAGCGTCTGCCTTCGGCTCAGGGCGTGATCCAGGCATTACGGGATCGAGCCCCACGTCAGGCTCCTCCACTATCAGCCTGCTTCTTCTTCTCCCACTCCCCCTGCTTGTGTTCCCTCTCTCGCTGGCTGTCTCTATCTCTGTCAAATAAATAAATAAAATCTTTAAAAAAAAAAAAAAAAGAAAAACCACAATCCTTCACAGGGTTTGGCTCACGAGGTTTGACCCCTACCTTCCTTTCCCTCCTTGGCTTGCCCTCGTCCTCCCTTGCTCTCTCCTTCCAGCCCCACTGGCCTCGTGTCATGCTCACAGAGTGACTTCTTTCACAGCCGGCGTCTGCCGTATGGAGCATACTTCCTTCCCCAATTTGTCCAGGACATGCGTCCATCAGATCAAAATCCCCTATGAGACCATTAGACACTCTCTTTACTACATACTTCTCAGAACACCTGTGATCACAGAAGTTGTCATCTCTGTATTTATGCATGTGCTCCCCTATGAGGTTGTAAACTCCATGAAAAAAGAGGCCGATACCTATTTCAATGGCTATTACGTCATTAGCACCCAGCAGAGGATCTGGCTCATGGGAGGCAGTCAGAAATGTTTACTAAGTGAAATAATCCATTAATATTATGATTTGGATGTTGAGCGTTTTTAAAATATAGTCTTCACTAAAAAGGAAAAGAGCAGTTTCAGGTTCATAGCAAGGCACTGAGTGTGTTTTGATTTAGATCCCATTGTGTGAAGTAAATGAGTTGGAGATTATGTCATACTATCCCGATAACCTAGACACAAAAGAGTGTTTTAATTCCTCTTGTAGGTAACTTTATCTCCCTAAGCAAATCCGAAGTGGTTAAGCCTCTTATAATCAAGCCCCTGTGCCTTTGAATGGGTTTTAGGAATAAATAAGCCAACGAAGGATGAGTTCTCAGTCACACGAAGGTGCTTTGGGGGAGAGCCGGTCTGGAGAGGAGGTGAGAACCTCATCAGACCGTGTCAGACTGAAGGTGGGGTGATGATGACTGGCACATCCTTCCTGAGGCTGTTTTGCAACCCAGTTCTTCTACTTTGCCCAGACTGAAGGCTTGGCAAGGATCCCATACACTCAAGCCACCATCTGGGATGGTGCTTAATGCCACATTGTCACCGGCCACATCCATGACCATGTCTAAAGGTGAGGGCAGCTTGGAGCAAGGATGGAACGCTAGAAGAACAGGCAGCTAGTCGGGCTTCTGCTGCCTGTGCTTGCCAACAAATAGCCCCCTTTGAAAATGCCCATTCTTGAGAAGGCACAATTCTGTGCCCAGTCAGGAAGTCAGGGAGAATGGAAACAAAGCACATTTAAGGAGTTGTCCTAAAATCCTCTAGTGATTGAGAAGTCACTGGAATAAAAGTAAATCCTTGGGGGTAATGCAGTTTTGACAGCAGTCAAGGGCTGGGAGGCCCGTGGTGGCCCTATTCAATCTTGTCTAAAATATTCATGTCATGTTTCCACCCATCTTAATTGTGAGGCAGTGAAGTCAATGGTTAAAATCACGAGGTTCCATCTGAGGTTGAATGGCGCTTGCTTCTCAACTCTGACTCTTCTTAGTGTGGCTCGTGGAAAGGCAAGCCAGAAAGAAGCTGAACCCGCAGAATCAACTAGACTATCCTCAGGAAGCACATGCCCTTGAGTACAGGTGGGTGTTTTTAGGGGAATGTGCGTGGGCACATGCTGAGAATGTTGAAACCCCAGAGAAAGGCCCCAGTATGTGCACATGAGCTATTAACAGATTCTCAGGCAGGTCAAGGAGGACAGGCTAGTAGGAAAGAGGAGAAAGCAAAGACTACTGTCTTCATGGGGGAACAAGTTGAATATGATGTGAAGGCACTCATTCATTCACTCAACAAACATTTATGAGCAACTACTATGCACACGGTATTGGGAGGGGCACTAAGGGCTCAGCAGTAGTTGGCCTTAAATAGCTTACTTCGGAGCTGGAAGAGTTATCCTGGGCCAGAAGGTGGCGGTCCCCTGCACGAGAGGGGGCACAAGCAGGAAGCCACCGCACAGACAGGTGGCCTGTGCTCACCTGTGCAGAAGGTCAAGGAGAAGGGACGAAGCTCCCGGACAGACCCTAGCGAGGCTTGGGCTGTGCTGTCTCTAAGTCTGCCACCTCCCGGCCTCAGAGCGCCACACAGTGTGTTCCATGAACGTCCCGTTCACCATGTGTGGTTGGGAACTTGCAAAAGAGGAGTTGAGGGTGTGATGGAAGGCCGCCTCCCCAGGGGGACCCCCTGATGTCCCAGGTCAGGTTCTGCTGCTCTGGGCTCGTCCTCCCTGGTGCTCCCCATGCTGTGTGATTCCACGTGCGCCGGGGGGACCATCTGACTGCCTGTCTCCCCTCCCCGAAGGCACCTCTTCTGTGTTTGCTCACCTTGGCCCTCCAGGGGCAGCGCACACCCCAGGTGCCGGGGCAGGTGTCTGGCCTGCAGGAACCTCAATACACATTTGCTGAGTGAGTGAGTAAAGGCAGTCATGAACGTTTATTGCTGGGTTCGGGGCAAGGGGAGGCAGGTGCTGCCGAGTGAGGGGAAATGCCTGCCTGAGGATTTGGAAGCCGGAAGTTCAGGTCTGCAGCCATGTTCACGTGGCAATCACCGTTTCCTGGTGTCCCCCCACCCCCGTGTGGCAGTGGCCACACCTGGCTAGAGTGGGGACCCAGTGAGTCCTAACACCAGGGAAAACACGGATTCCCCTGAGGTTCAAGCCATTCGCAAGATTTCCCCAGACTGTTGGTTTCTCAGGGGCGGAGGCTACGCGTTGTAATGGGTGCTGAACCCCAGCACGGTTTCTGGCACATAGTGGGCACTCGTGTTGGTTTGTTGAGTGAAATAAGTGGAGGGGAGAGAGGGAAAGAGAAGAAAAAGAGGAAACAACCAAGAGAAAGGAAAGCGGGGCAGGGAAGGGAGGCGGTGGCAGGGGCCGTTCAGCCTGGGCAGGGCTGTCGTGGACACACACACAGCCCGTGTGTCGAGCTCTCACTAGTGAGCAGTAACGTACAGGATGGCCAACAGGGACACTAGGGACCTAGGGACCCCCTCTTGAATCCATCACATACATACACCCCTGGCATTGAGTGGCTGCGGCCGGGCCCCGCACCCCCCAAACCCGGGATGTGCCCGCTCACCTGCAGATGGTGGGACGTGATGACCGGCCTCTTCCCCGGACACCAGACGTCCTCCTTCATCTGCCTCAGGGCCCGGAGACACTTCCTGCGGCAGCCCCCGTCCTCATCCAGCTGCTCCAGCAGCACCTGCTCGGCCTGCAGGAAGCTCAGCTGCCAGTGGTAATGTGAACAGGCCAGCAAGGCAAACCCAAACGACTGGGAGGACAGAAAAACATCAGGAAAATGAGCAGGAGGATGCTTGCCAGAGTCGAAAGCCAGTTCTGAAGCCATCCACTATTCGGGGGGGGGGGGGACTGCCCCCAGGCAGGCAGAACTTCTCCAAGTGGAGCCTGCACCTAGAGAGCTTATTAAAACACACACTGCTGGGCCCTGCCCATTGGCTCTCATGGTCTGGAGCAGGGCCCGGGAATCTGCATTGCTAACAGGCTCTCAGGGACCGCTGCGTTCTGCGGGGCCCCCACCTGGAGCACCGCTGATCGAGTGAAACCTCATTTTTCCCTTCCAGAGCTGGCTGGCAGGCAGCGATGCTGCGGGTGGGTAAGCTGTGAGTGCCTCTGCTCTGGCGAGCTGGGCCCCCCGGCTCCCCGATACCTTGATGCACTCCGCTCTCTGTCGGGAAGGCCAGCGCTTCAGACAGGGAGGCCACCGAGCTTTCTCGGACCAGGCAGTAGGGATCTCCACTGTGGGGACCAGCTCTAGCTCCACCTGCCGCGTGGCTGTTTCCACGGCAACCCAAACTGCAGAGTGGTGTGTTAGCATGCTGACCTTACCTGGTGGGAAATGACAAAGAGGCAATGAGGAGGGAAAGCCTGGCTCGAGGCGAACATTCAGAGGAGGAGTTGGGGAGCAATGGCAGAGAGCAGCTCCTTGTGACTTGGGGGGGGTGACTGCCACAGGTCGGTAGCACCCCAAGGGTAGGGTGTTTATGGCAAAACTAGACAATCAGCTGAGTAAATAGTGATAGAAGTGTTGCTAGAAAATCTCATGGTTGGTGAGCGTTGCTTTTTCCATTCTCCCCCACCCCCAAGCCTTTTATGACACATTTTCTTTGAAGTAAGATTCTTTTCAGAGGGTTCAACTGAAGAAAAGAGACAGAGAAGACAAAGATGGAGTATTTGCTAGTAAAAATGAAATCCAACCATTCTTCTACATCCCCTCCATTCTGCCCGGATGTCCTGACCTTGTTAAGGACAGCCTCTGTCCCCTGACTTATCACTGACCTCTCATGGAGTTCGGCTTCACCCGTCCCTTACCTGATCCCAGTCTCAGATGGCATTATTTCCACCATCCATTAAACTAGCCTAGCCGCGGATGTATTTGTCATCCCAAGCCTCTGTAATTATAAAATACTTCAAAGTGTGTCACACAGCCAGTGGCTGAAGGGTCGGATGAATGGAAAGAAGCCCCCTGCCTCTTCCAACCAGGCAACAAGAGGGAGAGAAAATAAATGCATCTGGGAGCATCTTCCAACTCCTGTACTAGAATTCGTTGCTAATCTGTTTCCCCTTCTTTCAAAAGATACACAATAGTTTTTTGTTTGTCTTCATTACAGATAAGGATGAGCTGTCTTGAATCGGGATCTATTATTTTTCTCTTGTTTGTTCAGAGAAGAAAATGGAAGCTCACTCATTAATCGTGTTAGCTATTCAGAAGGAAAACATTGCTCTCCTTGGCCGGGGTGTGATAAAGAGCTTATTGTCTGCATCTCATCAGAGCTGCCCAGACAGGAACAGGACGACGTCAGGCACCCTGGCATTATTTACTGAAAGCATCTCATCAACCTGGCGCGCTTGCAAGCTCTCACTTGCACTTTCACTATTACCAGTGTTTCAAAGTGAAGAGGTCAGCACATGCTGGAACCAGCCTGCCCCGTCCACACCCTGCTTCTGCCCTGGCTCCGTTTACTTGGTATGTGACCTCCCGCATGTTAGCACATCCCTCTAAACCTCAGTGTTCTCATCCATAAAACAGGCAGAAAAATAACTGACTCTCCAGGGTTGCTATGAGCATGACATTTTCCACAAGAGCATCCTATATATGTGGTAAAAATCCATTAAACATGAGCTAAATCCATTATGGAAATTTTCAGAACTGTTCTGTCCAGACAAGTAAAAGTACATTCAAATCCTTTTCTTTCTACACACGTGGGATTGCGTCCTGTTCAGCACTTTGGTTTTTCCCTTCATTATCCAGCACAAGGATTGTTCACAATTCCATGTGGACGCACACGTACCCCATTCTTAAAGGCGGGGGCAGTGGCCGAAAGGCAGAGGTAGTACAATTTATGTCGTCAATTTCCCTTTGTTATTGACATTATTTCCAGTTACTTACTACCACAGAGCCTATGGCAGCGGACACCCTTGCACATGTTTCTTTTTCATCTGTAGGAATATATTTCTAGAACTGCAACTGTTGAATTGTCAAGTTAAGCCCATTATAAAAATAAAAACAGACTAATCACCCTTTAAGAAGCAAACACCAATTTACACTTCAAAGAACAATGCACAGGAAGGCCTTCTGTACCACACTCACCCTTACCCTGAGCATGGCCACACTTTCTCATCTCCATCACGCTGTTAGGTGTTTTAATGCACACTGCTTGAAATATGTGTTAGGTGGAACATTTTTTCCCACTTTTTTTTTTTTAAGATTTTATTTATTTGAGAGAGAGAGAGCATGAGTCGGGAGGGATAGAGGGAGAGGGAGAAACAGATTCCCTGCTGAGCAGGGAGCCCAACGTCGGGCTCGATCCCAGGACACTGCGATCATGACTTGAGCCAAAGGCAGATGCTTAACTGACTGAGCCACCCAGGCGCCCCCTCTTCCCACTTTTTTAGTACTACTTGTTTATATTCTTTTTCTGTCCGTCATTTTTTTGGTCATTATTTCCAATGGTCTACTCGTGTGTTTGCTTATTGGTTTACAAATACTTTTTCATAATTAAGGAAATTCGCCACTTTTTCCCAGTGTGAAATACACTTTTTTATTCTGTGGGAACAAAAGGTGTGTGTGCACATGTGTGCACGTACGCCAATGGTAGCACACGGTTTACGATTTTGGAGCTGTCAAACTTGAGCAGTTCTTTAGGGCTCCTCATTTTTGTGTTGTGGCACAAGTCAGTGGTTTCCAAATGTGGCATCTCAGTACACTGGGGGCCTGCAGTCAGTCGGGGAGGGGTTGTAGAAATGTGCGAATAACAAAGATCTGTGGTTTGCGAGGGATCTGCCTTTTAAAAAGTGTACCCAAGTTTCTAAATTAACGTCTGGCAAAGGGCTCACAACCCAAAGCCCATCTTCTCTCTGCCGGGGCAGTAATCCACAGAAATCCAAGTGGGGATTGTATGGATTCTACTTTTCAGTGTAAAGCAGAAAAAAGAGCTCATTCTTATCATGAGGAGTGAACAGATACAAGGAGCACATGGTTATTGTCTCAATTTAGGGGCACGAGCTTCAGGTAATGCTTAAGTAGAGGTTTTTTGTCTGTTTGTTTAAGATTTTATTTATTTTAGAGAGAGAGAGAGAGAAAGACAGTACGAGTGTGAGGGGCAGAGGAAGATGGAGAGAGAGAGAATCCCAAGCAGATTCCATGCTGAGTGTGGAGCCCAATGTGGGGCTTGATCCCAGGACCATGGGACCATGACCTGAGCTCAAACCAAGAGTCAGATGCTTAATGGACTGTGTTACCCAGGTGCCCCTAAGCAGAGGTTTTTTAAAGCAAAAGGGAAATGCCAGAAATTGCCCCGTGTCCTTTTCTCGATCAGCTCACCTGAGAGATGACAGGTTCCAATTGCATTTTCTACCAGCTTCCGGAACACCTGGAGGACCTTGGCGGGCACAATATCTCCCTCAATGTTCACATCTGCCTCATGCCACTGCCACAGGCTCTTCATAAACTGCTCCACCTCCAGCCACTGCTGCAGGCCCTCCGGGTCCTGCACAGGGCAGGACAGCCTGGTGCCCTGTAGGGTGTAGTACCGCCAGCGCTGCTCCCTGGCCTCCCTGTACCCGGCCAGGCCCTTCACTGGCACGGTGACCAGGAACTGGCTGGGTGCCAAAACCTGCGGTCAAGAAAGGAGACAGGGGTGTGAGTTCACAGACTCGAGAGATACCAGCAATCCCCAGGGAGCCAACCTGTTGAGCCGGGGAGCTCAGTGAAGAACTACTCAGCCCTCAGCAATGTGCCGAGATGGACAGAGGGCCGCAGCTACCCGCTGCAGGAGGATGGCATCTTTGTTCTGCCACTAACCACTGTAGTGCTTCAGGCAGACGAGTGAATTCACTGAGTCCTTGGTGTAAGGGATCTGCAAGGAAAAGAATGGACCTGATCTGGACCTCTACAGGGCACCTAAGGGGGAGAAGAGAAAGCAGGGAAAGGAAATAGTACACAGTGAGTTCTGCACACATTGGGCACTCCAATTCTCAGGCATCAGACCAGGCGATCTTCCCAGTTACACAATGAGGTGGGCTTCGTTCACATTTCCCCGAGGAGGAACATAAGGCTCAGAGGGGCTCTGAAATCTCCCTGGGGACACACAGTCAGTAGGTGGGAGAGCCACAGTGTGAGCTTAAGCCCTCTGATGGCTTGTTCAGTGGGTGTTTTCTATGCTGGGCTAGCTCTCAGTCAGGGAGGAATGACCTGGATTGGATGAAAGGTCTGGTATGGGAAAGAAGAGAATGGATTCTGCAAAATGTCTCCCTTTCTTTTTGCCTGTACTGATGACCCATGGCCAGTGTTAATGACTGGTCCTTAAAAATCACAGATGAAATGAAAGGCAGTTGCTGCAACCACGTGAGCTATTGAGATGACTCTAAGTTTAATAAAACTTAGAATAAAGCAAACAATTAGAATCTACCTGCTCCATTTCTACAGGTACCAGGATGAAAGTGGTCAGGTCAACAGTCCAAAGGATAGAACAGACTGGCCAGCAATGCAGTATCCCCAGAAGAAGCTTGACCTTTGGCCACATCACGTGGCAGCCTACTCCACACCGCACCTTTCCCCAGCAGTCAGCCGTGCACTGGAAGAGCCACCTCCTTTTCATGGAAAGTTCCAACCATAGTATTTGGCTAACTTGTTTAGGGCCCTGTCATGGGCCAGTTCAGGGGTGAACACCAAACTCTGCCTCATTCCCAGAGAACAATAGTGTGATGCTTTAGATAATGGACCCACATGACCTCTGGTGCCCAGAGAAAAGTGGTGGGATTTAAAAGGGGGACAAATCTAAACTTTGGTACTCAAAATCAATACATTCTTTGAACCCACTTGCATGTGAATTCAAGAGTATAACTATTATGTTAATAGTCACATAAATGGTGCTTGCTTAATACTTGCTGTATCTGGTCCAAGAAAAAAATAAAAGCAATTTTTATACACCCCACTCCAACTATTTTCAAAACTTACTATGCAGGATACGACGCATATAAATGCAAGATATATTTTAACCTATGAATTCTAAGTGAGACCACGGAAGGAGATTTCCTCGGATGTAATTCTAGGAAAAGTGCTATTGTGGGGCGCCTGGGTGGCTCAGGTGGTTAGGCGTCTGCCTTTGGCTCAGGGCATGATCCCAGGGTTCTGGGGTCAAGCCCCACATCTGGCTCCCTGCTCAGCAAGGAGGGAGCTTCTTCTTCTGCCTCTCCTTCTCCTTCTGCCTCTGCCTTTCCCCATGCTCATGCTGTCTCTCAAATAAACAAAATCTTTTTTTAAAAAAAGTGGTGTTGCGTTTCTACTCCTAGTCACTGGTCTCTATTGGTCTAATGCAGATTGGAAAGATGATAGAAGTGGGCAAATGATGTTGTGATATGTTAGGATCCAATCTAGTTTTAGAATTCTCATCCTGGCGTGAATTCCCCCGAATCTGTACTCTGTCCCCAAATGCACAGGTCCCAGATTCTTGTGGGTGGTCCTTGTGCCCAACAACCTTGGAATGTTCTGGACCAGCAAGGGTCTTCAGTTCAGTCACTTATTTCTTTTACTCATTCATTCATTCACTCATTCACTGAAGTTGGGTGTCTATATGGGCCACACACCATGCTGGGTGCTAGCAATGGAGCGATCAACAAACACGATCTTTACAATCAAGGAGCCTGTAGTCTCATACGAGAGATAGGGCATGACTACATATATATTTAATACAAGCGAAAGGGGTTCTTACGTGCCATAAGAAAAATCAAGATAAAGGAGCATGGGTCCTGGTGAGTCAGAACGACTCATCTCTGAAAGGCAACGAGCCACGTCTGTTCCTCAAAGTTGTTTGCAGGTGTGAGGGAGGCCATTTCCGTGAGGACGGCTCGGCCCACACAGCAGTGCTGCAGGAAGGCTGGCTGTCACACATGGGCCCTGGTGGCTTAAGAGTCCTGTCTGCGGCAGGGACAGGGTCACGAAGCTGCCCCTGCAGTTTCTAAGGGCCCCCTCTTCCCTTTCTTCCTTCCCCCACCTGCAACCCATAGATCTTGTTTCAACTCTTTTTCTCACGGGCACCCCGAGTTCCTCTCCCCAGCCCCCAGTCTATTCAGCAGGCGCTGCACACATGAGTGCATGCCTATCTAAACTTCAGCTGTTACAGCACACCGTGCTTGGAGTAGGAAGCCCTGGGCTGAGTTCTGGCTGTAGGGCCTAACAGGACATGATCAGGTCATTTGACTTCTCGAAGCCTCCATTCTATCATCTGCAAAGCAGGAACGTGGGGGTTCACGTGACACAGCGCCTCTGGAGCGAGTGTGCAAGTGGTAAATACTAAGAGGACCTGCAGAACATGAAGGATTATTGGTCCCTCAGTTGGGGGACACCTGGGGCACACTGAGACCTGCCCACCCACGCACCTGACTCCCTGGCTGGCGCTACGGAACAGGTGAGACCCGCTTACCTTAATGTTCCCATTGTACGTGTCAGAGTAAGGGATGGCCTGGAATCGAACGTCTTGGTGGCTGATTTCTGTGGTCAGGTGGTGGACAACACTTTGCACCTCCTCCACAATCTGGGAGAGCTGCTGGCGCCTCACGCCCACCTGGGTGGGAAGGGATCAGCACAGGCGGTCATTCCCGGGGCAGGGCCCAGGCACTGGCACGAGGACGTGACGACGCAGGCCTGGTGGCAGGCGACCAGAGGACTGCAAACAAGCCTGCCCTCCCCAGAACCCCAGGAAACATGCATCTAGGTGTGATGGCACTTGCTGGTAGTTCAGTGTTCTCCTGAAATACAAGCATTCATTCAGCATTTATCCAGTACCTGTGTGTGGTGGGCGCTGGGGTCCAATGGTGAACAAGAGAAGAGCAAACAAGAAAGACGTGTCCTCATATATACAGGATATAGGTATATGTGTGTATACGCACACACATATACACACACGTATATGTATATATGCACACACACGTGTGTGTGTGTGTGTATAATTTAATATCAGGTATGAGAAATCCCATGAAGACAAATAAACAGGAAAAGGAACTAGAGAGTAAAGGGGCTGTTAATTTAGATCAGGTGGCCGGAGAAAGCTTCTCTAAGGAGGCGACATCAGAGTGAGCCCTGACAACAGTGGGGGAAAGCAAACCCCAAGGCCCCCTAAAGCAGGAGCCTGCCTCGCAAGGCTCAAGGGCCGGCAAGGGGGCCCCTGAGGTTGGAGCCTGGAAAAGGGAAAGCAGGGTGACAGGAGATGAATTTGGAAAGGTTGGTGTGGTCACACCAATGGAGTAAGGATGGCTGTTGTCCAGGTTGGTGAAGATGAAGCAGTTCAATGCATGTCGCCATGTTGCACATGGATTCCTGCCTCTGTCGTCCATAACTGATGGCTCTCTTCACTCCAGTACTCACCCCCCCTTTTGCTACTAGACCCACAAGAAAAGGCACATGTTTACGTGCCTTCGGATTCCACACTGCAAGCTCCCAACAACCAGAATTACTCCGAGAAAGCTGAGCCCCAACGTTACATACCTTCACAGATACTCAAGGTTTAGGGAAATAGGTGCTTGTGAGGAACACACAGAACTTTTAGGAACCTCCAGGAGAGTTAGGAAGATTCAAATGAAGAAGAAATGGGAAGAGTCTGCTCATGTTTTCTGAAATGGAAGGGCTCTGTTCTGTTGTCAGGCTGGTGCCACGACAAGGGTCTCCCTTGAGAGGCTGCTGAGCCTGGCCAGGAACTGACTGGAAGCAATATTTGATATATCTAAATGTAATGTCCACCGTGAATCTGTATATTCCCTCTGATTTTTGTATAATGACCGTCTCTATATATTCCCCAGTCATTTAAGACACCCATAAATTAGTCAAGAAAAATGTCCAAGTCAAAGAGATTTCTGGCTGTTTTTCTAAACTAACTCATCAGCTAGTCCAGTCACCTAAGACTTCATACCTCCCACCAACAAACCCAGGAACCATATATGGACATAGGACACAAATGTGCATGTGCACACGTGCTGTATGTCACATGTATAAAGTGTGTTACATATAAAGTTAGTTAATCATAAACATTTATTTAGCACCTCTATGTGCCTGGCACTCTGTGACATGCTGGGGCACAGCGGTGAGTAACACAGACATCACCATGGCTTACAGTAGTGGGGAAGACAGGCACAGGTCCTGAATGTAAGCATGGGGGCCATGACAGGGAAGTGGAGGGTGTCCCTGGGTTCAGCAGGGCATGTGGCCTACTCTGAAGCCTAAGACCTGTCTTAAAGGTACCTATCCCCACACAGGGGACTGTCTTTGAAAAACTAATACCCTCCAGGTGCCTAGGAGTAACAAGAAACTAAGACGAGGCTCTGGATCTTAAGGAGCTTACAATTCCCCTGGAAATACATGATATACGTGAAATAGTCTTTTCAAAACCCATGTGTCTTGTCTGACCTTAGATATAACGATCATGTCTACACAGGCTTTTAACACCATCTTCTTGCCCCCAGCAACCACCCACTGCTCCCGTATATCCACCCACTACATTCATCATGGGAGGGCACCTTTCTTGAGCATTTGTAAGCTATCAAGATTCTGCATCTTCCAGGATGTCCAAGTGGAAGAGAAAAGGTGGTCACGGAGGGGGCAGATCATTTGCCATGCCAAAAATAAAGGGGAATGCATTTAATAGTCCATGATGAAGGATCCCCTGCAGGGTCGGACTCTTCCGTGTGTTGCGATTCAGCTCCATTCAATCAATTTTCTTGAACATTTTATGCCAGGTGCTATGTGTACGTGTTTGTTGTCAAGAGGTTTACAGATGACACGACAGAGCAAGACAAACTGGAAATTAAAGTCACAGCAATCCAGTGCTGGGGAGAAGTTTGTAGGGGATGCTATGGGTATACAGAAAAGGGAAATTTCATCTCATCTGGAGGCTGGGGGCCCTTCCTGGAGGCACAGTGTAGGGGATTTACATCTTGAAAGATTAGTAGGAGTTAGCTAGAAAGAGAGGGGTGTGAGGGTTGTTTTAGAAAGAGCAAATGGAAGGTATCCAGTATGAGGAGCACAAGTGGAGAATTGCAATGGTTCCTATATTGCTGGAGAAGAGATTGCCCTGGAGGAGGATGGCGAAATGGGAGAATAAGCAGCAAGAGGTCTTGAAAATCAAGGAAGAAAAATTTCAAGAACGAAGTCAACAGTAAGTGGCTTAATGAGACAGGGCCCCAAAAACGTCCATAGTGTTTGGCAACTGGAACAGGATCAGTGTTCAGGGAAGGGGTGGGCATTTAAACCAGATTGCAGTGGGTGAAGAGCTAATGGGAGGCGAGCAAGGGAACACAGAGGTAAGCAACTCCTCCAGGAATTCTGGCCAGGGAAGGGGAAAAACAAAACAGGAACACCAACAGGTTTTTTCAAAATGACACACAGGTTTGAACACGTTTAAATGCTGAGAGAAAGGAGCCAGTGGGGAAGGAAGAGGCAGCAGGAAGCAAAACCACTGACTCAGGGTTTCCCAGCCAGAGAGTCATGCCAATCCAGAAACCTGGTGTGCAATTCACCTTGATGCGCCAGAAGGAGAGGAAGGCAGGCCAAACACAGATGAAAGGGTAGAAGTGCAGGAATCGGAGAACTTTCCTGTCTGAGGACTGTCTTCTCTACAGAGTAGGAAACAAGGCAATGTGCTACGAGTGAGGTGGAGAGGGGAACGCAGGGGACTTCAGGTGACAGACTTTGGAAATCACATCTCTGAGGAACGGGGCTGTTCAGGCTCCTGTGTGCGGACTGCCAGGCAGTCCCAAGGCTCATCTGTGGGGGGGGGGTCTATGGAGCTGTGGCATATTGGTGGGCTTAGTTGTAAGATGGTCTCCACACCTCTGCCCTCCAAACGTAACAATGGAGGTGCTCAGGCTAGGGCTTGCTGGGCAAGATCTGGAGAAGGCTAAAGCCACAAGGGAAGGTTTCCATGGCAGGCCACGTTTTCCAGCTGAGGGAAGAGAATGGACAAAGCCATTTAGGAGATTGGGGAACACTGGACAAGTTCAGGGGCCAGAAGACTGATCAGGAACAGTGGGAGAAAGTCATACAAGGCTAACTAATAGAACACCGCAGTCAGAGTGGTTGGGAAATAGTCTTCTCAAAGAGCTGATTTCTTAGACTGTGTTGAGGACTAGGGCTCAGCCACAAATCCTCCAAGTCCACTGATGTGAGTTCATAGAACTCCAATGCCAGTAACATAGTGGTAAGTCTGTACGTGCATGTACGTTTTGTTTCCTGAGCTGATAAACTGATGAAAGATTCATCACCATACTGACACTGTCAAATAATTTTTTTTGAGCGGCAGAGGGAGAGAGAAAATCTGAAGCAGGCTCCACACTCAGCGCAGAGCCGGACGTGGGACTCGATCTCATGACCCTAAGATCATGACCTGAGCCCAAATCAACGGTTGGATGCTTAACCGGCCCAACCACTCAGGCATCCCAACACTGTCAGATAATTTTTAACTGATAAAAGCTTGAGAGAAAAGGTATGTGTGTGTGCGTGCACGTACACACACAATGAGTAGTCTATTGGAAAAAGTTCTCCACCACGAAATCTCTTCTACGAATTCTGCCCTCACTGGATGGTAGAGTTTTCTTACCGGGCAGAACTCGGCAGTTCACATACTCCCGGGAAGAAACCTGTAATCTCTCACTCATTATATATTTTTATGACCTGTTTTGATTTCTGAAAGCAAAAATCAGAATAAGGGAATACTTTTCTGGGCCTAGAGCCACAAATTCTGGTTTTGGATTTCCTTCATCCATTACTGCCGCTGCCATTTTGACTCGGGATCTTAGAATTGGAGAGACCTCAAATCATTTTGTCTGCTGTCACCTTACAGGAGGCCAGAGCAATGGGTGGTTCTCCTAATGTCATGCTGGTAGTCGGCAGTAGAACTGGCCCTAATGTCCAGGGTCCCTCACTTCTCTTTCCGTCCCTCTGTGCCGTACCCTCGAGTCGACGCTCCAGAAGTGACACCTACCACAGACCACTTGCCACTCCCTTGGTGTCACTCACAACCCAGAAACCCACTGCAGTTTCCCGCTGCTCTTCCTGACCACAGCCTAGCCAGGTGGAGCAAAAAGATTCCATTTCTGGGTGTGGAAAAGCAGGGAATGGGGCCCGAGGCAGCTTCATAGGGAGTGATCTTGGGGAAGGAGGAGGCGCCAACACGAGCAGAGACCCGTCACCGGCCTGAGCCCAGAAGCCCTTTCATGCCGGTCCAACTTCAGGAAGACCCTCGAAGCAGCCCGGTCACCAGACCCATTCCACCACGCAGCCTGGAAACACACATCAGGGGGAGCTGGGTTACTTCAGAAGAAGGAGTCAAGGCACATTCAGTCCACACGTGACCTCAGAGCCAGCCTGAGTTTCACTCGCCCCCTCCGTGGATTACGTCAGTGAACAAAGGTGTGCTTTTCTTTTCAAAAGCCTGCATTTGTGGACGGGACAAAGCAGGAGCAGAAAGGAATTGGGCAGAATTACTGAGATCCACAATGCTAGATGGGGTTACTGTCTCTCATCCTCCCTCCCGTCCCACGGACTCCGGAACGTTACACCACACTCGTTAACATGCAGATTTGGGAACTCTAGTAAAGCAGAGTTTCTGCA
Source organism: Ursus arctos (assembly GCF_023065955.2). NCBI lineage: Eukaryota > Metazoa > Chordata > Mammalia > Carnivora > Ursidae > Ursus > Ursus arctos. The sequence goes on from NW_026622786.1 coordinate 10,395,607, forward strand.
AAAAGAGTCACCAGAGGCCCCCTTGAAGGGGGCCATGGGGTTTCTGTGGGCCTCCCTCTCTCCAGGCCGTGCGCACCTGCCCCCCGCACATGTACACATCCCCATCCTCGGCCACCTTCCTCCTCCCCAGCCACAGCGTCTGGCCCACTGTTGCCCCACACATCACCTGCTACTATTAATAGCTCGAGTTCTGAACAATTTCCTGTTTCAAATATAAATGAGTGAGAATTCAAGGTTATTGCCTATCATAACACCATTCTGACTCACTTGCATTCCGATATGCTTTCTTGAGACAGGTAGAAGGGCGGTGCTAAGTAGCCTGCCAGGAATCTCACACAGGCCTGGCCCCATGAGCATGTGGCCTGAGCGACTGTCACCCACGGTGAGTGCCCCTGGGGATAAAAGGCTGAGAACTTCCTGTTAGACATTTTAATTCTGAAATTGCATTAAATCCAATAATCAGGGTTGTTTTTTTTTTTAAACAAAATAAAACGGGACCAGCACCATTTCTGTCTTCCAGGGTTAATGATCTAAAAGGATGGAGACGTAAGGTGCTATCTACAGATGAGACGGGATGCCTTCCACCATCATATCCACGTCTTCTCAGACCCACTCTTCCCTGAGCCAGACACTGGGGCCCCACAGACTCTGTCAGCTCTGCAAAACCCACAGCAACACTAGACCGCGGAGCTGGAGTGGGAGGCCCTCCCGTGTGCAGGACACTGACAGCTGGCTCCCTTTAGCCGCCCAACAATCCTGGAAGGTGGATGCTGTGACTATCCCCATTTTACAGAGGAGGAAACGCGAGTTCAGAATGTGTAAGGAATTTGCTCTGGGTCCCACCTGAGTCAGTAAGTCCCAGAACGGGGATCCATGCTGGGCACTGTCACACCTGGCAACCCACGTTCCTAACCATTTACTGCTCAGCCTCCCCAGGGACAAGGCTGCCGGCATGAAACCCACGGTGACTGCTTGAATGGGTTCCCTAACCTGAGAAGGCCTCTCCTGCACCCTCCACTTGTGAAAACCCCGTGTGTGCTCTCAAGCTTAGTCTCCACTCCTCTTGCTACACCATGCCTCCCCCAGGAGAGCTAACACTCCTCGGTCCTCCTCCAGCACCCTGTGGAAGTCTCCGCTGTAGCCCTGTGGGCAGCCATGTATTCTGCAAGTGTCTCCCCGTCTGCACAAGGAACATCCTCCTTTTACCCTTGGAGTTACATGCAAAATCTGCAGGCGGGAGAGGGCCATCCTTAAAGATACCCCCCACATACATTTTCCCTCTCAGTCTGCAGGACACATCCTGGACCTGGGTTTTGGGCACCGTGTTTTGCACACAGCAGGTGCTCAGTTTGTGTTTGTGGAGATACAGAGGGATTTAGCAGAGCAAATATGGCTTTGGAGTACAACAGAATTTTCCCGCTGATACCTCAGCGCTCTCACTATCTAGCCGTGCGACTCTGGACAAGTTAGTGGAGGTGCTGTGGTCGGGCCACGTGGTTGCTGACAACTCAATGAGATACTGCGTGGGCCTCGAGCTGCCAGCACCCTCTTCTTTTTTTTTTTTAAAGATTTTATTTATTTATTTGACAGAGATAGAGACAGCCAGCGAGAGAGGGAACACAAGCAGGGGCAGTGGGAGAGGAAGAAGCAGGCTCCTAGCGGAGAAGCCTGATGTGGGGCTCGATCCCATAACGCCGGGGTCACGCCCTGAGCCGAAGGCAGACGCTTAACTGCTGTGCCACCCAGGCGCCCCTGCCAGCACCTTCAATGCTATTCTTGTATTATCTTCAGTGAATCCTAAAGATACTCTGACCACGTGTGTGCAAAGATACTGTGAATGAACGTCAACGGGAACGAAGATATCCAAGACACTATCATCCCCTCCAGAAACTCATAAAGAATAAAATGAGATAAGTTGCCACCCAAGATAATAATAGGAAAGGTGTCAAGAATCAATATACAATTGATTGCCAAATAAATATTGTTAGTAATAATTACAATGGGAGTTCATAGGGAAGCCAAAGCATTCTGTGCTAGGGGGTCAAGGAAATCCTTTGTGACAAAGCAGGCTCTGAGCAGAGCTTGAAAAATTAATATGATCCAGAGAAATGGGAATGGAGAGGAGAGAGGATGTCTCCCTGGTAGAGGAGAGGGGGGAAGCTCAGACCTTAGACCTTCTTGGGGCATAGTACTTGCGGGGCTTAGTACCTGCGGGGCGGGATTGGCAGACTCACCACCTACAGGGACAGAGGGGCGTACAAACATGAGCGGGAGGGCTGAGGAGGGGCACAGGAGTGCCACAGCCTCCAGAGAACCCGTGAGCACATGCTCTGTTGAACAGACACTCAGCCCCAGCCCACGGTTGCCAGGCAAGAAACTGGGACCTGTGGTTGCCAGATATCCTGATGGTTTTCCTTTTCTCAGAGAAGACGGAAATCCGGATTTCTATGCAAAATCCCACTATTATGAAATGTTTGTGACAAACTTGAAAAAAATTTAAAAGTATTCTGCTGGCCAAAGAAAACCTGTGCACAGGCTGGATTCAATGTATAGCGCGCTGTCCAGAATTTCTGCTATTGGAGACACAGGGAAATAGCGTGGAAAGATAAAGTATTACTTGGATGCCAGGCTAAAAAACTTGGGACTTTTCTTCTTTCAGAAAACACAGGACCACGGGACAATGCCAGCCAGCACCGCTTCCATTTATAATAGCCCCCCAAAAAGGGAAATAATGAGAAATCACTTCGGTGGCTACAATTTTTATCATCGTAAGTCTCCCCTATTTATCTAAGTGGTTTGCCTAAGAAATCAACTTTACTTATCACTGTGATAATGAACTCTGCTTTGTTTACTTGCAAGGGATGTCAGTAATCTTAGACAAGTCCTAATCTTGGTTTAAACGTTTTAGTTTTATGGGTGGCTCTGTGCCTTAATAGCTTCATTAGTAAATGGAAAGACTTAAAAGTTCGATAATATTTAAGGTCCCTTTCAATTCTAACATTCTAAGAGTCTATGACTCTCTACAGAAGAAAGTCAATTAACTCTTAATGGATATGTACTAAAAACATGATATATATTTACAAATCTAGCAGTTTTATAGTTTCCAAAAGGCATTCTTAATTTCATTTATTCTTTTTCAATGACCCTCTTATCACCCCCATTTGACAGAGAAGAAAGCTGAGACTCAGGCAGATTTGGTGCCTTGCTCATGACCATACCCAGTTATCGGTGGGACAGCTGGGGTCCAACCCCCCTTCCAACATTCTGTTCCACACTCTGTAGGCGATGTGCCTCTGGCACTGAACTCAGGGAGAGGACTGAAATAACTTAAGTCCCTACACACTCTTACTGGCGATGGTCGTGGGTTCCTGAGGAGTATTTCATGTATCTCTGGAAGCAGCCTGACATGCCCTCGGAATCCCGGTTGGTAGGGCGGGAGGGGTGGGGGTGAGAGCATGGGAGAGACCCATACCTGTCCTTACCTTATTCAGAAGGCAGTCTTCCAAGTCTCCCGCAGTAGGGGATTTCATGGCTTCCTGGTCAGTCCTCAATGGAGCAACAACGTCTTGGTTTGTCCCTCAGTGGAGGACAACACTTGCAGGTTGCTTTCCCAAGAATGTTCGTCTCAGTGCTAAATTTCTTTGAGAATGTGTACATGGACCAGAGACTGGCCTTCCCAATTCTTCCCTCCAGCTCTCACTTCCAAATTGGGAACATCTGTCTGTCATCTTTTGGGAATTTTTTTTTTAAAAGGAATTTAAAAAGGAGAGTTGATGAAATTGAGACTGAATTTGAATCCAATCTAATTTGACTCGATTCAGCTCTATTGACAGGTGCTTTGACCGAAGGGCAATTTCCCAAGTTGTATTTCCCACTCAAATACTTAAAAGCTCCATTCAAGATAGAAATGCTCTGTAGTCGGCTTCTTCCCCGCCTTTTTATGCTCGTCCCAACATTAGATGCACCCTGGAGCCCAGTATCTTATATCTCCTTGTTCTTATCCTGTTGACAGTAAATATTCCTTGCCCTCCAATCCAGAAAATCTCGCAGATTGATGTACCTTCTTTACAATAAACAAATAGGGACCTGCCGAACAACCAGCCAGACACTGTCATTATGCCTACAAACAAGTGATCAGGTCTCGTCAATCAGATCAGGGCAGAACAATTTGCATGTGGAAAAGCACACACACACACACACAGACACACACACAGAGGCGTAAACATAAAGAGGCAAGCACACACGCAGAGGCACACCCAGGAATAGCAGGACAGGGATCCTTCTGCTCACCTGCTGACCTTTAAATATAATCTCCCTCTTCCCACTTGAAAGCTGGCAGTAAAAATAAAGTCAGTGTAAACAGGCCCCTTGAGAGTCAAGAAACACTCTTGTCCGGTTCTGCCAGCAAAACCATGTTGGAAAACAGCTGAGGCAGTAAGTTCCCAGTCTGGCTGGCTGGGGCTGGTTTTATTACAGAAAAAAAAAATTTCACAATGGCCCGATCACCCTGAAGCTGGTAAACTTCAGGGCCTGCTATCAGATGATCTGAAAAACTCAGAGCGCTTCTGGGAGACCAGCTCACTTCTGAGCAATGCCTTCAACAAACGTCTTTCCAGATCCACCTCCGAGAGCTCAGCAACGGCGCTGGGGGCCTGACTACTCCGCTGGCTTTCTGCAGCCACAGTATTTGCATATCTCCACGCTGCGCCGTCTGAAAGCCACATCAGAGCCACACCGGAGCTCCCTGCTCCACCCACCTCGGTAATCCCAGCCTTCACGCCAGCCTCTAGAGATCCCTTCTGTGAAAACTGTAGTCAGTTGAAATAGTCTATGTAAATACTACAAAGCTACCCTTCCTCGAAACTGCCTTGATTTTCCATTTTTTTCTATCTGTAATTCAAAGTCTCCTTCATTTGATATCGGATGCTCCCCAATATTTCAGAATCTTCTTCTCTTGGCTTACCACTGGTCTCTCCTTCCGAGCTTGGTTTTTCACAAACAGAACACGAGCCTGACTCCCGGAATTTCCTACGATTCAGAATCCTCTCTCCACCTCATTTTCAACTTCACCAAAGTCCTCCTGGTTTCTCCCATGAGCTCTCGGGGTTTTTTGTCCTTACTTCTGCTTCACTGTAATCATTAACTTGGGATTCCCAGTCCTCTGGCAGGGGGCCTTCTCTACAGGTCTCAGCTGCCCCCAGACGCCTGTCATCAGGTGCACAAACTTGCATCATTCTGTGCCTGGGGCTGCCCTACCTCCGTCGCCCTAGCACTGCCGCTCATCGGAATGTTGAAACTGCAGTTCTCTCTCTAGGGCCAGTGATGCTTCCCAGATGCGAACAGGGAGAACGACCAGCAGGCCAATTGTAGAGCCTGGGAGAAGGAAGAAGTCTGTGTTAGGGTGGCTTACTACACTCTAATTTTACCTGGATGCCATGCCTGGCAAACAGAAGGTTATATGCCCCTCGCTCCCTCCCTGATAAGAGTTCCTCATGGGCCAAGGTTCCAATATATAGGGCAGTCCCGCAGGGCGGGCCCTCTGACAGATTGGCAAAGAAGACCTTTCTTTGTAGATACAGATCTCCGGCTAAGTGGCTTCTGGATTAGCAAATATTTATTGAGCAACAGTCTGCCTAAGGCACTATGTTGGGCCACAGAGAGGGATCCAAAGTTAACTCAGATTCTCCCCCTTTCTGGGGAAATAAATATCCTCGTTTCTCATGACTCATACCAAATGCCAGTATGAACATGTAAACCAGCTTTGGTTCAATTTCTGTTGTGAGGACCAAGAATTTATTTTTTAAAGTCAGTTTAGCAAGGTATTCAAAAACAGTAAGAAAGTCCTGGAAGATAATATCACCCCTGATTCACCAACAGGGGTGTCTGCTATTGACTTACCTAATGGCTGCAATTTTCTTTCCAAGGAGAAGGGTTGGCTTGATCCAAATCAACCTTAAATATACAAATATTTGGTTTCACCAAGGTTCACCAAGGTCACGAACTCTGCCATATTTCCCCCAAATTTCCTTCAATCCTAGGGTGACTCAAAGCTGACAGCTCCAAGGACCAGACAGAGACAACTATCCATGCTGCGAGGAAGCCCCCAGCAGTGAAGAAGACAGTGACCTTTTCTGGTCAGTATCCCCGCTGTGGTCCAGTCCCTAACACATAATTGACCCTCAGTAGTGATGAAAATCTGATTGCATTATATATGAAAGTGACAGTCTCAGATATAAGATATTTGGAGATGCATAAGATCACTTTATAAATTATAAGTTTAATTTCATACATGCACCTGTGAGCTTTCAAATTACTATCATCTTTTATAGAGAGGCCTGATATAAAAGAACTTAGCATACTACCTGGCACATGATAGGAGCTCAATAAATATTTGTTTTCATACTCCATTTTCCTCCCTGGGGAGGGGAACCCTCCTTTTAATGTATGTGAGTAACTGTCCTGGTCTTATCTCGTGGGTAAGATCTTTCATTGGGTTAGTCTTCAGAGTCCCAAGAAAAAGCTAATCTGCTTTCCTGTCACACCAGAAACGGCAATGGTTTGAGCTTGATCTTTGTCTAGGTTCAGAGGTAGAAGATCCCAAACTCAAACGCCTACGCGGGTCAGGCAGGTAATAAAACAAATCAAGATAGAGTAGAACAATGGAAAGGGTGGGGCCGATGGTGGACTCAAGAGTATATTCCCTATCTAGGGAGGATATTCTAGGATGTGTGTGTGTGTGTGTGTGTGTGTGTGTGTGTGTGTGTGTGTTGAAACAACACTGTACTAACAAATACTAGACAATACAAAACCCTCCTCTGCCCTCCACACTCTTGTAATACTAATATCATTGCAGTCCTCTGAAGAATCATGGACATCTTCCCTGGCCCTTACATAGGCAATGCTCTCTGCTTGCGTACTCTCCCCTACCTCCTTCCCCCTTCACTAGGCCAACTCATATACAGACCTTCTCTAATTCTCAAGGCTGAGTAGGGGACTCTGTGTAGTGCTCCTAGACCACTTGCTGGTTTACTTGTTCTATCATCGTTGTACTGTCTGCTCCTCGAAGGCAAAGTTCTTGACGCGGAGTAGTTACTCAGTAAATATCTGCCGAATGAGTAAATGAATGAATAAACGAATAAATGAGGGTGGCCCCTTTTCTCATTCTTCAGTCTAATCCCATCCTCCCTACAAGCATAAGATAAAGTGAGGAAAGTAAAAGGTAAATGATGAATAAATGCTCGTTTGCTCAATTCAGGAGCACTGCTAACAAAAGTAGAAAGGGAATCAGATAACGTCCCTTTTAAAAACTGGCTTCAACTCAGAAAGAGCAGAGCAACAGGATAAGATTATGTTTGCACCTGAAAGAGCCACAATTCATAGCCTAAAACTGTCAGGACTGCTGAAAAACTGCCCAATAATTAGCAGATGACATGTAGATCTTGGAATCCAAACACCCATGTGTCTTTGTAAAAGTAATGGCTCCATCTGGCCATGTCAATAAAAAGTACATTATAGTCTTAGCTGCAATTATTATCCTCATACATCCAGAAAGAGAAGTCCTCCAACATCAGCCTGAAGGGAGAAAACATATGTTTACTTAACACCAATGACTCTACCACTTGTATCCCCTGTGATCAAAAGAAATAATGAGAAATAATTAGTGCTGTCAACCCCAGCTTTCTGTGCAGCAAAGACAACCTATTTCGGTTACAAAATAGTATATATTAAATGATCCCAGTTTGGGCTAGGGGAAAGGAAAGGAGACTATCTAGAAATGTTTCCATCTCTCTGGGTGTCTACTCATCTCTATTTCTGTGCACTGGGATGTCACTCTGGATTTTCCTCACTCAAAGGGAACCCAGGAACTTATTTTTAACAGAGACCAGTTGTTGATGTAATAAAACTCCTGCTATGGCTTAGATGACAATTTATTTTCAAATTAAATTGTAAAAGATGTTTCCATTTTCATATCTCCCTGCCTGCCAAGCAGAGTTGTATTTTCATCTGAAACCTTTCCTTAAGTCATGGTCCAGCTTCCTTCCCTCTACGCTGAGTCATGTGAGGCTGGTATATTTTTCAGCTAACACCACAAAGAACACACTGAGAGTGAGGAAAGTCTTTAAGGAAGAAGACATCTGGTTTTATTAACTGGTTACACCATGAAGTTAACTGGTAACTTTATCGATCTGTTCAGCTCAGTTTCCGTCATGTCTGAGGTAGGAGGAGGCAGGACATAGGTGAGAGGAGGGTTCAATCCCTGCTAGTTCTCGGGCACCCAGGGGACTGCTTTCTCCCCTCCCCCCCTATTGCTCATGACACATGACAAATATTTCTGGTTTGGGTTTTTTTTTTTTTTTTAGTTAAAAGAGAGCCAGATAGAAGATACAGACACAGAGATCAATGGAACAAAATAGAAACTCTAGATATAGACTTACACAAATACTGCCATTTGATCTTCGACAAAGTGTAAACACAATTCCGTGGAAGAAAGATATTCTTTTCAACTAATGGGTATTGGAACAATAAGGAAACACAAGGAAAGAAAGAAACCTTAATATAAAGCTCACACCTTACATAAAGATTAATTCAAAATAGATCATAGTCTAAATGAAAAAATAAAACAATAACATGGTTTTAGAAGAAACACAGGGTAAATCCTTGTGACTGGGGTTAGGAAAATCCATCTTAGAAATAACACCAAACAGATGATCCATAAAAAAAAACCCGAACTGACAAACTGGACTTCATCAAATTAAAAAAACTTTTGTTCTTCTGAAGACAGTGTTATGAGAATAAAGAGACAAGCTATGGACTAGGAGAATATATCTGAAAATTACATACTCCGTAATGGACTTGTATCCAGAATATACAAAGAATTCTCAAACTCAACAGCAAGAAACAAATAACACAATTAAAAACATGGGAAAAGAACTGAAACAGACATTTCACCAAAGAGGATATAAGAATGGCAAATAAGCACATGAAAAGATCATCAAAATCATTAACCATTAAAAGAATGCAAATTAAAAACACAATAAGATACCATTACCTACATACTTATTTGAATGGCTAAGATACTGACAATACCAAGTGCTGACAAGTACACAGGGCAACTAGAACACCATACATTTCTGCTGGGAATGTGAAATGGTACAGCTACTCTGGAAAATGACATGGTGATTTCTCATAAAGTTAAATATAAATGTGACCCCCACCAATCCCACTGCAATGATTATAGCCTAGGGAAATGAAAAATTGGTTTATATAAAAACCTGGGCGTGAACATCTGCAGCAGCTGTACATGTGATAGTCAAAAGCTGGCTACCACCCCAAAGCTCTCCAACAGGTGAATGGGTAAATAGACTGTGGAACTTGCACACCAGACTACTATGCAACAATCAAAAGCAACAAACTAAACACAACATGGTGGAATCTTACATACACGATGCTGAGTGAAAGAACCCAACATCAAAAGGTTACAAACCGTATGATTCCATTTATTTGGCATCCTGAAAAAGTCTCAAAGAAGATCAAGCTGGAATGGTAGAGAACAGATCAGGGGTTGCCAGGGTGTTCGGGATGAGGTGAGGATGTAACGACAAGCAGAGAGCTGAGGGAATTTCGGGTTGGTGGAACTGTACTGTATCCCAATTTTGGTGGGGTTTTCATGAATCTATATATGTGTTAAAATTCATAGAACCTTTCACCAAAAAAGTGTTACCATAGATAATTTTTAAAATACAGAAACCCAGGGCCGCCTGGGTGGCGCAGTCCTTAAGCGTCTGCCTTCGGCTCAGGGTGTGATCCCGGCGTTCTGGGATCGAGCCCCACATCAGGCTCCTCCACTGGGAGCCTGCTTCTTCCTCTCCCACTCCCCCTGCTTGTGTTCCCTCTCTTGTTGGCTGTCTCTCTGTCAAATAAATAAATAAAATCTTAAAAAATAAATAAATAAAATACAGAAACCCAACAATATTGATTGTAATGAAAATAAAATCAAGTGAACAGATTCCTCATAATATATTCTGTGTTATTTTATTGAAAAAAATATAAGTATTGTGTAAAGTAACCGAAGACAAAGACTTTTTTTTAGAGCTGTTTTAGGTTCACAGAAAAATTCAGAGAAAGGTACAAACATTTACTATATATCCCTCCCCCCCAGGCACAGCCCTCCCCATTACCGACATCTGCCACCAGAGTAGAACATTTGTGCAGCTGATGAACCTCATTATCATCCGAAGTCCATAGTTTATATTATGTTTCACTCTTGGTGTTCTATCTTCAGTATGGTGGGATCTGATTTGGTAATTTTTAAATTTTTTAGTTGTTGACCTAGGCTTTGTAATATACACTTACAACTAATCCAAATCTACTTTCAAATAACACGATACCACTTTATAGGTGGTATGAGTACCTTATAATAACAAAATAATCCTAACTCCTTCTTCCCATCCCATCTATCCCTGGTGTCATCGCTAACATTCATTTTACTTATATGTAAGACTACATAAGTAGTACATATACATAGAATACACATAAGCACACATAACTGAATACATTGTTTTGGGGGTTTTTAAATTTTTTAAAAAGATTTTATTTATTTATTTATTTATTTATTTGAGAGAGAGAGAGAGCCTAGGGGGAGGGACAGAGGGAGAGAGAGAAGCAGATTCCCTGCCGAGCAGGGACCTTGACGTGGGGCTCAATCCCAGGACCCTGGGATCATAACCTGAGCCCAACTGGGCCACCCAGGTGCCCCACTTGAATACATTGTTGCTATTATTTTGAACAAACCAATTTCTGTTAGCTCAATTAAGAATACAAAAAATAAAAGTTTTAACAAATGTTGTTAAAATGTCCATACTACCCAAAGCAATCTCTACATTTAGTGCAATCCCTATCGAAATACCAACAGCATTTTTCACAGAACTAGAACAAACAATTTTAAAATGTGTATGGAACCGCAAAAGATCCTGAATCACCAAAGCAATCTTAAAAAGAAAAGCAAAGGTGGAGACATCACAATTCTGAACTTCAAGCTACATTACAAAGCTGTAGTACTCAAAACAGTATGGTGATGGCACAAAAATAGACACATAGATCAATAGAACAGAATAGGAAACCCAGAAACGAACTCACATGTATATGGTCAATTAATCTTTGACAAAGCAGGAAAGAACATCTGATGGGAAAAAGTCAGTCTCTTCAACAAATGGTGCTGGGAAAACTGGACAGCTACAAGCAATTGAAAGAAACTGGACCATTCACTTTCACCATACATAAAAACAAACCCAAAGTGAATTAAAGACCTAAATGTGAGACCTGAAACCATAAAAGTCCTCAAAGAAAGCATAGACAGTAATTTCTCTGACATCGGCCATAGCAGCTTTTTCTAGATATGTCTCCTGAGGCAAGGGAAACAGAGGCAAAATTAAGCTATTGGGACTACATCAGAATAAAAGGCTTCACCACAGCAAAGGAAACAACCACCAAAACTAAAAGGTGATCTTTGGGATGGGAGAAAATATTTGCAAATGACATACCTGGAAAGGATTCGTATCCAAAATACATAGAGAACTTATAAAACTCAACACCCCAAAACAAATAATCCAATTAAAATATGGGCAGAGGACATAAACAGACATGTTTCCAAAGAAGATGTACAGATGGCCAACAGACACACAAAAAGATGTTCATCATCACTTACCCCAGGGAAATTGCCTGTATGTCTTTTTGGTTCTTTCTTAGGATTTCCATCTTTCTGCCTATAATGCTTATCTGTTCTTGTATGTGGTCTACTTTATCCATGAGAGCCCTTCGCATATTAACCATAGTTGTTTTAAATTTCCTATCTGATACTTCCAATATCCCTGTAACATCTGATTCTGATTGTGATTTCTGTCTTTTCATATGCCTTGTAACTTCTTCTTGACAGCTGGACATTCTGGGTAAAACAAACTGCTCTAAATAGGCCTTGAGTAAGGTGGTGCTGAGGTCCAGGGGGAGGGGAAGACTTCTCTAGTCCTATGATTAGGTTGCAGACTTTTAGGAACCCTGTCCCTCTGGACTGTGAACTTCATTAATTTCTCAGTGTTTTCTTCCCTCCGGAAGTGGGACAGGATGGCCAGAGTGGGCAGGAGTCGCCTATTTTGTTTCTTTCCAGTGGAGGGCTAAAGCTTACTGGAGTTGGGTCTTTCCCTTCTTCTGAGTCAGTTCTTGGTAATACCCCAGCAGGTTAGGCCTTGGTTAATGAGTTTCTGCTAAAGGCAGGCATTGTTTGAAAGAACAGATTGCTCGGGTGTATTTAGAAATGGTTCCTTCTCCCTCCCCCGCAGGAAGCATGAGGACATTTTTTTCTGGTAATTACTGTAAGGATCTGGTAGAGAACCTAGACGTAAATCTCACAAAACTGTGGAGGCCCCTCATGACTGGGTCCCTGGAATTTTTATCTCAGAGTTGTCTAGAGCAACGTGTCAACCATAGTTCAGGTTTTCCCGCCCTGCTGCTGGTTCCCAGGGCGGTTTCTTTCTTCCTAGTACTTTTTTTTTTTAATAATTATATTTTTTATTATATTATGTTAGTCACCATACAGTACATCCCTAGTTTTTGATGTAAAGTTCCATGATTCATTACTTGCGTATAACACCCAGTGCACCATGAAATAAGTGCCCTCCTTAATACCCATCACCAGCCTATCCCATTCCCCCACCCCCTCCCCTCTGAAGCCCTCAGTTTGTTTCTCATAGTCCATAGTCTCTCATGTTTCATTCCCCCTTCTGTTTACCCCCCCTTTCTTTATCCCTTTCTTCTCCTACCGATCTTCCTATTTCTTATGTTCCATAAATGAGTGAAACCATATGATAATTGACTTTCTCTGCTTGACTTATTTCACTTAGCATAATCTCTTCCAGTCCCATCCATGTTGCTGCGAATGTTGAGAAATCGTTCTTTTTGATGGCTGAGTAATATTCCGTTGTATAAATGGACCACATCTTCTTAATCAAGTCATCTGTTGAAGGACATCTCAGCTCCTTCCATGATTTAGCTATTGTGGACAGTGCTGCTATGAACATTGGGGTGCATATGGCCCTTCTCTTTACTACATCCGTATTTTTGGGGTAAACACCCAGTAGTGCAATTGCTGGATCATAGGGTAGCTCAATTTTTAACTTTTTAAGGGACCTCCACACTGTTTTCCAGAGTGGCTGTACCAACTTGCATTCCCACTAACAATGTAGGAGGGATCACCTTTCTCCACATCTTTCTCCCCAGTTCTGCTCTGGTAAGCTAGGACTCTCTGTATTCACCTGTCTCTTCAATTTGGAGGGCAGTGGTCTGCCCTGTGGCGTCTTCTCTTTTATGAATCCAGGAAGAGTTGCTGATTTTTTTGGTCTGTTCAGTGTTTTACTTGTTAGGATGAAGTACCGACTCCCAAGCTCTTCCGTGTGGCACCAGAGATACGACATCCAGCAGTGTCTGTTTTGAACTCTCATTATTCGGTCTCATATACTGCTAATTATTAAGATGCTGGTCATGGTTTTAAACTTCAGAATCAGAGAGCTAACAAGTCAGATTGAAATAATGAAGTCTAATATTATGAAAGAAAGATCAGGAGGGTCATTCTGGACATGTAAATGTCCTATTACTGCCTTGGACAGTAACCTTTCTGAATGATACATTTTAATAACCAGGTATACTGGAAATTTTTAAGAATATGTAGGAAGAAGGAGGAGGGGAAGAAAAATACAAAATGAAGTTAATGGCCGTTATTTTGGGATGGTGGAATAATTATGGGCTTTTTTGTGTGCATTTTTAATACATTTTCTATAATGAGTATATGCTATTTATAATCAGCAAAAGGTGTAAATGCTACAAATTGCTATTTAAAGTAAAACAAAATAAAATGCTCATTTCTTGATGCCTCCCTTATATTTGCTTTCTAGTTTTGCCAGTATTATTCTGCATAATTAGAAAACAGATTCAATTTTACAAATGTTTGAAAGTAGGAAAATATTATTAGCACAACTGTAAAGTATTTATGTCTGTGCTGGTTTTCTTTATTAAGATGTATCATGCTGAGGCAGGGAAGATATAAACAGGAGAAAACAAAAATATATGTAGGTCAGAGGCAGTAAGAGAACATTCATAAATCATTTTGCAGTACATGTCTATCTTTTCAAGGTAGCTATACAATTTCAGGGGCAAGCATTTGACAGAAATATTTGCAAGTACATTGGGAAATTTTAAAACAATCTTCAGACTACACAACCGAACTCATCACCCTCTTGCTTGGTACAAGTTCTGTGCTGGGTGCCAACAATGCAAAGATTCTACTGATTCCATAGGTTCCTTCTTGAGGTAAAGTTAGAGAGTCGAGGCCAAAGTATTAAGAATGGTGTCATCAGTCCTATACTGATGGCTCACTCCCCAGCTGGCCCAGACAAATTGCTGCAGGGAATCATGGAGAGGAAAGCTGAGAGCACATAAGAGCATACTGGGGAGGTGAGTGCTATGAAAGGTAGGTGGGAGGGAGTATCTTAAGCCAGGGATACCACCCAGACACAGGCAGATAGACACTGTCAGGGACCGTGGTCACAGCAGACCACCTGGAGGATGCCAGTTTAGAGAGATTACACAAGATACTGAATTCGAGGCTAAGATATTTTGATTTTTCCTTGTAGGCAGTGGAGAGCCTTTGAAGAATTCTGAACAATAGAACGGTATGTTAGAAACTATTCTTTAAAGTAACTTACTGTGCAGCCAGTTGTGTATGGGATTATCCACCTCAACTAGCTGGTCAGACTTGCAGGCAGAGATAGTGTCTGGTTTGCTGTTGTCATGGGACTCAGAACTGATACTACACACTTCAACACCCAGTGTGCAAATCGGGGAAGGGCGGCCTCTTTCCCAATCCTATAAAGCTAATGTTTAGTGAGCTGACCACACCAGTGTGAGCAAGACCTTCCAAGAAGAAGCAGTCCACACAAAGTTTCATGGGTTGGTAAGTACAGCACATTAGATTTCAGCCCTACTCATCCCTCACTCCGCCTAACATTAGGCGGAGACCCTGAGAAGCCACACACAGGGGACTAGTTCGGAAGTGATCCCACTAAGCAGTGAACCAGGGTAAGAGCAGTAGGGTTAGAAAGAAGAGGAAAGATCTGAGTGACACATAAAGTCTCTAGCTCCTGGACTAGAATGGCTCCTCTAAGAGCTCCTGGGTATTGTCTACCACAAGCACAGGCCTTTCTTAGACATTTGCTCCATTCAGCTCCTCAGTGATAGGAGATAGATTTCCTCTAATAGAAAATTCTGTTTTCAAAGCCTTGTCTGAAGGCACTGGTTTCTCCATAGATTGGCCCCAGCTTCCTCCAATCCCATTTGATGGTGTTCAAGCATAAAAGCTTACTCAAGGAAGCTTTGTTTCTTTGAGTCAATAGTACTTATAAATCCCTGTCCTTATGCTATCTTAGAAAGAAGCTGTGAAGGATGTGGAACAATTGGGTGTCAACGATATTCTGGTGGTGAAAAGGAAATGGCAGGGGTGGGGAGAGAGATTATTCCTTTTATGGGTTTCTGGGTTATCTGTGAAGACCACTTCTATCAAAGTGAGGTCCCTCTGAACCCCACACCAGTCAATGTCTACTATCCCAGAAACACTTGTTTGCCTTGTGGCATTTCTGGTTGCTCCGTCTTGGTCTCTTTCATTGGTGCTTCCTCTTTCACTGGATATCTCTTTGCCAGAGTTCCTTCTAATGTGGTCTTGTGTTTTATTTTCACTTACTTTACATACCCATTTAGCAGTCCTACCCACTCCCATGACTTCAGATGTCCCACTGCCATAATCTCCACTGATGACCTCCAGCTCACGCCTTTCTTCCAAACACTAGATCTTACAATACCTTGACCATTTGGCATTTCCTTCTAGATAGCTTAAAGATTTCTCAAAATCAACATATATAAAACCCAACTGATTAGTTTTCATCTTTTATCATGAAAGTAATATATTCTCATGGTAACAAGTGAACCATTTGAAATATACAAAGAAAAAGTAAGAACTCTACATTGCCTCTACATTTGTATACACATACCATTTAGGTTTTGTTTTGCTGTTTCTTTTTACAAAAATAGGATAATATTATACACACTTTCTCTGCATCCTGCCCCCTAACAATATAGTGTATAAATCCCCCCAACCATTGTTTGCTGCTATAGACAGAATTCACTCTTTAAATAGGTATATAGTAGTCCATGATATAAGGGTGCCATAATTTACTCTACTTCTGATTCCCTTTGTTTTGAGGTTTCTGCCTGGAAACGATGCTGTAACTCATTTATATCTTTCAGTAGTCTAGAATGGCTTAAATAATATAAGAAATGCCTTTTCTTCAAAGCTTAGATACAATTCATCTGCCAAAGCGTTCTGGCCTGGTCTGGTCCTATTAAAAGTGAAAAATCTCCATTTTTTAATCTCTCCCAAGGCTACTGATATGTTTAATTTTTCTACCCCTTCTAGGGTCAGTGTTGGCAGTTTACATTTGACTCAAAAATCATCCATTTCCTCTAAATATTCAAGTTGACTGCCACAGACTTTATGTTCCTTTATGATTGTTTTCATCTCTTTCATACTAAATTTTTGATATTTCTCTCAAATCTGTTCTTTGTCCAGTTTTATGGAGATTAGAAAAAGGAACCACCATTACCCCCATATTGAAGTGATCTTTGACCCTTTCCCATCCTTCGCCTTCCACATTCAATCTTCCCTTCAACCCTGTCTGCCTCCCAAATAGCTCTTGGGTCTATGCATCCAACCCTGACCACAGTGCCGCTGCTTCTCTACATCATCATCGCATCTTCCCTGGACTATTCCAGTGTAAACCATCCCTGCACTTCCTTCCTTGTACCTTGGCACCATTTCTACACCGGGGTGAGCAATCTTGTTGTTGTTGTTTTTCCAAACAGAAGGGGGGAAAAACCTGATTTAGGTATATATATGGGAGCCCCAAAGAGATGTAAGACTCCTAGGGTGAGTAATCTTAAAATTCTCATTGGATCATATCACTCTCCTGTTCAAACTCTTGAATGGAATTGCCATTTTTTAAATAATGTTTTTAAAGATTGTATTTATTTATTCATTTGAGAGAGAAAGAGCATGCACTTGAGCAGAGGGAAGAGCAGAGGCGGAGGGACAAGCAGACTCCCGGCAGAATGCAGAGCCTGATGCAGGCTCAATCCCATGCCCCCGAGATCATGACCCAAGCTGAAATCAAGAGTCAGATGCTCAACTGACTGGGCCACCCAGGCGCCCCTGGAATTGCGTTTTTGTGTTAAGTTCCAAAGTCCTTTTTTATGCCTACCATCTATGTGATCTGATTCCTGACTGCTTCTCAACTCTCATTTCTCACTAATCCTCTCCCCCATTCCCACAAAATTTTAGCCCCAGTTATCTTTTTTTATTTCTCTAAAAGCACCAACCTGGAAAAGATGCCTTATTTTAAAAATGCTAGTATAAAAACTGTCTCTCTACCCAGAAGAAAATTAAGTTTTCTTCACCCTACTGTTTTTAAGGTAAAATAAATTTGTATTTCTTAAATCTTGAAATAAATTTTAAGAGAACATATGTAAAATCTAGGAATTGGGTTTCAATCAAGAAACCCATAAGGTATATAAGAAAATACAGATATATTTGATGATACAAACATTAAAACTGATTATGTGAACGAAGGCACCACAAAAAACTAAAAAGGTAAATAATAGTTTGGGATAAAATATTCACAAGGTAAATGAAGAAAAAAGGACGATAAATGTGTCAACAAAGAGCTTTTACAAATGATAAAAAAAGACAAATATTCCAATAGAAAATATAGGCAAAGGAAAATAAAAGGAGAATCTCTTGCTCTCTCTCTCTCACGCACACATGCACACATACACACACATACACCATCATCACCACCACCACCACCAAATCAAAATGACCAATAAAATAGGAAGGACATTAAGCTCATCTTATAGTGCAAGAAATATAAAATAAGGAATTAAAGAAGTAATATTACTTTTTACCTGACTGGCAAATGCTTTAAAAAGAGTAGAAAATTCTGTTGCTGACATGGATTTGGGGGAATTATCCTTCTGAAACATTGTCCGTGTAAGTATGAATCATTGTTACCTTTTTGGAAAGTATTCTGGCAATATCTATGAAAATTTAAAAAATATATATCCCAGAAATCTCGCCCTTCAAAATTCAACCCCCCAAAATAAATAATCATATATAAAAGTATCAGATACAAGTAATAATGATGATATCATCAATAATAGTAGTTAATATATCTTAAACACATTCACATCACGTACTGCTTTAAATATTTTTCAGACATTAAGCCACTTTATCTACATGACAAGCCAACAGAGATAAGTGCTATCATTAATTCCATTTTACAAGTAAGCTAGAAAATATAAGTACAAGAATGCATATTATAGCATTATTTATAGTGGAGACAAAAGGTTTGCCTGCCTATCAATGGTGGAGTAAAATGTGACCATCCACATCATACGACAGTGTGCCACTATTTGAAAGAATGATTAGAATTAGTGGTTCTCAACCCTGGCTAAACATACAATCATCTGGGGAGCTTTTGAAAAACACAGATGCTTGGACCCTACTCCAATTAAATCAGCATTTGAGAGTAGTAATATGTAGGTAGTATATATATAATAATCTGGAAAAAGTATAGAAATATACAGATAAGGTTATTGGTTAAGAAATGGGATACAAATGGCTCACGATTGGTGGACAGAGAGGAAGGAGGCAGAGACAAGATGGGAAGAAACTAAAAAAGAAAAAGAGGGCTTCAGCTGCAGTTTACCATATGAAAGAGCATATATTCTCATAGTAGTTATCTCAAGGAAGTGAGGTTTCAGGTACTTTATACTTTTCTGTATAAAATAGATTTTCTATAAGCCCACATCATTTATATAATCAGAAAAAAATTTCACGTTATTATTTTTTTAAGTGATATGTTGCTTTTAGCTCACATAATGCTCTCTGTTGGAACAAGGTCCCCTTGATTATTTGCCTGGCTAACTCTTATCCTTGAGGCCTCAACTTACATGTCAGCTCCTCAGAACTCCCTTGAGATGGATTTGTTCTCTCTCACACTCAATCCTGTCCCGCTGTCCTTTGCTTCTAAAGCACTTATCACAGTTTGAAATTATTTGTGTGGCTACTAGTCTGTCTTCCCCTCTAGAGTAGAAGCCACAAGAGGTCAGGGACCAGGCCTGTTTGCTCTCCATTGAATTCCTAGTACCATGCCCAGTGTTGGGCACATAGGGGTCTCCAAAAAATCGTGCTAACCACTTGGATCATTTTTCTGTATTTAATAACTTTCCACATGTTCCTACCTTGTGCTTGAATGGGATTTTGTGGTCTCTGATGTCTGGGACTGGGTCTTACATATTTTTATTCTCTTGAATGTTCAACAGATCTGTCTGTGGCTGATTGGATATGTTGCTGACCCTTGTTTCCCTCACGAGCAACACCATTTTCCTTTATATCATGCCCACTGCCACTGTCACCTTCTCCTGCTGCTCTGGGAGAAAGATAAATTGGGATAAGAGTCCCAACCATCCCAGAGGTTTCAGTTCTTTTGACTACACTTCAGCTCCTTTGATTATAACTAGATGATCATTAGTTGCCAAGTCAATTACAGTTCCCGTTTTTGTGAGCTTCCCCCTCCTCCACCGCCCCCAGTGGTAGAGTTTCCTGTCCTATCTTGGTATGAACTGAATTATGTCCCTCCCAAATTCATTTGTTAAATTCCTAACTCTCAGTACCTCAGAATGTGACTGTATATGGAGGCCAGATCTTTCAAGAGGCAATCAAATTAAAATGAGACCTTTTGAGTGGGGCCCTAATCCAATCTGACTGTAGTCCTCAGAAAAGGAAAAGACACCAGGATGTCTGCATGTGAGGATACAGGAAAAGGCAGTCATCTGGAAGGAGCCTCAAGAGAAGCCAACCCTACTGGCACCTTGATCTTGGACTTCTATCCTCCAGAACTGTGAGAAAGCTGGGGTGCCTGGGTGGCTCAGTCAGTTAAGCATCTGCCTTCAGCTCAGGTCATGATCCCAGGGTCCTAGGATCGAGCCCCATGTACGGCTCCCTGCTCAGAGGGGAGCCTGCTTCTCCCTCTCCCTCTGCCTGTTGCTCCCCCTGCTTGGGCTCTCTCCCTCTCTCTGTCATATGGATAAATAAAATCTTTTAAAAAATTAAAAAAAAAAAAAGAACTGTGAGAAAATTAATTTCCTTGTTTAGACCACCCAGTCAGTGGTATTTTGTTCTGGCAGCTCTAGCAGACTAGCACATTCACTCGGGTTTCCCAGGGCTAGAGAGAGACATCTTAGTGGCATCACCCTTTGTTGTCCTCCCTGCCACCAGTCAACCAGTTGCCCCAGGAAGGTGGAACAACCTTCTAGCTGATGTCTTCTGAAGGGTGAGTTTTTTGCTTTTCTGGGACAGGTGCTGATGTTCTTCCCACCTCTCCCAGAAGTTGGGGACAGCAGTATCATTGCTCTTTACTCAAGAGTTTCAATGTTAGGTCCACAGGAAGCTCACTATTACCGCCACCCTACATACCCCTTTATTATTTCTCTTCAGGAGGCCTAGCAGGTACTCTTCAAATGAGTCTCCTGATGATCTGTCAAGGTAACATAGAGTTCTTGATGGAATCTACTAAAATAAAATCTTTCTTCGGACCTCTCCCTCAGGACTTTTGGAAACCAAGAAAGTCCACAAAGGCTACATTAGAGATAACACACTTACCTTCCTCTGAGAAAGGAAAAACTTCTCAAAGTACATGCTGGGGGCATCATCACGAAAAGGAACACTTAGACCCCACTTCTTTTTTTTTTTTTAAGATTTTATTTATTTATTTATTTATTTATTTATTTGACAGAGAGAGAGACAGCCAGCGAGAGGGGGAACACAAGCAGGGGGAGTGGGAGAGGAAGAAGCAGGCTCCCTCAGACCCCACTTCTGTTTCACTACTTAGAACCCACAATATCTGTTATTGAAACATGATTAAGAAAACCAAATGTCAAGGAAAACGTGGCTTTTTTTCATAGGTTTATGGCAGTTTATTATCTACAGTCAGTGTTGAGAAAATAAAATTTGGCCTTTTGGGCCCCTAAAAATAAAATTGATCAAGATCAAACCATCCAGAAAAAAACAATAATAACAACAAAAATAGAAAAAAAATTAATGAAGTCTGATACCTAAACATCAATGAGTCTTTAATTATTAAATATTTCATTAAAAATACCTGGTGGAACAGAGTGCCAAATGACTGGTACCAACTGAAATAACTCTTTTATATTTGGCTATAGTTCCTTAACTCATCGTACTGAAAATTTTTCATTACCAAGTCTCTGCCTCATATCTAAGCTTCTTTGGAGTCATGGGATAATGGAGTGAAGACAGAGACAAGTCTGATTTGCAGAACTTAGTATATTTTTACCATCTTCATTTTGCACTCTAGCATCAGAAATGGCAACATGATATTTCAAGCCCTATGCAGAAGAAGACTATGACAAAGTCCTATTAACAAAGGATATGTACCTTAAATCCCATTCTGCACTGCAATGCCTATCACAGCCACCTCCCAATTCATTCTCTCCCATTACCGTGACAATCCCGATCTGTCATAAGCAGCCAGAACAACCAGGAAGTAAAGACTAAGACTTTACCTCCAGCTCCTGTGGCTTTATTTCAAATAATAATCTTGTGTCTCTGTAAATTCTTGCCTTATTATAACATTGAGGAGTTAGTCATTAGCACGGGAGAGATCCATGCATTCTTGGGCTCCTGGCATCAACAACTGCTTAGATTCTGGTTTCCTCTTCAATATCCAATTGAGAACAAGATCATATAAAGCCTCAGCTTTCCAGCTCACTCTAATTATACCTCAATCATTAAATGAAACTTAAGTGATCTAAGATAAATGGCAATGTTGAATGACACCATGCAACAAATAAATCATACAAAAGCCCTATCAAAAAGGACATGAAAGAAACAGCATATAGGTCAACCACATCTGCAGTTTTTTGTACCTCAGCTTGAGGGCCTAGTACAGTTCACCATACCTTCTTTTGATTAACAATCTCTAGAAGCTTCCTAAACCAAAATATCTGTTATAAATAGTTCAGGTTAATTGAGATGATCCAGTTAAAGATATAACAAACCAGGGGCACCTGGGTGGCTCACTCATTAAGTGTCTGCCTTCGGCTCAGGTCATGATCCCAGGGTCCTGGGATTGAGCCCCACATCGGGCCCCCTGCTCCGCTGGGAGCCTGCTTCTTCCCCTCCCACTCCCCCTGCTTGTGTTCCCTCTCTCGCTGGCTGTCTCTCTGTGTCAAATAAATAAATAAAATATTTAAAAAAAGATATAACAAGCCATAGCTGTAAAAACAGGGGAATTACAATAGTTTTTCTTCACAAGCTGGGGACACAGTAATTATTCTTCATATAGTTTGTAACCCTGAATTGGGTAAAAGCCAACTACTTCTAGAAAGACTGCTATGTAAAGTAGACAGAAAAATACATAGCTGACAAATCTGTCTGCAATTTGAGGGTCTATCAAGAACTTGGTTTTAATCTCTTGATAAGTGAATTTTGCATTTCCTACCTTAAAGTGTTAAGTAAAGTCTGTAGGACAGCTGTGTACATTTAAGTTAAGCTGTAGAACACCGATAACACTTTTCATTACATTAAACATGGCACCACACTGAAATGTTGCAAACTCATCAAAGACAAATGAAAAGGACCTCTTTTAATGATGAGAGAAATATAGACAATTGTAACACAGAGTGTAATAAGTACAACAGATAAATACACACAAGACCACTGATGGTGTTAAAGTAAATAAAAGCAAATAAAAGCAATGTTGCCCCGCAGGTTAGGGAAAAACTTCACTGAAGAAGGAACATTTAGACTGGGCCTTACAGGTGAAAAGGATTCATGAGGGTGTTTAGGAAGGGAAGGATGCTCATGAAAAGAAAATAACAGCTTCAAAAGCATGGAAGCAAGTGATGCCAGTGAAAATGGCAGAGTAAAGACCTTCAAAAATTCTCCCCTCCATAAAAATAATGAGAAAATTGGCAACAATGGGCAGAATCAACTTTTTCAGAAAGCAGTAAATTAACTAAAGCCTTGCAGGATTCTGGGCAGGATTTATTCAAGAACACCTGCTGAATTTTAGTAAGAAGAAAGAATTTTGCAATGTTTTAACTTTTTCTGTATTTCACTTACCAACTCTATAGTAGCCTTGAAAATTAACAGCCCATACTCATGGTGAAAACTAGCAGGCCGGCAGCCACCAGAGGAAACAGAACAGGGGTGGAGTTCCTCCAAAACCTCATTCCCAGAGAATTATCATTATTTCCTCTGGCTAGTAGTTCCTGTCCTTGCTGTCTATATCTGACCTCACTTGCTGTCTATATTTGACCTGACTCTGGGTTCTTCCAGTACAAACAGACTTTTCCCTAAGCACATTTGTTAGAAGAATTATAGTCAATTGTTTAACTTCATGGCTGCCTGAAGATGTGAATAATAGTGGGGGCAAACAATAACCAAGAAGAGCTGGAGAATGAGATGTTCATAGAGGCTTTGGAAAGCTCCCATGTATTTCTGGGACTCTAAAAGACTATGCCTATATACATTGTTGTGCACATTCCCATGGCTGTAAAAATGCTCAGAAAAGACCTGCTAAGGCCCTATGCTTTCACCTCTGGCTGACGAGGCTCTGCACAAGCAGGAAATGAGTGCTAAGGCAAAGTTGTAAACTGCCTGGCTGTTTGCTGAAGGTATACCGCCAACACATAACAGAGTTCCTTGGCAAAGAATGGGAATCATATTTGTTCCAAGTTGTTAAGGAAATCTCTGTCCAATCACCAGCTGACCTCTGAGTTAAATTAGCAGAGACTTCAGTGGCCACATACAACATAAAACACAGACTACAGAATTAGTCCAGAAAAATCACTAAACAAATACCAATAATCATAACACATAGAAACAACAACAAACACAGGGGAAAGGAAGAAGCTGATTTCCCCAATTGTCATGTTATATATTTAAGATGCCTAGTTTTCAACAATAAAAAATTATGAAACATTCAAAGAAAAAAGAAATGATGTCACATACACAAGGAAAAAAAGAGCAATTAATAGAAACGGTCCCTGAGGAAACCCACACATTGGATTTATTAGACAAAGATTTTAAGTCCATGATCTTATATATGTTCAGAGAACTAAAGGAACCATGTCTAAAGAACTAAAGGAAAATATACAATGTCTCATCAAATAGAAAATATCAATAAAGAGAATTTATGAAAAGGAACCAAGTGGAAATTCTGGAGTTTAAATGTGTAACTAAAATGAAAAATTCACTAGACAAGATCAATATCCGATCTGAACAGGGAGAAGAAAGAATCAGCAAACTTGGAGATAGGTCAGTTGCGATTTTCCAGTTGGATGAATGAAATAAAAAAGGAATAAAAATTAACAGAGCCTCAGAGACCTGTGTGGGAAATAATCAAATATACCAATAAATGCATGATAGGAATCCCAGAAGAAGAGAGAAAAGAGGGCAGAAAGAATATTTGAGGAATTCCTAAATTTGATGAAAAACATTATTCTACATATCTAAGAAGCCCAATAAATTCCAAGTAGGAAAAACTCAGAGATTCACACCTAGACACATCATAAACTGTTGAAAGACAAAGAATCTTGAAAACCTCAAGAGAGAAGTGAGAAATCATACAAAGGATTCTCAATAAGATTAACTACTGACTGCTCATCAGAAGCCACAGAGGCAAGGAAGTAGTGGAATGACATAACTGAGGTGCTAAAAGGAAAAGAAAAAACAACCTGTCAAACAAGAATTCTATAATAAGTAATGTTATCCTTCAAAATTGAAGATATACACAGATAATCAACAACTGAGAGAAATTATCATTAGCAGACTGGCCCTATAGAAATACTAAAAGGAATCCACCAAGCTAAAATAAAAGGACACTAGATAGTAGGTTGACTCCACATTAAAAATAAGGAGCTTCGGTAAAGGTACCTACACAGGTAAATAAAAATAAAATATAAATATGTATATTAGTTTCTAATTCTCTTTTCTCCTATCTGATTTAGAAGATAACTCCATAAAGCAATAATTATAAATCTGTATTGATGGGTACATAAACTATAAAGGTGTAATTTATACATCAATAAGAGCATGGCAGGGTAAGGAATAGAACTATACAGAAGCAAAGTTTTCATATACTATTCAAGTTAAATTGGCATCAATCTGAAGACTTGGACAACACTATAAAGCAACTAGATCTGATAGACATCTATAGAAAACTCACCTATCTACAGCAGAATATACTTTCTTCACAAGTGCACATGGAACATTCTCCAGGAGAGACCATATGTGTGGCCATAAAGCAAATATCAATACTTTTTAAAGGAGAGAAATCACATGAAGTATGTTCTTTAATCACAAAAGAATTAAATTAGAAATCTATAACAGTGGGCACCTGGGTGGCTCAGTCAGTTGAGCACCTGACTCTTTTTTTAAAAATAATAATATTTTTTTATTATATTATGTTAGTCACCATACAGTACATCCCTGGTTTTTGATGTAAAGTTCCATGATTCATTACTTGCGTATAACACCCAGTGCACCATGCAATACGTGCCCTCCTTACTACCCATCACCAGCCTATCCCATTCCCCCACCTCCCTCCCCTCTGAGGCCCTCACTCTTGATCTCAGCTCAGGTCTTGGTCTCAGGGTTGTGAATTAAAGCCCCACATTGGGCTCCATGCTGGTTGTGGAGCTTACTGGAAGAAAGAAAGAAGAGAAAGAAAGAAACAAACAAACAAAAAAGAGGAAGGAAGAAAGAAAGAGGAAGGAAGAAAAGAAAAGAAAAGAAAAGAAAAGAAAAGAAAAGAAAAAAGAAAAGAAAAGGAAAGGAAAGGAAAAAAAGATCTAAAACAGTAAGAAATTTGGGAAATTCAAAAATAATAAAGGGGTGCCTGTGTGGCTCAGTCAGTTAAGCATTTGCCTTAAACTCAAATCATGATCTCAGGGTCCTGGGATCAAGCCCCATGTCAGGTTCCCTGCTCAGTGGGGAGTCTGCTTCTCCTCTCCCTCTGTCCCTCCCTCATGACTCGTGCTCTCTCTCTCAAATAAATAATTAAAATCTTTTTAAAAATAGTAAAAATTAAGCCACACACTCCTGAATAACAGGTCGAAAATGAAATCACAAGGGAAATTTTAAAATACTTTGAAATGAAAAGAAATGAAAACACAATATACGAACACTTATGGGATGCAGGTAAAACACTATTTAACAGGAAATTTATAGCTGGAAATGCCTATATTAAAAACAAAGAAAAATCTTAAGTCAATAACTTCAACTTCTGTCTGAAGAAACTAAAAACATATGAGCGAACTAAACTCAAGGAAAGCTATAAATAGTAAGTAATGAAGATGGGAACGGAATTAAATGAAACGGAAAATAGAAAAATAATAGAGAAAAATCAATGAAACCAAAAGTTGGTTGTTTGAAAAGCTCAGTAAAACTGACAAACCTTTCGTTAGAATGACCAAAACAAAACCCAAAACAAACAAACAAAAAAACAAACCAAAACAGGTGCGGGGGAGAAGTCTCAAAATACCAAAATCAAGAATGAAAGAGGGCACATCACTAGTGATCCTACAGAAGTACAAAGGAAATAATCAGAAAACACTATGACCATTTGTATGCTAATAATTAGATAACCTAAATGAGCAAATTTTTGTAAAAGACACAAACTGCCAAAACCAATCCCAGAAGAAATAGGACATTTGAATAGACCTAAAACAATTAAAGAGTTTTAAGTAATCAAAAAACTTCCCAGAAAAAACACCTCAGACCAGATGGCTTCCCAGGTGAATTCTACCAAAAATTAGAAAAGAATTTACACCAATGATTTATGCTCTTCCAAAAAAAATAGAAGAGGAGGGAACACTTTCCAACTTATTTTACGAGGTCATTATTAACCAAATATGAAAACCTGACAAAAACATCATAAGCAAAGAAAACTATAGCCCAATATCCCTTATGAGTATAGATTGAAAAATCCTCAAAATACTAGCAAAGGAAATCCAGCAACATAGATAAGGACCATACACACACGATGACCAAATGGGATTTATTGCAAGAATGCAAGGCTGTTTTAACATATAATAACCAAATAATGTAACACATCATATTAACAGTATAAAGAACAAAGCCCACATGATAAGATCAGTAGAGGCAGAAAAAGCATTTGACAAAATCCAACACCTTTCATGATAAAAAAAAAAAAAAAGATAATCAACAAATTGTGAAGTTTGTTAGGCCATCTATGTAAATGGCCATCTACTAAAAACCCACAGCTAACATCATACCTGATGGTGAAGACTGAAAGTTTTCTCCCTAGGATTAGGAACAAGACAAGTATGTTCACTCTCACCATTTCTAGTCAACTTTGTTCTGGAGGTTCTAGCCAGGGTAATTAGGCAAGAAAAAACAAAAAAGGCATCCAGATTGGAAAGGAATGATCTCTATTTGCAGATGATATGATTTTATATATAGAAAATCATAAGGAACCCAAACACAAAACATAGTAGTGCTAATAAACGAATTCAGCAGAGTTGGTATATACAAGATTAAGATTAATTCACGAAAATCAGTAAAGTCATTTTCATTACTATACGATAGCAAAGAACAACCTGAAAATGAAATTAAGAAAGCAATTCTGTATATAGTAGCATCAAAAATTAAAAATACTTAGGAATAAATTTAACATAAGAAGTATAAGACTTGTACACTGAAAATTATAAAACACTGACAGAAATTAAATATGATTTAAGTAAGTGAAAAGATATTTCACTTTCATTGAATGGCAGACTTACTACTATTAAGATGGCAATACTCCCCAAATTTATCTACAAATTCAACACAATCTCTATAAAAATTCTAGCTACCTTTTGGGGCAAAAGCTGACCAGCTGATTCTAAAATTTATATGCAAATGCAAGGGACAAAGAATAGCCAAAAATATCTAAAGAAAGAAAAACGCAATTGAAGAATTCATACTTCCTAAACAAAACTTACTACAAAGCAACTGTAATCATGACTGTGTGATACTGGCATAGGTATAGATATATAGAATAATAGAATAAAATTCAGAGCTCAGGGGGAAAAAATCCCATACATCTACTGCCAATTGATTTTGACCAAGAGTGTCAAGACAATTAGATGAAAAAGAATAGTCCTTTCAAAAATGGT
This sequence comes from Ursus arctos, assembly GCF_023065955.2. Classification (NCBI taxonomy): domain Eukaryota; kingdom Metazoa; phylum Chordata; class Mammalia; order Carnivora; family Ursidae; genus Ursus; species Ursus arctos. Next base: position 10,423,966 of record NW_026622786.1, read on the forward strand.
GTTGGGACAATGGATGTCCATACACAAAAGAAAGCATTTGGATCCCTCCCTCATACCATATACAAATTAACTGAAAATGGAACACTGACCTAAACATAAGAGCTAAAACTATAAACCTCTTAGAAGAAAATATTGGTGTAAATCTCCATGATCTAAGAATAGCACTGGTTTCTTAGATATGACACTTTAAAGCACAAGCAACCACAGAAAAATAGATAAATTGGACTTCACAAGAATTAAAAATGATTGTGCTTTAAAGATCACTATAAACACAACCCACAGAATGGGAAAGAATAATTGCAAATTATATTTCTGATAGGGTCTGGTATCCAGAGTATATAAAGAACTCTTAAAATTCAACAGTAAAAAGACAACTCAACTAAGAAAGGGGCAGAGGATATGAATATACATTTCAATAAAGAAGACAAACAAATAAGCAAATAAGCACATGAAAAGATGTTCAACCTTATTAGTCAATAGGAAAATGCAAATCAAGACCACAGTGAGATTCTCTTCACATCCACTAGGGTGGCTCTAATTCAAAAAGACAGACAATAACAAATATTGGGACGACGTGAAGATAGAAATCTCATATATTGCTGGTGGAAGTGTGACATGGTGCAGTCGCACTGGGAAACAGTTTTGCAGTACCTTAAAAATTTATTTATTTTTAAAGTTTATTTTTTAGTAATGTCTACACCCGACACGGGGCTTGAACTTACAATCCTGACTGAGATCAAGAGTTGCGTGGTCTTCCGACTGAGCCACCCAGGCAGTACTTCAAAAATTTAGAATTTTCGTATGACCCACCAACTCCACTTCTAGATATATACCCAAGATAAGTGAAAACTGACATCCACACAAAAATCTGTACATGAATGTTCATAGCATTATTCATAATAGCTGAAAAGTACAAACAACCCAGTTATCTACTGAGTGACGAGTGAATAAATAAAATATGGCATGTTATTTGTAATGGATATTAATTGGCAATGGCAAAGTGGAATATTATCTGGCAATAAAAAGTAATGAAATGCTGTTACATACATGCTCCAATATGAATGAACCTTGAAAACACAGTAAGTGAAAGAAGCCAGACACAAAAGAAGTCACATAATGTATCTATAACTAAGTAAATCCGTACAGACAGAAAGTAAATTAGTAATTTGCAGTGGCTGGGGCAGGTGGGAATGGGGAGTGACTGCTAATGGGTACAAGGTTTCTTTTTGGGGTGATGAAAGTATTCTGGAATTAGATAGTGGTGGTGCTTACACACTTTGTGAATATCCTTTTTAAAAAAAAAACACTGAATTGGGATGTCATGGTGGCTCAGTCAGTTAAGCATCTGCCTTCCTCTCAGGTCATGATCCCAGAGTCCTGGGATCAAGTCCTGCCTTGGGCTCCCTGCTCAGTGGAGAGCCTGCTTTTCCCTCCGCCTGCCACTCCCCCTGCCTACGCTCACGCATGCTCTCTTTCTCTTCCTCTGACAAATAAATAAAATCTTAAAAAAACACAAACCATTGAATCGTACATTTTAAAAGAGTCGATTTCATGGTATGTGAATTATATCTCAATCAAAAAATAAAACCTGAAGGCATAACAACTTTCCTCCAGGGAATACAGGATTCATGTGTTCCCTACAACATAAATGAAAAGTCAAGATTATTTAGGCATGCCCAAGCAAATCTTTATAATTTAAATGATAAGCAAAGAATTCTATCAACATCCAGGATGGAGAAAAACAACCTAAAAAAGAGCCAAAAGTGAGATGGCTTCAGACTTCTCCACAGCAGTAAATGACATACTACGAGCAAACTGACAAAGTTTTGAAAGTAAATGTTCTTATTCATCATGAAGACAGCAAAAATATTCTCAGATAACTAAGAACTGAGAAAGCATACCACTACATAGCCGCCCTGATGAGGGAACAGAAGGCGGACTGAAGACAAAGCATAAGCTGACACCCTGCAACTTCCCCCCACCCCCACTCCTGGGTGGGACATGTGTGTGACATTCTTCTAGGAAGCTCCCAACTATCTTAATGTTAATGCCTTGCTAGAGGGGAAAACAACCTTAACTTGACAATGGCAAGGCCATCTGTATCTTGAGCATACGAAAGTTCTTTCGAAACCTCCCTTTTTCCTTACCTCCTCCGACCCCATAGTATATCATTAGCCACATCTCACAAGCCGGGGAACCAGCTCTTTCTGCCCCTGTGCTTTAATAAACCACCATTTTGCACCAAAGACGTCTCAAGAATTCTTTCCTGGTTGTGGGCTCCTGAGCTCATCCCACCGAACGTCACGTATATTCCAAAACCCCACAAACTGATGTGGCAATTTTCATTAAAATTTAAAAATCATGGCCACTAACCCAATGGAAGTAATATGAGGGGTATGTTAACTCCCTGTATGCCTCATTTATAGTGGGAAAAATGAACAAACTACATATCTAGTAATTGGACATTGGCTGTAAGTTATAATACATCTGATGGAAGACTTTGCGACTTTAAAAAAATTACATAGTAAATAAATATTTAGTAACATAAAAATGTTAGTAATGTATTGACAAATGGGAAAGAGGCAGATCATGAAACACCACCCATATGTGCAGGTTAGGAATCGTTTTCTCTGGGTGATGGGATTATATCTAATTTTTATTTTCATATTAGCTTTTTTTTCATTGGATGACCTTTTTTTATAATGAACACATTGCTATTTTTATAATCAGAAAAAAGATATGATACGCAGATCATCAAACTCAATATTCAGAGCAGATGATGTTGCGAGAGCTCAGGGAGAGTGTATGAAGTGGGAAGGCAAAGGGCAAAGGGTAGGACCCAGGGGAACAGCTAGGTAAGAGTGAGTCTGGTAGTACTGTTTGGTCCCTACAACAATGAGACCTGTCCATCATCCTGAAGGGTGGTGCATATAATCCGTGATTGAATTTGCTTTCCTGGTCAGGTACCTAAGGCTCCTTTGGGTTTTTATGATCTAAATGCAGATCATAACCAGGGCAGAGCAAAATCTTTCCCTGAGCACACCCAAGAATGAAGACTCGTCAAGGATCATTCTCTCTCCCTTGTGGCCTAGATCTTGGTGTAGCCAGGGTCCTGGCTTCCTCTCCCCAGTTCCCAAGTAGAGGTCTAGATGACACAACACACACACACACACACACACACACACACGTACACACACATACACAGATGTACACACACATATACGCACACATGCACACACACGTACACATGCACACCCTTTCCAATGACCTCTCTCACACTTATCCCTCAAGCTGGTTCCACAAAGGGAAGAGAGAAGATCTGTAGAGCAGGGCTAGAGGAAGTGATTTTTTATAATCCTTCCACCCCTCCCATCCCACCGGGAGGCTACGGCCTCCTCCCAACCCAGGACTCCTCAGAAAAGTGGGAGAGGGGAGAAAAGGGAGGCAGCTTCCAGGCATTCCTCTTTGGGAAATGCAGATCTTCAAGTACAATAAAGGAGAGCGAGACAGCTTTAGGAAAGTCTTATCTCCTCACATAAGTCATCAGTTGGCAAATAAAGTGGATCGGATGAAGATATGTTTTCTTGAAACATTCTATATCAACTGCATTTTTGGATAAAATATGGCAACAGAGTTCATTTTTTTAAAGATTTTTTGTTTATTTATTTGACAGAGAGAGAGACAGCCAGCGAGAGAGGGAACACAAGCAGGGGGCGTGGGAGAGGAAGAAGCAGGCTCCCAGTGGAGGAGCCCGATGCGGGGCTCCATCCCAGGATTCTGGGATCATGCCCTGAGCCGAAGGTAGACGCTTAACAACGGAGCCACCCAGGTGCCCCTTTATTTTTTCATTGCTTTTTAAAATGTGTGTATTAAGTCCTTGTTTTAAAGTCTTTGGCAATTCTTAAGTGGTACCATTTATTGAAGCCCTCCTACTTGGCAGTTGGAATTTTACATACATATTGTGTAGTAATCAGCACAACATACTTATAATAAAGATGGTATCATTAACATTTCATGTTAAAGAAGAAGAAAATGAAACTAAGTCTCCCTGATTCTAAAACCATATTCATGTGATATTATGAAGACTATAAAATGTACTGACATCTCTTTTGGGAATATTTTTAACTACTCCAAAGCTATAATTTATTAAACATCAAATAAAGATGTTTAATGACAAATGTGGGGGGGGGGAAAGTGGTGGCAGTTGGGAAGGCCTGGTCTATTTGCTCTGGGCTTTGAATTGTGGCTAATCTGATAAGGGGAGAGAGTATTCATAAGAGAAAATGTTTGTTTCCCTTTGCTATCAACAGCAAGCTTCTTTTCCCCAGATGACAGGTTTTAGCCTGTTAATTAATTTTAATTATTGGCATAATTAAAGGCATACGTTGAGGAATAGCTTAGAAGCTATATGACTTAGACTTCCCTTGAAATCACTAGAAGTCTCAGCCTCTGATCTCACTTCTCAAGAAATTCTTCCTTGAAAAAGAAACCCATTTCTATTAGTAGGGAGTTTCCCAAACTTGGACCTGAGAGATTCTAATCCCGCCACCCTGCCCCCACCTGCCCCAGGCCTTTTCACCTTTGCTGTACTTCAACCCCTCCCACATCCCATGTAGGTCAAAGACTCTGGGAAGGCTCACTGCTTCAGCAACCTTGATTTTTTTCTAATGTTTTATTTATTTGACAGAGAGAGCACAAGCAGGCAGAGCGGCAGGCAGAGGGAGAGGGAGAGGCAGGCTCCCCGCTGAGCAGGGAGCCTGATTCGGGGCTCGATCCCAGGACCCCAGGATCATGACCTGAGCTGAAGGCAGACACTTAACTGACTGAGCCACCCAGGCCCCCTCTCATTGATTTTTTATAATCCCAAGCTGATTATAGTGACTAGCACACAGTAGGCCGCAGTATATCTTTCTTGAATATACTTTGTGGAATGGCAGGTTAATAGTAGCCCTAGAATGAATAACGAAAGTAATCCCAAGAGCACCCTAGAACCAGGGAGAACTTTTCCATGTCCTCTATGAGAGCTTAACTGGATTTGGCCCATTAATGAGGAGTCCGAATCTTGACAAGCTTCTCAATCCATATTATTGACTGACAAATGTATTCCTCCACTCATTTAATTCTGGAGAAAAAACATACGGGTCTAAAATACAATAACTAATTAGAATCTTTCTCAAAATGGTCGGCCTGCAGAAGGAGCCCCATCAAAATGTCTGAGCCTTCATCTAAAATCAAGAAGACAGGCGCCTGGGTGGCTCAGCCATTAAGCGTCTGCCTTAGACTCAGGTCAGGATCCCGGGGTTCTGGGATCGAGCCCCGCGTCGGGCTCCCTGCTCAGCAGGAAGCTTGCTTCTCCCTCTCCCATTCCCCATGCTCGTGTTCCCTCTCTCGCTGTCTCTCTCTGTCAAATAAATAAATAAAATCTTAAGAAAATAAAATAAATAAAGTCAGGAAGATAAGAAACAACAGGTGTTGGCGAGGATGTGGAGAAAAGGGAACCCTTCTGCGCTGTTGGTGGGAATGCACACTGGTGCAGCCACTGTGGAAAACAGTAAGGAGGTTCCTCAAAAAACAAAAAAAATAGAAACACTATATGATCCAATAATTCCACTATTGGGTATTTACCCAGGGAAAACAAAACACTAATTCAAAAAGATACATGCATCCCTGTGTTCACTGCAGCGTTACTTACGACAGCTAAGACATGGAAGGCACCTAAGTGTCCATCAATAGACAAATGGATAAACAAAATGTGGTGTGTGTGTATAATGGAATAATACACAGCCATAAAAAAGATGAGGTCGTGCCATTTGAGACATGGATAGACCTAGAGGGTATTATGTTACATGAAATAAATCAGACTACAAAGACAAATACCATATGATACACTCACAAATGTAATCTAAAAAAATAATGAATAGGGGCGCCTGGGTGGCTCTTGGTTAAACATCTGACCTTTTTTTTTTTTTTTAAGATTTTATTTATTCACTTGGCAGGGAGAGAGAGACAGCCAGCAAGAGAGGGAACACAAGCACGGGGAGTGAGAGAGGAAGAAACAGGCTCCTAGCGGAGGAGCCCGATGTGGGGCTCGATCCCAGGACTCCGGGATCACACCCTGAGCCGAAGGCAGACGCTTAACGACTGAGCCACCCAGGCGCCCCAGCATCCGACTTTTGATTTCAGCTCAGGTCATGATCTCAGGGTCATGAGATCGAGCTCTGTGCTGAATGTGAAGCCTGCTTGGGATTTTCTCTCTCCCCCTCTCTCTGTCCTTCTCCACTTGTGCTCTCTCTCAAAAAGATAAATAAATAAAAAATAAATAAAATAAATTAAAAAGTAAAAAGAATGAATAAACAAACAAAAAGCAGAATCAGAACTATAAATACACAGAAGAAACTGATGATTGCCAGAGGGTTGGGCAAAATGGTGGAAAGGGAGAGGGAGATACAGGCCTCCAGTTATAGAATGAGTAAGGCACAGGAATAAAAATCAGGGTCTAAGGAATACAGTCAGTGATACTGTAATAGCAATATAATGGGACAAATGGTAGCTATACTTGTGGTGAACACAGAATAATGTATACTCGTCAAATCAGTTTTACACCTGAAACAAATGTTAACATCGTATGTCAACTACACTCACACACACACACACACACCCAAGTCTGAGTCTTGGTAACATAAAGATTTCACCACTGTCTGTTCTTCTCAACCTATTCTTCCTGCCCTGAAGCTTGTCCTGAAACAGTCTTTGAAAGAGAAGTGTCCCCTTTCCCTTGAATTAACTCTTTCATAGGAGGCAGGCCAGAAGGGGTAATTAAGTGGGGATCTAGACCCAGCACAGCCACCTACCAGCGGTGCCCTTGAGAAGGATACTGAATGACTCCAAGTCCATTATTCTTATCAACAGAGAAGGGATTATAAACCTCCTTAAGAGAGTTGTTCTGAGAAGTATGACAACCATGAATGTATTTAACATGGTGACATGGCCCGATGGCACTTGATGCATGAGGGCTGCCATCCTCACTGGCAAGGTCTGGCTAAATCAAGAACCCTGCAAGGATCATCATAGTTTAGCAGTCCCTTAAGAAGTGAGGTCAGATGATCTGGGCTTTGCCAATTATTAGGTGCATGACTTGGGAAAG